>NC_134400.1:180282252-180632252 GCF_050003625.1 Haematobia irritans
TAAAATATCATATCAAAATTATAACTGACAAGTATATACGGCCGTAAGTTCAGGCCAGACCGAATCTTATGTACCCTCCACCATAGGTTAGGTTAGGTTAGGTGGCAGCCCGATGTTTCAGGCCCATTTAGACTATTCAGTCCATTGTGATACCACATTGGTGAACTTCTCTCTTATCACTGAGTACTGCCCGATCCCTATGTTAAGCTCAATGGCATGGATTGCATAGAAACTTGTACTAAAGAGTGTCATCCACAATCGAATTACTTGTGTTGCGGTAACACTTGCCGTTGGCAAGGTATCTTAAAACTTCTTACCACTGTCTTCTCAATTGTAACTTAGTCCATACGGGATATATATTACACAAAAAAGGCCTTAAATACGTATATAAATTCAGTTTGACAAAATTTTCTATAGAAAATAAAATTTGACAAAATTTCCTATAGAAATAAAATTTGACAAAATTTTCTATAGAAATGAAATCTTGAAAAAAATTTTGTGTTGCAACAAAATTTCTATTGAAATAAAATCTTGGCAAAATTTTGTATAGTACACTGAAAAACAGTGAACCCACCAGGAAGAAAAATTTCGGTTAATTTTAGAAAATTTTGAATATTTTTAGAAATTTTTAACTAAACAGTATAACAAACGCTGGCATCACGCCGATGTCATAAAAATAAAGTTAATATTTTTCGACAAATTCAAGAAAATTTATTAGACATAATTAAAGTTTTTTCACTTGTTAAAGAAAATTTTGTAGTTTGAAGGAAAAAATTGGAGTTCAAAATTGCAAGAATGTCTTTAGTGACATACGAAGTTCACGATGAACGCATTTTAGTAAAATTTACAAAATTAAAGAAATATTGAACTATTTTGTGGAAGACACAAATTTAGTTAATCTTTATCCTTCATTTGTGTATATTTTTTTCCTGGGTTTTAGTTAATTTAACTAACGTACACAAAAAATTATTAGAGTAGAGGAAACTTTCTCCAAACATAATAATTCCATGAACTAAAATATAGTTAAATTGGCTTTAGTGAAATAGAGAGTTCACTTTTTTTTGAGTGTAATAAAATTTTGACAAAATTTTCTATAGAAATAAAATTTTGGTAGATTTTTTTGGGGGATCGGCTATATATAACTATAGACCGATATGGACCAAGTTTGGCATGGTTGTTAGTGGCCATATACTAGCGCAATGTACCAAATTTCAACTGGATCGGATGAATTTTACTCCTCCAAGAGCTCCGGAGGTCATATCTGGGGATCGGTTTAAATGGCGGTACATAGAATTATTGACCGATATGGACCAATTTTTGCATGGGTGTTAGAGACCATATACTAACACCACGTACCTAATTTCAACCAGATCGGATGAAATTTGCTTCTCTTAAAGCCTCCGCAAGCCAAATCTGGGGATCGGATTATATGGAGGCTACATATATTTATGGACCGATATGGATCAATTTTTGCATGGGTGTTAGAGACCATATACTAACACCACGTACAAAATTTCAACGGGATCGGATGAATTTTGCTCTTCCAAGGGGCTCCGGAGGTCAAATCTGGGATCGGTTTATATGGGGGCTACATATATTTATGGACCGATATGGACCAATTTTTGCTTGTGTGTTAGAGACCATATACTAGCACCATGTACCAAATTTCAGCCGAATCGGATGAAATTTGCTTCGTTTAGAAGCTCCGCAAACTAAATCTGGGGATCGGTTTATATGGGGGCTATATATAATTATGGGCCGATGTGGACCAATTTTTGCATGGTTGTTAGTGACCGTATACTAACACCATGTACCAAATTTCGTCCGGATCGAATGAAATTTGCTTCTCTTAGAGGATCCGCAAGCCAAATTTGGGGGTCCGTTTATATGGGGGCTATACATAAAAGTGGACCGATATGGCTCATTTGCAATACCATCCGACTACATCAATAGCAACTATTTGTGCCAAGTTTCAAGTCGATAGCTTGTTTTTTCGGAAGTTAGCGTGATTACAACAGACGGACGGACGGACGGACATGCTTAGATCGACTCAGAATTTCACCACGACCCAGAATATAAAGGGTGATTTGTTAAGAGCTTGATAACTTTTTTTTTTAAAAAAACGCATAAAATTTGCAAAATCTCATCGGTTCTTTATTTGAAACGTTAGATTGGTCCATGACATTTACTTTTTGAAGATAATTTCATTTAAATGTTGACCGCGGCTGCGTCTTAGGTGGTCCATTCGGAAAGTCCAATTTTGGGCAACTTTTTCGAGCATTTCGGCCGGAATAGCCCGAATTTCTTCGGAAATGTTGTCTTCCAAAGCTGGAATAGTTGCTGGCTTATTTCTGTAGACTTTAGACTTGACGTAGCCCCACAAAAAATAGTCTAAAGGCGTCAAATCGCATGATCTTGGTGGCCAACTTACCGGTCCATTTCTTGAGATGAATTGTTCTCCGAAGTTTTCCCTCAAAATGGCCATAGAATCGCGAGCTGTGTGGCATGTAGCGCCATCTTGTTGAAACCACATGTCAACCAAGTTCAGTTCTTCCATTTTTGGCAACAAAAAGTTTGTTAGCATCGAACGATAGCGATCGCCATTCACCGTAACGTTGCGTCCAACAGCATCTTTGAAAAAATACGGTCCAATGATTCCACCAGCGTACAAACCACACCAAACAGTGCATTTTTCGGGATGCATGGGCAGTTCTTGAACGGCTTCTGGTTGCTCTTCACTCCAAATGCGGCAATTTTGCTTATTTACGTAGCCATTCAACCAGAAATGAGCCTCATCGCTGAACAAAATTTGTCGATAAAAAAGCGGATTTTCTGCCAACTTTTCTAGGGCCCATTCACTGAAAATTCGACGTTGTGGCAGATCGTAAGTCTATTCATGATGAAATGTCAAAGCATACTGAGCATCTTTCTCTTTGACACCATGTCTGAAATCCCACGTGATCTGTCAAATACTAATGCATGAAAATCCTAACCTCAAAAGAATCACCCTTTATATATACCTTATGGGGTCTTACAGCAATACTTCGATGTGTTACAAACGGAATGACAAAGTTAATATAACTACCCCCATCCTATGGTGGGGGGTATAAAAATTGCGTTCGTTTCGTAATTAGTTTCATACAATCATCTGGTTCATTATACCCTGCGCCACACTGTGGAACAGGGTATTATAAGTTAGTTCATATGTTTGCAACACCCAGAAGGAGACGAGATAGACACTTGGTGTCTTTGGCAAAAAAAATGCTCAGGGTGGGCTCCTAAGTCGATATATCCATGCCCGCCTGTCCGTCTGTCCGTGAACACATTTTTGTAATCAAAGTCTAGGTCGCAGTTTTAGTCCAATCGACCGCAAATTTGGCACAAGTATATGCTTTGGCTCAGAATAGATTCCTATTGATTTTGGAAGAAATTGGTTCAGATTTAGATATAGCTCCCATATATATATTTCGCCCGATATGGACTTATACGGCCCCAGAAGCCAGAGTTTTACCCCAATTTGGTTGAAATTTTGCACAGGGAGTAGAATTAGCATTGTAGCTATGTGTGCCAAATTTGGTTGAAATCGGTTCAGATTTGGATATATCTCCCATATATAGCTTTAGCCCGATTTACAATCATATGACCACAGAGACCAATTTTTAACTCCGATTTAGTTGAAATTTTACACAGGGAGTAGAATTAGCATTGTAGCTATGCGTGCCAAATTTGGTTGACATCGGTTCAGATTTAGATATAGCTCCCATATATATGTTTTTCTGATTTCGACAAAAATGGTCAAAATACCAACATTGTTAAATCGCCACTGCTTAGTCGAAAAGTTGTAAAAATGACTCTAGTTTTCCTAGACTTCTAATACATATATATCGAGCGATAAATCATAAAAAAACTTTTGCGAAGTTTCCTTAAATTTGCTTCAGATTTAAATGTTTCCCATATTTATACCCTTCACCACTACTGTGGTACATTGTATAATAAGTTTGTGCATTTGTATGTAACGCCAAGAAGGAAAAGTCTGAGACCCATCGTTTAGTATACCGATCGTCTTAGAATTAAATTCTGAGTCGATTTAGCGATGTCCGTCTGTCTGGCTGTCTGTCTGTCTGTCCGTCCGTCCGTCTGTCTGTCTGCTCATGTATTTTTGTGCGCAAAGTACAGGTCGCAGTTTAAGTCCGATCGTCCTCAAATTTGGCATAGGACCGTTTCTTGGGACAGAGACAATCGCTATTGGTTTTGGAAAAAATCGGGTCAGATTTAGATATAGCTGCCATATATATTTATCCCCGATTTGGTCATAGTTAGCGTGTTTATCAACCGATTTTCTTGAAATACCGTACATCCAAATATATTGTGAATCTCAAAAATCTTGCAAAATATCAGCCAAATCGGTTCAGATTTAGATATAGCTCCCATATATATCTTTCGTCCGATTTAGACTCATATGACCACAGAGGCCAAAGATTACTACCGATCTTCGTGAAATTTTGCACAGATGGTAGAATTGACATTCTACCAATGCTTGGTAAATTTGATTGAAATCGGTTCAAATTTAGATACAGCTCCCATATATATATCTTTCGTCCGATTTGAACTTATATGGCCACAAAGGCTAGAGTTTTGCCGTGATTTGCTTCAAATTTTGCACAAGGGGTACGTTTAATAGTATCGTTAAGTGTGTCAAATTTTGTTAAAATCGGTTCAGATTTAGATATAGCTCACATATATATCTTTCGCCCGATTTGGACTTATATGGTCTCAAAAGCCCGAGTTTTGCCCTGACTTAGTTCAAATTTTGCACAAGCGGCACTTTTAACGATACTATTGTATGAGCTAAATATGGTTAAAATCGATTCAGATTTAGATATAGCTCCCTTATATATATTTCGTCCAATTTGAACTTATATGGCCTCAAAATCCAGGGGTTTGCCGTGATTTGCTTCAAATTTCGCACAAGGAGTACGTTTAGTAGTATTGGTAATTGTGCCAAATTTGGTTAAAATCGGTTCAGATTTAGATATGGCTCCCATATCTTCCGTCCGATTTGCACTCATATGACCAGGGGGGCCAAAGTTATACTCCAATTTACGTGAAATTTCGCATAGATAGCAGAATTATTATTCTACCTATACATGTCAAATTTAGTCAAAATCGGTTCAGATTATATATAGCTCCCATATATACGTACACCAGAGTTGGAGAAATATGGTAGACTGTTACATATTTGGACCCATTTTCAATGGAAGTTTCCTCCAATTAACTGGATAGCGTTAGCCGATTTAAATTTTAATTCTAGAGATTTTGTAGAAGTAAAAAAATTGTCTCCTTTATATAGCTTCCAGCAAATGTGAAGTAGCTGAGATGGTAACACAAATGTTGGCCTACATAGGGATGAAAGGTATATTATATAGTCGGTCCTGCCCGACTTTAGACTTTACTTACTTGTTGTTGTTGTTTACTAACATTGTGTTCCACCCTAGTGCATTAGCCGACTTAAATTTTGAGTCTATAGATTTTGGAGAAGTCTATCTAATTCTGTCCAGATCGAGTGATATTTAAATATACGTATTTGGGGCAAACCTTTATATATAGCCCCCCAACACATTTGACGGCTGTGATATGGTATCTAAAAATTTAGATCTACAAAGTGGTGCAGGGTATAATATAGTCGGCCCCGCCCGACTTTAGACTTTCCTTACTTGTTTTAATTTGCATTTTTCTCTTCGAATATAATGTGAAAATCTTGTTCTTCTCTGCATGCAGACTCTATGTTAACCGATTTTCCTCCTCCTACTGGATCTACGTATAGATCTTTTTTAATTGTGAAATAAAATACCTTGCTAACGTTTGGCATTTATGCAATGCCCTCGGAAATTAAATGCCATCGCAAGGTTTTTATTACCTAAAATTAAATGTGGATTAGGAAACAAAAAAACAACATAAACAACAAAACATTCATAATCAGGTGGTGAATAGATGGAAATAACCAAAGTGTTGTTTTAGCTAAACCACCCCTAAAGGTATGCTTAACACTTTCATGGGAAACCTAAGAACGGTAGGTTAAAAGTGGAAGAGATAATCTTGAATTTCAGCATATTTAATGATGTTATTGCCATTGTTAACGGGCATATTAAAAAAAAAATCAAGCACTGAAAAAGTAAACGAGAAAGAGAAAATGTTCTTCTCTAAAGCATATGAAATTTAAATAAACGAGGTGATTATATAAAGCATATTGTCTAGGCATTAAATCATGAAAATTAACTTTCGCCTAAAAGTATGCATTGAAATTATCAATTCGAATTTTATCGCCGCCTCCACCACCACCACCATAGCCATCAAGTCTAAAGCCAATTAAATGTTGTTTACAACCTGCCAAGGCTTAGCTAAAACTTGTGGTTTTCACTTTTCCCCACAGTCGTATCTCTCTCCCTTCCTACCTCCCTCTCTGCCTCAGCCCAAGGAAAATGTAAAATAGCAATAATAGATGTGAATCGTTTGCTTTGGTTCTATTTTACATAAGAATTTCCCCAATCATTATCAATATCATGAGCTTCATTTCCCCTGACAAAACTCAAAGAGAAAATATTTCAGCCCTCACTATCACCACAAAGTATTCTAATGAATCTTTAGCAGATTATGTTTAAAGAAATTTAATTAAATATCTTCAATGCCACCGCACACAAATTAAACCACAGGCAATTGTTTACCATAAAATGTAAGTAAAATTTAATTCAAGGCAAAGACTTTGTTAAACGATGCTGTCACAAGTAAATGAGAAAGAATTTTTTGTGAAAAGAAATGCAAAACAATATGGTTTGGCTAAACAAACCTTTTGCAGCCACAAAGTATGCTATGCAAAAGACTTGTTAGAGAGGAAAGCCACGAAGTATGCAACACTTTTTCTTTGTATTGTTTTAGCGTTTGTTTTTTTTTATTATATATAAAAAAAATGTAGGAAAATTCTAATTTAAAATTTCAATAGAAAATTTGACCTTTGTTTTCCGTAGTGAAGACTTGAAGTTGTTTTTTTTTCTTTTGAGCTATGCTATCTCTAAGGAAAAATTTCTTGCTTTGCATATCTAAAACAATTTGCATTGCATCACTTGCATACATAATACTGAAGGCAAATATTAGTTTTAACAGTGAGCTCTTACTTTCACAATAACATCTAATGTTCACTATTTACTTGGAATTGTTTAGGGGTCATCTGTTGAAGGCATTTCCTATTGTACTTGGTCAAAAGTTATGTAAATGAGAACAATTTCAAAGAAGACAATAATTTTTTCTGTTGAAACAAAAAATAAATACATTTTAGCTTGAATAAGAGGAGTTATGGCAACAAAGTTATTTCATCAGCAGAGAAACTATTTGTTGAGGTCTAAAATTTTGGAATGTAACGTAGAAAAAAACCTAACCAGTAACGTAGATAGAATTTTACTTTGTGGACCACATTTTGACACGTATATTGGGAAAATATATTAACAATAAATAAAATATTTTTTGATTTCAATCTACAACTGAGTCCATCTAGCCCTTGGTGTCCGTCCGTGTGTCCATGTATTGGTTGTTCGTCAGATTAAGATCACAATTATTAACAGAGTTTGTTAAAGTTTTGTTCCAAATGTTTTTTTTTTTTTTGAACGAGGACGAACGCTTTTGAATTTGGAAAATATCGGCCTAAATTTGGGCAAAGCCCCCATACACAAAAATATTGGAAATAACATCACATCAAATATGCAAAGCAAAATTTTATTTCTATAGAAAATTTTATTTCAATAGAAAATATTTAAAAAATTTTATTTCTATGGCAAATTTTGTCAAAATTTTATTGCTATAGAAAATTTTGTCAAAAATTTTATTTCTACAGAAAAGTTTGTCCAAATTTTATTTCTATAGAAAAATGTGTCAAAATTTTATTTCTATAGAAAATTTTGTCAAAATTTTATTTCTATAGAAAATTTTAGCAAAAATTTTATTTCTATAGAAAATTTTGTAAAAATTTTATTTCTATAGAAAATTTTGTCAAAATTGTACTTCTATAGAAAATTTTGTCATAATTTTATTTCTATAGAAAATGTTTTCAACATTTTATTTCTATGGAAAATTTTGTCCAAATTTTATTTCTATAGAAAATTTTATCAAAGTTTTATTTCTATAGAAAAGTTTATCAAAATTTTATTTCTATAGAAAATTTTGTAAAAAATTTATTTCTATAGAAAATTTTGACAAAATTTAATTTCTATAGAAAATTTTGTCAAAAATTTTATTTCTATACAAAAATTTCTAAAAATTTTATTTCTGTAGAAAATTTTGTCAAAAATTTTATTTCTATAGAAAATTTTGTCAAAAATTTTATTTCTATAGAAAATTTTGTCAAAAATTTTATTTCTATAGAAAAATTTGTCAACATTTTATTTCTATAAAAATTTTTGTCAAAATTTTATTTCTATAGAAAAATTTGTCAAAATTTTATTTCTATGGCAAATGTTGTCAAAATTTTATTGCTATAGAAAATTTTGTCCAAATTTTATTGCTATACAAATTTTTGTCAAAATTTTATTTTTATAGAAAATTTTGTGAACATTTTATTGCTATAGAAAGTTTTATCAAAATTTTATTTTTATAGAAGATTTTATCAAAATTTTATTTCTATAGAAAATTTTATCAAAATTTTACTTCTATAGAAAAAATGTTATTTCTATAGAAAATGTTGTCAAAAATTTTATTTCTATAGACAAATTGGTCAAAAATTTTAATTCTTTAGAAAATTTCGTCAAAAATTTTATTTCTATAGAAAATTTTGTCAAAGTTTTATTTCTATAGAAAATTTTGTCAAGATTTTATTTCTATAGAAAATGTTGTCAAAATTTTATTTCTATAGAAAATTTTGTCAAATTTTATTTCTATAGAAAATTTTGTCAAAATTTATTTCTATAGAAAATTGTGTCAAAATTTTATTTCTATAGAAAATTTTGTCAAAATTTTATTGCAACACCAAATTTTTTCAAGATTTTATTTCTATAAAAAATTTTGTCAAAATTTTATTTCTATAGAAAATTTTATCAAACTGAATTATTTAAGTATTTAATCGGCCTTTTTTGTTTAATATATACCCCGTATAGACTAACTTACAATTGAAAAGACGGAGTTAAGAAGTTTCAAGATAACTTGCCATCGGCAAATCTTACCGCAACCCAAGTAATTCGATTGTGGATGACAGTCTTTAGTACAAGTTTCTATGCAATCCATGGTGGAGGGTACATAAGATTCGGCCTGACCGAACTTACGGCCGTATATACTTGGTTAAAATGAGTTTGCCACCTTTTATTGCGAATGTCAATTTTTGTGCCACTTTTCAAAAATATCGGTAACGCTTGTTGGAGGGCTCCAACTATAGTTACTTGTGATTTTACAGCCAAATATAAAGAAATCAACCGATTTAGAAATAATAGCAACCTGAAATTGGTTGTAATATAGGTTAGGTTAGGTTAGGTTAGGTGGCAGCCCGATGTATCAGGCTCACTTAGACTATTCAGTCCATTGTGCTACCACATTAGTTGTAATATATATCAGTCACCCTGTGACTGATACAAATTCTTTACAAGACTTTAACATAGCAATGCTGTATAACAATTTTACTACATCTTCAATATTAAATCGGTTGCAGCCCTTTAATATGGTTTCTCTCCGTAATCTAACCTTAGAGGGCATCTGCAAAGACAGCAAAGATTATTTTGGCACTAACATTCATATGACGCAAAGGCTAAAAGGCGTTTTATTTTATAGACAGCATACTTTTAGGCAAAAACAAGTAAAAGAGTAAAGTGTAACTACTTTAAGGGGCAAACAATAGAAACTTAAATTTAGAGTCTACTTTCAGGCGGAATAGAGACAAAATGAATTTGACTTTATTGTGTTGTCTTATCTAACCTTACCGAACATTCAAGCGTTATTGTTTTTAAGGCTTCCAGCTTTTCAATGGATGCAGGACGATACTACTATGATGATGACGACGATTGTAAGGTGACGATGGTATTCCTGTTGCCTACTCTGTTCATTTATTCTTTCCTAGTCACATCGTATCTTCATTAGACAACAATGGATGTCATTGAGGCATATGACACTGACACGATGATGGATACAATGTCACAATGTCAGTTCACCATTGAGAGGAGGAAGAGTAGAGCAATACTTTGTGATAAGGAAAACATCAACAATGAGTCAAGCACCATTTTTATTCCCCCCAACGTCTCAAAAAATGTTCTCTGTTCTTTCCTAAACGCAAAACAATGGAAAAATATGGCTTATAAATCTTAAAATTATTGCCATTTATTTGCAGAATTTTACATCCAAAGCACAGTGGGCTATAGTTTTCTAAAGCAGAATTTTGATGTAATCCAGACTTCAATAATACTTAATACCTTTTATGATTTTTTGGTCCGCAATACCTGTCTATTAGAAATTTTTGGCATATTATAGCTGTCTATTATCAAAGTTGAGTAAGTAATATGTATTTTGGAGAATTTTTATATAGGTACCTATTACAACCCAATAGGGTAGGTTAGGATAGATGGCAGTCTGATATTTCAGGCTCACTTAAACTATTCAGTCCATTGTGATACCACAGTGGTGAAATTCTCTCTTATCATTGAATGCTGTCCGATTCCATGTTAGCTCAATGACAAGGGACCTCTTTTTTATAGCCGAGCCTGGAAACCAATTACTGCCTTTTCGTGGAATTTCGTCAAAAATCCCATATTGATATCTCGAAAACCAGAGTCTGTGAAATCCCAATTGTTTCGGTGTTCGGTGTAAATCGTAAATAATGAGTTCATGACAAACTTCAGTATTTTCTAGAGACTATATCAAAAGTTATTTTAGTTTCAATCTAGACGAACGATTCGTCTCGTGTCGATTTTGTGTTTCATGACCAGACAAAGAAGCTTTGAACCACTCAGAAATGTCACCAGCAGTAATGAGACGGAGTAATCTACCAATGAAAAAATTTCGGCCGAAGCAGGGATCGAGCCCACAACTTCTGTTCTGGACATAGTGCAAATTTAGATCATCTCCAATGTATGTACATGGGACTATTCCAATTGTTGAATATATACCTATTACGACTCAGTAAGAAGAGCTTCCAAATTGGTGGTTTGGATCTCCAAAAGCACCATTTTGGATCATCTCCAATGTATTTTACATAGGCTTGTTATCCAAATAACATAGCGCAATGTGGGATAGTGAGCGCCATTTGGCATCAGCTATAGAAGATGGACATATTTTTAATTTACCTATTATTTATTTGTAGTCCATAATAGCTATATATTGCTAATTTTAGGTCCCTGATAGCTGCCTATTTCTATCGAAAGTTGAGTAATAGGTGCCTATAAGAATTGCTGAATAGGTACCTATTACGATCCAGTAAAAAAAAAGAATTTGCAAACAAGAAAATTGTGTGAATCCCCAACTTCTTTTCAGGAGGTAATGCAAATTTGGATCATCTTCAATGTATGTACATGGGACTATGCCAATTGTTGAATATATACCTATTACGACTCAGTAAGAAGAGCTTCCAAATTAGTGATTTGGATCTCCAGTAACGCCATTTTGGACTATCTTCGATGTATTTTACATGGGCTTGTTATCCAAATAACTTAGCGCAATGTGGGATAGTGAGCGCCATTTGGCATCAGCTATAGAAGATGGACATATTTTTAATTGGACAGTAAATTGAACGTAACAGATACCTATTATGTATTTGTAGTCCATAATAGATATAGATTGCTCATTTTAGATCCCTGATAGCTGCCTATTACGAAAGTTGAGTAATAGGTGCCTATAAGAATTTCGGCATAGGTACCTATTACGATCCAGTAAAAAAAGAACTTGCAAACAAAAACAAGTATATACGGCCGTAAGATCGGCCAGGCCGTATATTATGTACCTTCCACCATGGAGTGCGTAGAAACTTCTACGAAAGAATGTCATCCACAATCGAATTACTTGGGTTGTGGTATCTTAAAACTTCTTAACACCGTTTTCTAAATAGTGAGTTAGTCCATACGTGGTATATATTAGACAAAAAAAGTTATGTATAGGTAAGTCTACAAATAATTACGAATCGATATGGACTTTTTGCACGATACGTAGAGAGCCAGAATTGAAATATGGGGGTCGCTTATGTGGGGGCTATATACAATTATGAACTTGATATGGATCAATTTTTGTGTCATTGGGGATCGATTTATCTGAGGGCTATATATAACTATAGACCGATATGGACCTTGTTAAGCATGGTGGTTAATGGTCATATACTAGCACAATGTACCAAATTTCAACTGACTCGGATAAAATTTGCCCGTCCAGGAGGCTCCAAAACAACATCTCTGGATCGGTTTATATGGGGGCTATATATCATATATGGACAGATATGGACCACTTTTGGCATGGTTGTTAAATATCATATACTACCACCACGTACCAAATTTCAACCAGATCGGATGAATTTTGCTTCTCCATAAGGCACCGGAAGTCACATCTAGAGATCGGTTTATATGGGAACTATATATAATAATGGACTGATATGAAACATGGTTGTTGAATACAATATACTAACATCACGTACCAAATTTCAACCGAATCGGATGAATTTTGCTCTTCCAAGGGGCTCCGGAGGTCAAATCTGGGGGATCGGTTTATATGGGGACTATATATAATTATGGACCGATGTGGACAAAATTTTGCGTAGTTGTTAGAGACCATATACTAACACCACGTACCAAATTTCATCCAAATCGGATGAAATATACTTCTCTTAGAGGCTCCGCAAGTCAAATTTGGGGGTCCGTTTATATGGGGGCTATGCGTAAAAGTGGACCGATATGGCCCATTTGCAATACCATCCGACCTACATCAATAACAACTACTTGTGCCAAGTTTCAAGTCGATAGTTTGTTTCGTTGGGAAGTTATCGTGATTTCAACAGACGGACGGACGGACATGCTCAGGTCGACTCAGAATTTCACCACGACCCAGAATATATATACTTTATGGGGTCTTAGACCAATATTTCGATGTGTTACAAACGGAATGACAAAGTTAATATACCCCCATCCTATGGTTGAGGGTATAAAAATTGTGTGAATCCCCAACTTCTGTTCTGGAGGTAGTGCAAATTTGGATCATCTCCAATGTATGTACATTGACTTGATGTGGGCCGGTATCTTAGCTCAATTTAGTTTGTCAAAAGATATGTCTGACATGTCTTTTATTTGACTGTAAGGAGTACGTACTAAGTACCTATTACGATTGTTCAACATAATAGGTATTACGACCCAGTAAGAAAAAAAAGATTCCAAAAACGTAGTTTGGATCTCCAACATGTGATCTAGAAGTAGTGCCAATATAGGATCATTTCCATGGACTTATCATAGTATTTCCACGGGCTTGTCATACGGCGGAAGTACTCCGTTTTCGCATACTTTGCATTACTTTATAAGGTATGAGTCAGAAGTTCATTTGAAGAAAGCAATTACAAATAAGAAACTAAGAAAATCTCGCCAAGTTTTCTTTTTATTTTATTTTTACAAATTTTTCCGCAAATATATTTGGAAAAGTGCTTATTTGAATCCGGTTTTGTACAATTTCATCTAAGCTATTTATAATCCCTGTTCCACAGTGTACTATCCTAACCTAAAGACCATGAATAGGTTAACTCATGATTTGTATTCTCTTGGAATGAGTTAATCACTACATGAAATTTTTACATTATTTTAGATGGCATACGAAATTCTTTCCCTTCCGGACCCTTCATATTTACACCTTAATGAGAAACATGATGATGTGCTCCATCATATTGAGGAAGATTGGCATTTTGCTTGCACAATTGGAAGAAAACAATGAATTTTCCCAGTGAAGGAGGTATATAAGAGGACTTTTGATGTTAACTTAAAAGGTTTAAACTTGTATTAGGTTTCCCTTTGAAATTGAAATACAATACAAATTGACAACAATGTCAAGTTCAAGAGAAGAAGGACAGACAGTTATAAGAAAACAAAAGCCCGGAAAAATTGGCCACAAAGATAGAGGAAAAAGATCACAGGCATTACAAAATATTGAAATCGATATTGGTTTGAGTTGGGAGAATTTATTTCGTACATCTATTACATGAATTATCTTCCCTTCTTTGGGCGTGACCTTGAGTTGTTTAGTGGGAAAACTTATATTTTTTGTAATATTCCAAGAACTTCAAGATATTTTAATGACAATTTACGATATTAGTCTTTAAGTTCAAAAGTAATGAGAAATAGCACTGGAATATGTCTACTTAAAAGACACGAAATAAAAAACAAGTAATGAACTTACCTTGTTGCAATTTTTTTTTTGTTAGATCTGAAAAGAGAAAAAAGAATACCATCAAAGGAAACTGTCATGGACACATAATTATAGAGAATACTATAGATATATTCAACATTTATCCCCTTGTAGAAATATAATTTTGACAAAATCTTTTATAACAGTAAATTTTTGAAAAACATTTTTGAATATATAGAATATGGTCAAAATTTGATTTCTATAAAAAAAAATGTATCAAAATTTTATTTCTAAAAAAAATGTTGGCTAAATTTTATTTCTATAGAAAATCTTTGCTAAAGTTTATTTCTATAGAAAATTTGTCAAAATTTTATTCCTATAGAAAATTTTTGTAAATGTTTTATTCCTATAGAAAATTTTGGAACAATTTTTATTTCATTGAACATTTTGTCAAATTTTTTTTTATTCCTATAGAAATGTTGTCAAAATTGTATTCCTATAAAAAATGTCAAATTTTTATTTCTATAGATTTTTTTTCAACATTTTAATTCTATAGATTTTTTTCTAACATTTGAATAGAAAAAAAGAAAATAGAATAGGGTATAAAAAGTTTTACGATACCTTGCCATCGGCAAGTGTTATCGCAACCCAAGTAATTCGATTATGGATGACAGCCTTTAGCAGAAGTTCCTACGCAATCCATGGTGGAGGGTACATAAGATTCGGCCTGGCCGAACTTACGGCCGTATATACTTGTTAACACTGTCTTCTAAATTGTAAGTTAGTCCATAACAAAAAAAAAGGCCGATTAAATACGTATATAATTCAGTTTGACAAAATTTTCTATAGAAATAAAATTTTGACAAAATTTTCTATAGAAATAAAAACTTGACAAAATTTTCTATAGAAATAAAATGTTGACAAAATTTTCTATGGAAGTAAAATGTTGACAAAATTTTCTATAGCAATAAAATTTTGACAAAATTTTCTATAGAAATAAAATGTTGACAAAATTTTCTATAGAAATAAAATGTTGACAAAATGTTCTATAGAAATAAAATGTTGACAAAATTGTCTATAGAAATAAAATGTTGACAAAATTTTCTACAGAAATAAATTTTTTATAAAATTTTCTATAGAAATAAAATTTTGACAAAATTTTCTATGGAAATAAAATGTTGACAAACATTGCTATAGAAATAAACTTGTTACAAAACTTTCTATAGAAATGAAATTTTGACAAAACTTTCTATAGTAATAAAATTTGACAATTTTTACATGGCTGTTAGAGGCCATATACTAACGAAATGTACCAAATTTCAACCGCATCAGATGACTTTTGCTCCTCCAAGAGGCTCCGGAGGTCAAATCTGGGGATCGGTTTATATGGGAGCTATATATAATTATGGACCGATATGGACCAATTTTTGCATGGTTGTTAGAGACCATATACTAAAACCACGCACTAAATTTCAATTGGATCGGATGAATTTAGCTCATCCAAGAGGCTCCAGAGTTCAAATCTGGGGATCGGTTTATATGGGACCTATATATAATTTTGGACCGATATGGACCAATTTTTGCATGGTTGTTAGAGACCGTATACTAACATCAGGTACCCAATTTCAAACGGATCGGATGAATTTTGCCCCTCCAAGTGGCTCCGGAGGTCAAATCTGGGGATCGGTTTATATGGGAGCTATATATAATTATGGACCGATATGGACTAGTTTTTGCATGGTTGTTAGAGACCATATACTAACACCACGTACCAAATTTCAATCGGGTAGGATGAAGTTTGCTCCTCCAAGAGGTTCCGGAGGTCAAATCTGGGGATCGGTTTATATGGGAGCTATATATATATTTATGGACCGATATGGACCAATTTTTGCATGGTTGTTAGAGACCGTATACTAACATCAGGTAACAAATTTCAACCGGATCGGATGAATTTTGCCCCTCCAAGAGGCTCCGGAGGTCAAATCTGGGGATCGGTTTATATGGGGGCTATATATAATTATGGACCGATATGGACCAATTTTTGCATGGTTGTTAGAGACCATATACTAACACCACGTACCAAATTTCAATCGGGTAGGATGAAGTTT
This sequence comes from Haematobia irritans, assembly GCF_050003625.1. NCBI lineage: Eukaryota > Metazoa > Arthropoda > Insecta > Diptera > Muscidae > Haematobia > Haematobia irritans. The sequence goes on from NC_134400.1 coordinate 180,298,689, forward strand.
GCTCCTCCAAGAGGTTCCGGAGGTCAAATCTGGGGATCGGTTTATATGGGAGCTATATATAATAATGGACCGATATAGACCAATTTTTGCATGGTTGTTAGAGACCGTATACTTAGACCACGTACCAAATTTCAACCGGATCGGATGAATTTTGCTGCTCCGGAAGGCTCCGCAAGCCAAATTTGGGGATCGGTTTATATGGGGGCTATACGTAAACGTGGGCCGATATGGCCCATTTTCAATACCGTCCGACCTACATCAATAACAACTACTTGTGCCAAGTTTCAAGTCGATAGCTAGTTTCGTTCGGAAGTTAGCGTGATTTCCACAGACGGACGGACAGCCGGACAGACGGACGGACATGCTTAGATCGACTCAGAATTTCACCACGACCCAGAATATACATACTTTATGGGGTCTTAGAGCAATATTTCGATGCGTTACAAACGGAATGACAAAGTTAATATACCCCCATCCTATGGTGGAGGGTATAAAAAGAAAATAGAAAATTGAACAAGTATATACGGCCGTAAGTTCGGCCAGGCCGAAGCTTATGTACCCTCCACGATGGCTTGCGTAGAAACTTCTACTGAAGACTGTCATCCACAATCGAATTACTTGGGTTGCGGTAACACTTGCCGATGGCAAGGTATCTTAAAACTTCCTAACACCGTAATATATACCACATAGTCCATACGTGGAATATATTAAAATAAAAAATGCCGATTAAATACGTATATAATTAAGTTTAAAGTTTCTATAGAAATAAAATTTTGACAAATTTTCTATAGAAATAAAATTTTGACAAAATTTTCTGTAGAAATAAAATTTTGACAAAATTTTCTATAGAAATAAAATTTTGACAAAATTTTCTATAGAAATAAAATTTTGACAAAATTTTCTATAGAAATAAAATTTTGACAAAATTTTCTATAGAAATAAAATTTTGACAAAATTTTCTATAGAAATAAAATTTTGACAAAATTTTCAATAGAAATAAAATTTTGACAAAATTTTCAATAGAAATAAAATTTTGACAAAATTTTCTATAGAAATAAAATTTTGACAACATTTTCTATAGAAATAAAATTTTGACAAATTTTTCTATAGAAATAAAACTTTGACAAAATTTTCTATAGAAATAAAATTATGACAAATTTTTCTATGGAAATAAAATTTTGACAACTTTTTCTATAGAAATAAAATTTTGACAAAATTTTCTATAGAAATAAAATTTTGACAACATTTTCTATAGAAGTAAAATTTGGAAAAAAATTTCTATAGAAATAAAATTTTGACAAAATTTTCTGTAGAAATAAAATTTTGACAAAATTTTCTATAGAAATAAAATTTTGACAAAATTTTCTATAGAAATAAAATTTTGACAAAATTTTCTATAGAAATAAAATTTTGACAAAATTTTCTATAGAAATAAAATTTTGACAAAATTTTCTATAGAAATAAAATTTTGACAAAATTTTGTATAGAAATAAAATTTTGACAAAATTTTCTATAGAAATAAAATTTTGACAAAATTTTCTATAGAAATAAAATTTTGACAAAATTTTCTATAGAAATAAAATTTTGACAACATTTTCTATAGAAATAAAATTTTGACAACATTTTCTATAGAAATAAAATTTTGACAAATTTTTCTATAGAAATAAAATTTTGATAAAATTTTCTATAGAAATAAAACTTTGATAAAATTTTCTATAGAAATAAAATTTGGACAAAATTTTCCATAGAAATAAAATTTTGATAAAATTTTCTATAGAAATAAAATTTTGACAACATTTTCTAAAGAAATAAAATTTTGACAAAATTTTCTATAGAAATTACATTTTGACATTTTTGAAATAAAATTTTGACAAAATTTTCTATAGAAATAAAATTTTGAAAAAATTTTCTATAGAAATAAAATTTTGATAAAATTTTCTATAGAAATAAAATTTTGACAAAATTTTCTATAGACATAAAATTTTGACAAAATTTTCTATAGAAATAACATTTTGACAAAATTTTCTATAGAAATAAAATTTTGACAAAATTTTCTATAGAAATAAAATTTTGACAAAATTTTCTATAGAAATAAAATTTTGACAAAATTTTCTATAGAAATAAAATTTTGACAAAATTTTGTATAGAAATAAAATTTTGACAAAATTTTCAATAGAAATAAAATTTTGACAGAATTTTCTATAGAAATAAAATTTTGACAAAATTTTCTATAGAAATAAAATTTTACAAAATTTTCTATAGAAATAAAATTTTGACAACATTTTCTATAGAAATAAAATTTTGACAAATTTTTCTATAGAAATAAAATTTTGATAAAATTTTCTATAGAAATAAAACTTTGATAAAATTTTCTATAGAAATAAAATTTGGACAAAATTTTCCATAGAAATAAAATTTTGACAAAATTTTCTATAGAAATAAAATGTTGACAAAATTTTCTATAGAAATAAAATTTTGTCAAAATTTCCTATAGACCTAAATTTATGATAAAATGATCGATATAAAATTTTGCAAATTTTTCTATAGAAAAAAAATTGGACAAAATTTTCTACAGAAAACATTTTTCTGACAAAATTTAGTATAGAATAGAAATAAAATTTTGCAAAAATTTTCTATAGAAATAAAATTTTGCTAAATTTTTTTAGAAATAAAATTTTTACAAAATTTTCTACAGAAATAAAATTTTCTATATAAATAACATTTTGTTATCGAATTGACGTTTTGACTTCCCATAGAAATAAAATTCTGCAAAATTTTTCACAGAAGTACAATTTTCTAATAAAATAAAATTTCTATAGCGATAAAATTCAAACAAGATAAAGCAATAAAATTGTATTAAAATTTTGCAAACATTTTCTATAGAAATAAAATATTGATAAAATTTCTTATAGACCTAAATTTATGATAAAATGATCGATATAAAAAAAATTTGACAAAATTTTCTACAGAAAAAATTTTTTTCACAAAATTTTCTATAGAAAAAATTGACGAAATTTTCTGTAAGACCTAAAATTTTGCAAAAATTTGCTATAGAAATAAAATTTTGCAAAAATTTTCTTCCTATGACCCATATAAAATTCATTGGAAATGATCCCAATTTGCTCTACCTCCAGATCTCAAGGGTGGGGTCCTGTTGCTTTCCTGGAAGCCCTTCTTTGTGCTGGGATACTAAATCACTTTCTACTGTCACATCACTAAGTTTTATACAACAACATTTTCTTACACGATTCGTTTTCGACAAAGTTTTAAGTCCACTATCCCATAGTTTTTTTGTTCACCTGTTACATATCATTCTCCACTATTATCACAAATAAAGTAGCGGGACAAACATCCGTTACGGGCAATTTCCCCCTTGTCACATTGTATTCATTTCGTTTACGGGCAGGGTGACTTTCGTAAGACTATTAAATTAAGGTAAAAATATGATAACAGACAGCTGTCTACATTTAGGCGGTTATGTGAAAAGCTTTTTAAAGCCTACTTTTAGGATTAACTTTTGCATAATTTTGTTATTAAATTCAAATTTTAATGTACAGCAATGGCAACAACATTTCACAAAAGATGAAAATATTTTACAATGTGAGTGAGTTTTTGAGGGAACAATGATGAGGGACAAAGAGAAAATGAGCATAAAAACAAATTTTATAGTTTCACAAGTATTATCAAAGTTATGTAGCATTGTAACTACATATGATGCCATGATGGATTGTCAAAAGAGGAGATTACCAAGGGATTATATTCCATTTTTTTTTTGTTAGGGATTTTCAACATGAAAACGTGAAGGCAACAATAAATGAGAAAAATAAACACATAAGAGAAAATCCCATTGGGAAAAGGTAAAGTTAAATTATGTTTGGCAAGAATTTTGGATTAACTACATGTAAAAAAAAAATAATTTCTTCCTTTCTAACGATATTATAGACAAAAGAATATCGTTCGCCATTTCAAGTAGAATCATCTAACCACAGATTTCCAACATATTTCAGTCAACCTCTCTTACATACTGAAAAAAACAGTGAACACATCAGGAAGGAAAATTTAGTTTAATTTTAGAAAATTCTAACTAAACTTTATTGCAAACGCTGAAGTCACGCCGATTTCATTTATTAGACATACTTAAATTAGAAAATGTCTGCAGTATCATACGAAGTTGAAGATGGGTCAATTATTGGACCCAAGTGTCTCTAATGCCGACACTTGTGGTTTTCCAGCAAAATCTAAAGAAATCACACTATCACATATGAATTCTATTACTAACAACTTTATTTTGGTTGCAATAGATCAAATTTCTTTGGTAAGCTTGAAAAACAATAAAATGAACTGTCACTGGAATAAATATTGTCAGCAGAACGGCTTTGGAATGCTAGCCACCTGAAGTTGGTTACAATACAGCCGATCAGCATCACTGTATGATCGATCTTCCGATTTCACATCTTGAGCACGATATCGAATGTCCATTATTTTTAAAACGGCCCTCGTATAGCTCAGCATAAAGTGACTCACACTCACACTAATCGGACGCGTGCAACTTCAAATTAAAATTTATGATACGAGTATATATGTAAAAAATAGAGATAATTTTTTATTATTATACACAATCTGAATATTATCGAACACGTTTGGCACGAAATTGGACGAACATTTTACCAAAAGAGGCATTCCAATGTCCATGAGCTCAAGTTATCTATTTTGGAAGCGTGGATCAATATGGATCCTCAAATTTGCAAAAAGCTGTAATATCTGCTAAAGGATATGTGACAAAATATTAATAATAATACGCTTTTTATACCCACAACCATAGAATGGTGACGGGGGTATAATAAGTTTGTCATTCCGTTTGTAATACATCGAAATATCGATTTCCGACTATATAAAGTATATATATTCTTGATCAGGGAGAAATTCAAAGACGATATAAGCATGTCCGTCTGTCTGTTGTAATCACGCTACAGCATTCAATAATGGCGCTCTCGTCCTGAAATTTGGCACAGATTCGTCTTTTGTTTGCAGGCAGGTCAAGTTCGAAGATGGGCTATATCGGTCCATATTTTGATATAGCCCCCATATAAACCGACCTCCCGATTTGGGGTCTTGGGCTTATAAAAACTGTAGTTTTTATCCAATTTGCGTGAAATTGGAAATCTAGAGATATTCTAGGACTACAAAGGGGTGTGCCGAAAATGGTGCCTATCGGTCCATGTTTTAGTATAGCCCCCATATGGACCGATTTCCCGATTTTGCTTCTTGGGCGTCTAGAAAGTGTATTTACTGTCCGATTTGCCTAAAATTGGAAATCTAGAGGTATTCTAGGACCATAAAGAGGTGTGCCAAAAATGGTCCATGTTTTGATATAGCCCCCATATAGACCGATCTCCCGATTTTAAAGGGTGATACGGTCAAAATTTGGTCAATATAAACTTGACGTATTTCTTTCAATTTTGCATTTAAAAAACCTGAACACCCCTCATTTTGAAGGTGTGTGTGTGTAGAATGTTGCTCCTATTTTGATTTTGGAATTCACTCTTCAGTTGTCAAAATGCCGTCCAAGCAAGAAGAGCAGCGTATCAAAATTTTGTTCGCGCATCGCGAAAATCCGAGCTACTCGCACGCAAAGCTGGCAAAATCGCTAAAAGTTGCCAAATCAACCGTTACAAATGTAATTAAAGTGTTTGGGGAACGTTTGTCGACAGCCAGGAAGTCTGGATCGGGGGGAAATGGAAAACCGGAAGCCGCTGAGACGACAAAGAGAGTTGCCGGTAGTTTCAAGCGAAACCCTAACCTCTCTCTCTCCGAGATGCCGCAAATAAGCTGGGTGTATCGTCTACAACCGTGCATCGAGCCAAAAAACGAGCCGGACTATCGACTTACAAGAAGGTAGTGACTCCAAATCGCGATGATAAACAAAATGCGACGGCCAAAGCGCGATCCCGGAGGCTGTACACGACGATGCTGACGAAGTTTGACTGCGTGGTAATGGACGACGAAACCTACGTCAAAGCCGACTGCAAGCAGCTTCCGGGACAGGAGTTTTATACGTCAAAGGAAGGGGAAAGGTAGCAGATATTTTCAAGCACATAAAACTGTCAAAGTTCGCAAAGAAATATCTGGTTTGGCAAGCCACCTGTACCTGTGGCTTGAAAAGCAGCATTTTCATAGCTTCCGGGACTGTCAACCAAGAAATTTACGTGAAAGAGTGTTTGAATAAACGTCTGCTGCCTTTCCTGAAGAAACACGGTTGTTCCGTACTGTTTTGGCCGGATTTGGCATCTTGTCATTACGCTAAAAAGGCCATGGAGTGGTACGCCGCCAACAACGTGCAGGTGGTTCCCAAGGACAAGAACCCTCCCAACACGCCAGAGCTCCGCCCAATTGAGAAATACTGGGCTATTGTCAAGCGGAACCTAAAGAAGACCAAAAAAAAACTGCTAAGGACGAGCAGCAGTTCAAGGCAAACTGGCTTTCTGTGGCGAAGAAGGTGGACAAGGTGGCTGTACAAATTCTGATGGCAGGTGTCAAGCGTGAGGCCCGGCAATTCGGATTTGGAAAAGCGAAAGCCTAACTGAATATTTTTCCTGAATTTTATACTAATTGAACTTGAAAAAGAAATTTAACTTGATTTTTTAAATAAACGATTTCACCGATTTACACGCGTTTCCCCTTGACCAAATTTTGACCGTATCACCCTTTATTCTTGGTCTTCTACAATCCGTAATTTTTACCCAATTTGCCTCAAATCGGAAATCTAGAGGTATTCTAGGACCATAAAGAAAAAAATGTTTTGGTATAGCTCCCATATAGACCGATCTCCCGATTTTACTCCTAAGGCTTCTAATCCGTAGGTTTTATCCAATTTGCCAGAAATTGGAAATCTAGAAGTATTCTAGGACCATAAAGAGGTGTGCCGAAAATGGTGAGTACCGGCCTATGTTTTGATATAGCCCCCATATAGACCGATCTTCAAATTTTACTTCTTGGGCTTCTAGAATAGACCGATCTCCCGATTTTACTTCTTGGGCTTCTAGAATCCATAGTTTTTATCTAATTTGCCAGAAATTGGAAATCTAGAGGTATTCTAGGAACATAAAGGGGTGTGCCGAATATATTGTGTATCGGTACAGTTTTTTATATAGTCCCCTTACAAACCGGCCCTCCGATTTGGGATCTAGTTAGATGTGCGGAATATTGTGTGTATCCCTCCATGTTTTCGGCATAGCCCCCATTAGACCGATCTCTCGATTTAACTCCTAGGGTTTCTAGAATTTTTGCTACAAATTGAAAATATACTGGAATTTTAGACCCACAAAAAAGTGTATATGATTAAGTTTTTATCGGTCCACTTTGTAAGGCCTCCATAGAGACCGGAATCAGATCTTGAGGGTACAGAACTGCACTGATCATGAAAATTGCTTGAAACTGAATGCAAAATTTCCAGATTTTTCTTCTCGTAGTCATTTAAATAATTTGGATGAAAATCCACGGATTATAGGTTTCAAATCAAGGCGTTATTTCATCATTTTCTTGCACACTTACAAGAGATGTTTATGATTCTTCTAAAACTCAAACAAAAAATGGTTCTTATAAATTCAGAATCTGATCTAGTCTTCATAGGTAAAATCTTTACATTTATCTGTGAGAAGCGTACTGGTTGAACTGATCTGCTTGGGAAAATATCTGTCATTAAACCTCTCTGAAATTTTCAAAGGAAACTATTATATTTGATTCATGGTGGTGGGTATTTAAGATTCGGCCCGGCCGAACTTACTACTATATATACTTGTTGAATAATCCGGTTAGAAGTGTGGAATGAATTTCATATGTTTTGTTATATTTTTTAAATGTATATATTAAGAGTGACCGTTTTGTGCCTTTTTGATGAATAGAATAATAAACAAAACTTGCTTTATTTTGGTGTATCATTTTACCCATAAATCTATATTTTTCACAGAGATTTGATAAAATTAAACCTAACGTTGGTAGCGTCCGGTTAGACGTGTGAGTCACTGTATATATCCATTCAGGTCTGCCTTTATTTAGTTTTTGACAAAAAATGCTATGTGTTTTCCTTTTAAGCTCTCTGAAATGGATTTAAAAGTTTTTTTTTTTGTTTGTTAAAGATCATGATAACAAAATAAAAGCGGTTGCCTAAATGGCCAACAGACACGATGGCTAAAATGATTGTGGTGGCGCAATATTGCTAAAAAGGCTTGATGTTGAAAATATATCCAAACAAAATTTGTAATCCTTGTCAAATGTTACGAATTTCATTAACAATAAACGACAGCGAGAACATTTCAAAATGAGACAGTTTTGGCATTAGCTCGCAAAGCTTCAAAAACCAGCATTTGTTGTATGTAGAATATTTTTATGTGATGGGGATATATACGCGCGCTGTCACAAGCTTCACACAAACACAAAGCTTGTTTTTCCACAACTTTAATTTCCTGTTAACCTAAAATCAATGTTTAGCTAACATAAATAGACAACTTATTTATCAAACTAACAACACCAAATACAAATCGAGCATGTCGCTAATAGTCACATCATTCATTGTGAGATGGATGCGGAAAATCGAACAGTGCGTTAAGAGAGATAATAAGTATATACAGTAGTAAGTTCGGCCGGGCCGAATCTTAAATACCCACCACCATGAATCAAATATAATAAATTCCATTGAAAATTTCGGGCAGATCAGTTCAACCAGTACACTTCCCACAGATAAATGTAAAGATTTTACCTATGAAGACTACTTCAGATTCTGAATTTATAAGAACCATGTTTCGTTTGAGTTTTAGAGGAATCATATGGAGGTCTTACCAAATGGACCGATGAAACTAAATCATAAACACTTTGTTATGGGTCTAAAATGCGAGTATATTTTCAATTTGTGGCAAATCGGATAAAAACTACAATTTCTAGGAGTTACATCGGGAGTTCGGTGTAATGGGGGCTATACCAAAACATGGAATCATACACACAGTATTCAGCACATTTAATTGTAGTTCTAGAATCTAGACCCCAAATCGGAGGGCCGGTTTATAAGGGAGCTATTTCAAAAACTGTACCGATACTCAATATATTCGGCACACCACTTTATGGTCCTAGAGTACCTCTAGATTTCCAATTTCAGACAAATTGGATAAAAACTACGGATTCTAGAAGCCCAAAAAGTAAAATCGAGAGATCGGTCTATATGGTGGCTATATCAAAAAATGGACCGATAATCACCATTTTCGGCACATCTCTTTATTTTCATAGAATACCTCTAGATTTCCAATTTCAGGCAAATTGGGTAAAAACTATGGATTCTGGAAGCCCAAGAAGTAAAATAGGGAGATCGGTCTATATGGGGACTATATAAAAACATGGACCGATAATCACCATTTTCGGTGAATCTCTTTATTTTTCTACAATACCTCTACATTTCCAATTTCAGACAAATTGGATAAAAACTACGGATTCTAGAAGCCCAAGAAGTAAAATCAGGACATCGGTCTATATGGGGGCTATATCAAAACATGGTCCGATAATCACCATTTTCGGCACATCTCTTTATTTTCATAGAATACCTCTAAATTTCCAATTTCAGACAAATTGGATAAAAACTACGAATTCTAGAAGCCCAAGAAGTAAAATCGGGAGATCGGTCTATATGGGGACTATATCAAAACATGGACCGATAATCACCATTTTCGGCACATCTCTTTATTTTTCTAGAATACCTCTAGATTTGAAATTTCAGACAAATTGGATAAAAACTACAGATTCTAGAAGCCCAAGAAGTAAAATCGGGAGATCGGTCTATATGGGGGCTATATCAAAACATGGTCCGATAATCACCATTTTCGGCGAATCTCTTTATTTTTCTAGAATACCTCTAGATTTGAAATTTCAGACAAATTGGATAAAAACTATGGATTCTAGCAGCCCAAGAAGTAAAATATGGAGATCGGTCTATATGGGGGGCTATATCAAAACATGGTGCGATAATCACCACTTTCGGCACATCTCTTTATTTTCACAGAATACCTCTACATTTCCGATTTCAGGCAAATCGGATAAAAACTACAGATTCTAGAAGCCCAAGAAATAAAATCGGGAGATTGGTCTATATGGTGGCTATATCAAAACATGGATCGGTACTCACCATTTTCGGCACACGTCTTTAGGGTACTAAGTACCTCTAGATTTAAAATTTCAGGTAAAATGGATTAAAACTACGGATTCTAGAAGCCCAAGAAATAAAATCGGGAGATCGGTCTATATGGGGGCTATTTCAAAACATGGACCGGTACTCATCATCTTCGACACACGTCTTTATGGTCCTAGAATAACTCTAGATTTCAAATTTCAGGTAAATCGGATAAAAACTACGGATTCTAAAAGCCCAAGAAGTAAAATCGAGAGATCGGTCTATATGGGGGCTATATCAAAACATGGACCGATAATCACCATTTTCGGCACATCTCTTTATTATCATAGAATATATCTACATTTCCAATTTCAGGCAAATTGGGTAAAAACTACGGATTCTAGAAGCCCAAGAAATAAAATCGGGAGATCGGTCTATATGGGGGCTATATCAAAACATGGACCTATAATCACCATTTTCGGCACATCTCTTTATTTTCATAGAATATCACTACATTTCCAATTTCAGGCAAATTGCGTAAAAACTACGGATTCTAGAAGCCCAAGAAGTAAAATCGGGAGATCGGTCTATATGGGGGCTATATCAAAACATGGACCGATAGGCACCATTTTTGGTACACATTTTGATGGTCCTAAAATACCTCTAGATTTCCAATTTCAGGCAAATTGGATAAAAACCACAGTTTTTATAAGCCCAAGACCCTAAATCGGGAGGTCGGTTTATATGGGGACTATATCAAAACTTGGCCCGATATAGCCCGTCTTCGAACGTGACCTGCTGTCACCATTCTATGGTGGTGGGTATCAAAATCGATTTTTATAACCACCATCATAGAATTTTTGTTTTCGAAATACCTCATTGAGCAATGTCTACGTGCTTTTTTTTGCAGGCCTACATTAGAGTCGATTTTTATCGGGAATGCTTAGTACTATCCTCGCAATGATACCGCGTGTAAAAAATTATATGAAGTGGGTATGGGACGAACAAGGCCCACTACTGCAAAATCAAAACTCAAATCAGGCATTTTCCGTCGCTGAGCGACCGGTATAATTTCTGGATGAATAGTTTTGTTTCTTTAAGACGATTTTGGTCGAAATAAAAATTAATCATTAGGACATAGAGTCGACAAGGCGACTGACTGGGACTTTGGACAACACAGCAGTTACACCCAGAGAAGGAATATGTCCACTTCAACCATGTTTCAAGAGCAAAATGTTATTTTTGAACGGTGACCATGGAACATGTTTGTCTCAAAAATGTTATTTTCTCGAAAACTATGTATTTGGCACCCATGTATATGTTTGCTGAGATCATTTTAGCCACAAAAATTTTCCATGTTCACCGTCCAAAAATAACATTTTACTCTTAAAACATGTTTGGGGTTATCATATTTCTTCTCTGCGTGTAGGTTTATGTGTGGCTCATTGCATATCACCCTCCTCGTAGCTCGGTCCTAATCTATAAGCGTTAATACATACTCAGATCTTCCGGCCTACAGTTCCGCCATTGCGATCTTCCGATTACTGTTCCCATGTAGATTAGCTACACCGAATGAATTCTCTTGCTTACTTTTACGAAACATTCTTCATTAATTATCTTTCATATATTCTTAATTAAATTTCATTAAAAGTATGAAAGATCTTTATAAAAGCTATGAACAATTTAATTAAAAGGATGTAATGTTTCGTATATTTAATGAAAAATTTCATATTTTTTCTGTGGATTAAAGAAGATTTTATGATAGACGACCGAAACCGACTACCGAACCCGTAGGAAGGAAGGTGTTACCACCTGGCAATGAATTTAACAGTCTCCTATAACCATCGAACCGAACGGAATTCCTCATCAAATTTCAATCATCTACTAACCGAAGTACCCAGCAACGACCAATCATTTACCTAGCAACGCAATCAACAGTTTTCAATCTCCAACGAACCGATGTTCTCTTAAACTGAAATTCTTATGAACTACCGATCATCTACGAACCGAATTCATCATCCATATTCGATCATCAACAAATCAAAGTCGCCATCTACCACACTTAAAAAGTAATAATAATATTCGCAATTGGTTTTCGTTATTACAACGAAAATGTACGTTTATACAACGAAACATGTCAATACAAGGAAACCAATCGTTGTATTAACAAATTCGTACGTTGGTGAAATATTAAAAAAAACGAACATTTTGCGCTTATTGCACCGATCATAAACGAGCCGACCGGACCGAACTCATCTCATCTTACTATTAATGAACCAATGATCTCATCAAAGAACGAAAGTTATCAAAACCTCAAATAGGTCCATGACCATGAACGTTATGAGCATTCACAGATCCTGGATGTACTTGGCAACCGCTACTGGAGGAAACTTAGGGAATAAATCGTGGATATGGAGTTCCCGAACTAGGCGAATATGGGTATTTCGTCTCAACCTTTGTCTTTCCCTTCAACGTAAATTATCGAAATGTTCTAGATTTATCTTTGAGGGAAGCCGACTATCTACGAGCCGAATTTCTCATTAATTTTCGATTATAAGCGAACCAACCAACAAAGATTCGATCAACTGCAAACGATTACCATTTCTTCATGATCTACTTACCAACGAATTCCTACAATGAACTTGCGATCATTTTCATCTCACCGAAGATATCAGTTCAAGATAGAGTGATCAAAACCGGTAGACGGATTTTTCTTTTATCAGTTATTGTTGATTTTGATAAAACCTTTCAATACTTGAGGTATTGACCGGTTTTTGTGACTTCAATGAAAAATTGACAATTTAACATCAAATGAAAGCCATAAAATAAAATTATAAATTATTTTTATACTGATTTTATGACAGTAAATCTACTATCGGATATAGAACTAATAGTTTTTATATACAAATCTGATTGTTTATCATTTTCCATTTGGCCACAGTGGACGAATTTCTATCGACGAGCTGTGGTTCCACTTTATTGTAGACCATATATTGAGACTCCCAGGCAAACGTGATATTAAATATTACGCAACCTAAATTTTAGGATGCGTAAATTACAAAATATTAAGGACAAATTTCTTTAAAATAATGCAATTTTCTAATTAAAATAAAGTTTATAATCTTTGCTACAAAAAATTTTTTTTATTAAATTTAGGACACAAATTTAGGAAATAGAATTTGGCATCTTTGGTATAAAGTCTTTTTTTTTTGAATTAAAGAAACATTATTTATTTATTTGCATATTTATTATAATTAAAATTACAATAAATAAAAAGAAGATTTAAGCCCTAGAAACTCGGCTTAAAGAAATATTTTTTTACTTTGAATTATCCGTTATAATTAGGATTTTTAAACTGGCAGTTGCTTGTACGTGAATAATACACCTCGAAAATCAAATGAATTCAATAAATGAGATCTGTATCCTAATTATAATTTGATTGATCCTCGATTTAAACCAGATAGGTCGGTAAAAAATTTTCTTTAAGGAAGTCACATCTTTGGCTCGGAATCAATACCAAAATCCTTAAGGGAAGGTCAAAATCTTTGGATACAACTAAACTTTTTTCGAGAACACATTTGACAATATCCGTTTATTGCAGGTCTACCTTTCACATTATAAATCTGGATGAAAATCTTCTTCCATTTGGCCATAGTGGGCACATTTCTTTCTATTTCGTAAATGTTGTAGTCACGGTTGCCACATTAAAAAAAATATTTACGTGATATTAAAAATTACTCAACCTAAATTTTAGGATGCGAAATTTACAAAATATTAAGGACAAATTTAAAATAATGATTGAAGTAATTACAATAAATTTTATAATCTTTGCTTCAACAATTTAATTAAATTTAGGACACAAATTTTATAAATTTGCGCCCCTCCGTTAAAGGTCCATGTCTTTGAACTATGGCTAATTTTCCTTAAAGTAAAGAAACACATTTTTGATTTAAAGAAATTGTCCTTAATTGAAATATTGATAATTTAGAATTAAGATAAAAACACTTCAAATATAAGCTAAGACTTATTTTGAGGACTTAGCGTCTTTGGTTTAAAGTTTTTTTTTTTTTTTGGAATTAAGAAAACATTTGTATACCCTCCACCATAGGATGGGGGGTATATTAACTTTGTCATTCCGTTTGTAATACATCGAAATATTGCTCTAAGACCCCATAAAGTATATATATTCTGGGTCGTGGTGAAATTCTGAGTCGATCTTAGCATGTCCGTCCGTCCGTCTGTTGAAATCACGCTAACTTCCGAACGAAACAAGCTATCGACTTGAAACTTGGCACAAGTAGTTTATATTGACGTAGGTCGGATGGTATTGAAAATGGGCCATATCGGACCACTTTTACGTATAGCCCCCATATAAACCGATCCCCAGATTTGGCTTGTGGAGCCTCTAAGAGAAGCATATTTCATCCGATCCGGCTGAAATTTGGTACATGATGTTGGTATATGGTCTCTAACAATCATGCAAAATTGGTCCACATCGGTACATAATTATATATAGTCCCCGTATAAACCGATCCCCAGATTTGGCTTGTGGAGCCTCAAAGAGAAGCAAATTTCATCCGATTCGGCTGAAATTTGGTACATAGTGTTAGTATATGGTGTCTAACAACTATGCAAAAATTGGTCTACATCGGTCCATAATTATACATAGCCCCCATATAAACCGATCTCCAGATTTGGCTTGCTGAGTCTCTAAGAGAAGCCAATTTCATCCGATCCGGCTGAAATTTGGTACATGGTGTTAGTATTTGGTCTCTAATCATGCAAAAATTGGTTCACATCGGTCCATAATTATATATAGCCCCCATATAAACCGATCCCAGATTTGGCTTGTGGAGCCTCAAAGAGAAGCAAATTTCATCCGATTCGGCTGAAATTTGGTACATAGTGTTAGTATATGGTGTCTAACAACTATGCAAAAATTGGTCTACATCGGTCCATAATTATACATAGCCCCCATATAAACCGATCTCCAGATTTGGCTTGCTGAGTCTCTAAGAGAAGCCAATTTCATCCGATCCGGCTGAAATTTGGTACATGGTGTTAGTATTTGGTCTCTAATCATGCAAAAATTGGTTCACATCGGTCCATAATTATATATAGCCCCCATATAAACCGATCCCACACTGAAAAAAATATTGTCGTGAGGTCAAAGATTTCATGTGTTTAGAATACGAATACAAATTTTGCTTAGCATAGAAGACGTATTTCTCTAAAATAAAGTTATTTTCCTTGTCCAAAAGTCGATAAACTTTTCAATGAAGTCATATTGTCCTTATAATTAAGTGATTTAACTTAAAAATGGGTATCTTAACATGAAAGAAAAATTTATAGGCTAAGGTCAACTTGACTTTAATAATTCAGAAAAAATCTTTAAATTTAATGAAATTGTCTTTAAATTTGTTGTCTTTTTGCATCTTGACTACAAAGCAAAAAATCGTTCAAATGTAGGACATGTTTTTCAAAACTTTATTTTAAAGAAGTTTTTTACTTCAAACATAACATAATTTCTACTGGAAGTCGAGTCCCAATTTGGAAAATAAAGTTGCCGTTAACTCGTTTTTAAAGGACTTTGATAGCATATGAAGAAAAAAAGCTGAGAAAGCGAAAAATTAAAAGTTGCTTCCTAGAAGCAAGTACACAAAACCTAAATTTAAAAGAGAATTGTATCTTAGAAGTATCCTTACTTGTATTCTCCCTTCTTTGGCTCGGTATCAATACCAAATTTTTTAAAGTAAAGACAAAATCTTTGGAACCGAGTATGCTTTTTTCTCAGTGCAGATTTGACCTTCGGTCAAATCAAATCTAACCGATCCGGTTGAAATTTAATAAGTGGTGTTAGTAAATGGTCTCTAATAACCATGCAAAAATTGGTCCATATCGGTCTATAGTTATATATAGCCGATCCCCAAAAATAATCTACCAAAATTTTATTACTATAGAAAATTTTGATAAAATTTTATTACTATAGAAAATTTTGTCAAAATTTTATTACTATACAACATTTTTTCAATATTTTATTTCTATAGAAAATGTTGTCAAGATTTTATTCCTATAGAAAATTTTGTCAAAATTTTATTTCTATAGAAAATTTTGTCGAAATTTTATTTCTATAGAAAGTTTTGTCAAAATTTTATTTCTATAGAAAAATTTGTCAAACTGATTTATTTACGTATTTAATGGGTCTTTTGTTTTAGTATATACCCCGTATAGACTAACTTACAATTAAGAAGACGGAGTTAAGAAGTTTTAAGATACCTTGCCATCGGCAAATGTTACCGCAACCCAAGTAATTCGATTGTGGATGACAGTCTTTAGTACAAGTTTCTATGCAATCCATGATGGAGGGTACATAAGATTCGGCCTGGCCGAACTTACGGCCGTATATACTTGTTTATTTTGAAGTATTCTTTATAATTTGGATTTTTAAACTGGCATTTGTTTGTACGTGAGTACCTTTATTAATAAACCGCGAAAAGAGAATGAAAATTTGATAAATGAGATCTGTATCCTAACTTTTTTTTTATTGGTCCTAGATTTAAAGCCAGATAGGTCGCTACACTCAGAGAAGGAATATGATCACCTCAAACATGTCTCAAGAGCAAAATGTTATTTTTGTATGGTGACCATGTAACATGTTTGTCACTAAAATGTTATTTTCTCGTCAAATATAACCTGCTTGCCGAAATCAGTTACATGATTTCCGAGAAAATAACATGGTTGCGAAAACCATGTTATATGGTCACCTCCCAAAAATAACATTTTGCTCTTAAAACATGTTTGAGGTGATCATATTCCTTCTCTGGGTGTAAAAAATGTATTTATTTTAAAGAAGCCGCATCCTTGGCTCGGAATCAATACCAAAATCCCTAAGGTAAGGTCAAAATCTTTGGATCCAAGTAAACTGTTTTTTGAGTGCACAGTTGGTAGATTTTTTACTTATGGTAGATTTTTTACTGTTTGGTAGATTTGTAGAATTCTTGATGTTTTGATAGATTAGGCAAAATATTCATCTAAATTTTCTATAGAAATAAAAATGCATCAAAATTTTCTATGAAACTAAAACTGTGTCGAAATTTTCAGTAGAAAAAAAATGTGGAAAAATTTTCTATAAAAAAACATTTTGGCAAAAATTTCAATTGTGACAAAATTTTCTATAGAAATAAAATTGTGGACAAAATTTTCTATACATGCAATATCTTTAAAAATTTTAATCTACGTGTTAGGTCATGATATCAAAGTCCTTTTTGCAAAATTATTAACTTTCCCTTGTTGGTGCAAATTAATATCGTTAAAATAGGACCCAAAAACCAGTCGCTAATAGGAAAGACATAATATATAATATTGCAAGTACTGAAATAAACTTCTAAATAACATTTCTTTCAAAGAAGACAAAAAACAGTTTTTTTTCGTACTAACCACAACAAAACTTCAAAATAAGGTTGTCAAATTTTGGTAGATTATTGGCAAAGTTTTCTTCAAAATTTTGGTATATTATTTTTGCTACGAGTGGCAACGGTGGCTGTATTACTGCCATTCGGAAAATTTTTTGCAAACGGGTTTCATACCAATCGAAAGCTATGTTTCAGTGTTAAAATTTGACTGTTTCAGCTCTTCCACTATGACCAATTTCTATGGAGGATTATATCGCCAACTTGTTATTGTATTCGTATATAACCCATGTATTCAGTTGTAGGTAGTGTTGAGACCTCACATATACATGTTGTTTCCGATTTTAATCCATTCATCAATCTCTGCAACCACTGTTCTGCTTATCATTGCCATTTACCATTGAAGCTTTACCTTGACATTAGAAAACAATGAGAAAGAAGTGTCAAAAAGGTTTATATGTGGATGTAGCACAACGAAATGAAACGAACGAATTGGAGCTTCATGGAATGATATATCCATGGATATTCCATCACCATGTACACATGAAAATCATAGAGAATCTGTGACAAATGTATCCAAGTTTCCTGTAAGACTTTTCATATCCTAATGCTGTTATGGCAATAGACATTGACTGGGCCTTTAGTGACATAGTTTTGATGAAGATGACAATGGTGTTGACAGTGTTGCTGTTACTTTTTTTTTTGATTTTGTTGTTTTTTTTTGTAAATTGATGAGAATGGATATGGATCACTTGTCCAATGTCCATGAAGTCTACGATGATGATGAAGGTATTGGTGATGAGAATATAGCCGACAAAGATGGAATAGATGTGTCATAGATGTTTGGTGAGATACAAATGTCAATCAACAGACATATCGACCCACTCATATACTAAAGCATAAATAAAAACAATGACAACCTTGTGGTTTTGTAGCCACCACACTGAAAACATGCCCGGTTCCAAAGATTTTGTCTTTACTTTAAAAAATTTGGTATTGATTCCGAGCCAAAGAAGCGGAAAATACAAGTAAGGATACTTTTAAGACACAATTCTCTTTTAAATTTGGGTTTTACGTACTTGCTTCTAGGAAGCAAATTTTAATTTTTCGCTTTTTCAGCTTTTTTTTTCTTCATATTCTATCAAAGTCCTTTAAAAACGAGTTAACGACAACTTTATTTTCCATATTAAGACTCGACCTCCAGTAGAAATTATGACATGTTTCAAGTAAAAAACGTTTTTAAAATAAAGTTTTGGAAAACATGTCCTATATTTGAAAGATTTTTTGCTTTGTAGTCAAGATGCAAAAAGACAATAAATTTAAAGACAATTTCATTAAATTTATAAAATTTTTCTGAATTATTAAAATCAAGTTGACTTTAGCCCAAACATTTTTTCTTTCATGTTATGATACCAATTTTTAAGTGAAATCACTTAATTATATTGTATTCTCCGCTCGGAGTCAATTCTTTGGCTCGGAGTCAATAAAAAAATTTTTAAAGTAAAGACAAAATCTTTGGAAACGGGCATGCTTCTTTTTCAGTGTACAAATAATTACGAATCGATTTGGACCTTTGCACGTTACGTGGAGAACCAGAATTGAAATATGGGGGTCAATTATATGGGGGCTACAATTATGAACTTGATATGGACCAATTTTGGTGTGATTGGCGATCGATGTATCTGAGGGCTATATATAATTATAGACCGATATGGACCTAGTTAGGCATGGTTGTTAACGGCCATATACTAGCACAATGTACCAAATTTCAGCCGGATCGGATGAAATTTGCTTCTCTTAGAGGATCCGCAAGCCAAATCTGGGGATCCGTTTATATGGGGCTATATAGAATTATGGTCCAATGTGGACCAATTTTTGAATGGTTGTTAGAGACCATATACTAACACCATGTACCAAATTTCTGCCGGGTCGGATGAAAATTGCTTCTCTTAGACGATCCGCAAGCCAAATCTGGGGATCGGTTTATATGGGGGCTATATATAATTATGGACCGATGTGGACCAATTTTTGCATGGTTGTTAGAGACCATATACTAACACCACGTACCAAATTTAAACCGAATCGGATGAATTTTGCTCTTCCAAGGGGCTCCGGAGGTCAAATCTGGGGATCGGTTTATATGGGAGCTATATATAATTATGGATCGATGTGGACCAATTTTTGCATGGCTGTTAAAGACCATATACTAACACCATGTACCAAATTTCAGCCGGATCGGATGAAATTTTCTTCTCTTAGAGGCTCCGCAAGCCAAATCTGGGGATCGGTTTATATGGGGGCTATATATAATTATGGACCGATGTGGACCAATTTTTACATAGTTGTTAGAGACCACATACTTACACCATGTACCAAATTTCAGCCGGATCGGATGAAATTTGCTCCTCCAAGAGGCTCCGAAAGCCAAATCGGGGGATCGGTTTATAGGGGGACTATATATAATTATGGACCGATGTGGACCAATTTTTCATGGTTGTTAGAGACGATATACTAATACCATGTACCAAATTTCAGCCGGATCGGATAAAATTTGCTTCTCGTAGAGGGTTTGCAAGCCAAATTTTGGGGTCCGTTTATATGGGGGCTATGCGTAAAAGTGGACCGATATGGCCCATTTGCAATACCATCCGACCTACATCAATAACAACTACTTGTGCCAAGTTTCAAGTCGATAGCTTGTTTCGTTCGGAAGTTAACGTGATTTCAACAGACGGACGGACATGCTCAGATCGACTCAAAATTTCACCACGACCCAGAATATATATACTTTATGGGGTCTTGGAGCAATATTTCGATGTGTTACAAACGGAATGACAAAGTTAATATACCCCCATCCTGTGGTGGAGGGTATAAAAATTACCACTGGTGAGAATTGAACCACCGTTTTTTTATTTTTTCATACATAACAATCAAGAACATCTCAGGAAGTAGTTAGAATGTCATTCCGTGGTGTTATACTAGGTTCATATCACAAACATTTGAATTTGTGGCTGAGTGTGCGAAGGCGTTCTGTTATGGTGCCAATAAAATAAAAGTGTAACAAAAAAAGTGAAATTGGAAAAAATTTTGTTTTTTAATTTTTTAAATTTCTTCATCCATATGAACTTCCAAGGCTTAACTTCTAAAGCAATGCAAAGGAAAAATGGAGTACTTCCGTCCTATGACAAGCCTATGTAAAATTCAATGGAGATGATCCAAGTTTGCACTACTTCCGGATCACAAATTGGGGATCCAAAGCACACAAAGCACCCTCTACACAGAGAAAAATTTCACGAAAATTTTTCCAATTAAAGTATTAATTGAGTTTTAATAAATATTCAATTAAAAATTTAATTGATTCAACAGTTTTGTTTTAATTGAAATAAAAATCAATCACCAAAATTAATAGTATCAATTAATTTTTAATCTATTAATTTTTTATTTGACTTTCAATAAATTTTTTAATTGATATGATCATTTCTGTGATTGAAGACATTTCAATTAAAAACTAATTGGATTGATTAATTTCGTGATTGAAGACAAAAAAGGTATTTTTTTTTTTGTATGTACTAAAGACTGTTATCCACAAACGAATCACTTGGCTTGCGGTAACAGATGCCGATAACAAGGTATCATAAAATTTCTTAACATTGTCTTCTACGTTCTAAGTACGTTAGTCCATATGTTCTGTCGGGAGTCTGGAATCTGTTTATATAGGGGATACGTAGCATATATAATTAAGAATCGATTTGGATTCTTTATATGGTGGTTAGAAGACGTATTTTAACATCACGTACCAAAATTTCAATTGGATCAGGTGAAATTTGAGATTGCACGAGGGTCAAGTTATCAAATCGGTTGATATCAGTTCCTTACCTAAAAGTGGTTCGATATGGCCCATTTTCAATTCGGTTTAATGTACATTAAAAACAAATACATGCGTCAGGTTTCCAGGCGATAGCTTGTTTCGATGGAAGTTATCTTGATTTCATCAGACGGACGGACATTGCTAGATCAACTCAAAATTTTCACAGGACCAAGCACACATATACTTTACGGATCTGAAGCCAATATTTCTGTCCTATGATGGAGCGTATAAAACTATGTGTAACAATAAACTAATTTTTAAAGTTTTCTTCCTAAAAATTTAAAAAAAGTTGATTCGCTTGTGTACATTTGGGTCCCATTTTGGAAAATTTTTCTTCCACTCAAAATTTTGTGGTGACAACACAATTCACTCTGTGTAGCGTAAATGTGGTCACGTCCAATTATTTGTTCTATTGATGTAAAACACAGAAAATTAAATACTCTAAACCACATAAACATATTAAAATAACCATAAGTCAATTACACACATCATCTGAGCTGATTATTAATATTTTATATTTGAACAATATTAAAAATTTATAGATAAATTGGCAAATAGTTTTTGTGGTCATTTCATCATCATAAAATTTCGTTGGAAAATTCTCTTTGAAGTCAAACACAATTTATTTCTGACGTGCAAATACAATGATACACAGATTAAAAACATAAAGTAACATATATAAGGCTAGCAGTTTGGTCAGGGCGAATCTTATATACTCTCCACCATGCACTCAAAAACAAAAAGTTTACTTGGATCCAAAGATTTTGACCTTCCTTTAAGGATTTTGGTATTGATTCCGAGCCAAAGATGCGGGTTCTTTAAAATAAGGACATTTTTTAGCGACCTATCTGGCTTTAAATCTAGGATCTATTAAATTAAAATTAGGATACAGATCTCATCTATTTTTCCGGTATATTAATAAAGCTATTCACTTACAAACAAATGCCAGTTTCAAAATTGAAATTATGACGGATATTTCGAAGTAAAAAATATTTTCTTAATTCCAAAATAACTTTAAACCAAAGATGCTAAATCCTCAAAATAAGTCTTAGCCTATATTTGAAGCATTTTTATCTTAAATCTAAAGATTCAATATTTCAGTTAATTTAAGGACGATTTCTTTAAATCAAAAATGTGTTTCTTTACTTTAAGGAAAATTTGCCTTAGTTTAAAGTCATGCAACTTTAACGAAGGGACGCAAATTTTCAAAATGTGTGTCCTAAATTTAATGAAAGAAAATTTTGAAGCAAAGATTATAAACTTTCCTTTAAATAAAATTTCATTATTTTAAAGAAATTTGTCCTTTATAGTGTGTAAATTGCGCTTCCTAAAATTGAGGTTGCATAATCTTTAATATCACGTAAATATTTTTTACAGTGTGGATTGCATGGGTTGTGGCAACCATTACCGATGGCAAGGTTTTTAAACCTTCGTAACATTATCTTCTAAATTGTATGTTAGTCCATATGGGCCTATGTTAGATCAAAACAAAAGCCAGACTAAATAACTCCCCCCAACTAAATTTCAGACAATCAAATATCGTTTCCGATTTTCTTTTTGCTGCAATGCAAATTTGTTTGGAAGAAAAGTGCATATTTTTTTTGTGATAAACGTTGAAACCCAGATGCAATGAAAACAGTTAAAAAGTTATATTTATATATGGCATAGTTTGGGGCGTCCACAAGCCTATGTAAAGAAACTTTATTTAACAGAAACAAACCCTTTAGTTGGCCACTTTCTTGAAAATAGAACTTTTGGAAATGGAAATAATGTAATTTTACATGTACTTCAAATATATTCGAAAGATTTCGATAAGACGTCCGGCATTACATACTACTATATAATTTTTTTTATAAAGCTTCATAATTTGTCTTATTAAAGAGTTAAAGTCAGAAATGAAGTGGACTGTAATCTTAGAACAAAACATTTTTTTTTTTTAATTTGAACTTTTCGAAGAAATTCAACATTTCTGTGTATTACAAACGGAATGTCAAATTTAGTATACCACCCAGCCTATGGTGGAGGGTATAAAAATAAATATCTATTTGTAAATTCATATGTTTTTTTTTTTTTGTTCTTTTGCTATCCATATTTTGATTTGTATTTTTCAATAAATATTTATTATTTATGCTATCTAAAAACTATATAACATGTTAATTAAAAAAGCATATGGGAAACAAAAAGGATTCTTTTTAGTCAATTACAAGAAAAAGGTATTTGAGGAAACAGAAAGAAAAAAGGATTTAATCGATGTACTAAGGGAATTAAATAAAATATGATTTGTTTGAAAAGTTATTAATATGGTTCTCAATTCGCCGGACTTTCAATGCCAAAAAAAAATTGACCTAATTTAGAAGCGATTGCTAATCCTTAGAGTTTTTGGAAGAATATATTTTGCAGTGATGAATTTGTTTGGATCGGATAGTCAAAGCATTATGTGCCCAGCAAAAAAATTTGGAAGTTCTTCCAAAGGCACAACTTTAAAAGCGCTTCCAGAAGATGCACTCCCAGTGATGTTCTTTATTTTAACTAACCAGGAAGTTCTTTTAATTCAATTTTTTATAACTTGGTTTGTTCATACTTTTAATGGGCAATTTTAACTTTTTTTGTTTCAAATGGGTTAAAAACAGAGTAAGAATTCATAAAATGGTACAAATCATTTAAGTCGAAAAAAAAGCTAAATCCAATCTGAAAAAATTGTGATTTTTTGAAAATATTTGAGGTCAAACGTTTCCGACAAGCGTTAAAATCCATTAAAAATTATAAAAAAATTATAAAAATTATTTATTTGCCAAAAATATCACAAAATTATTTAATTTACATCCAAAACATTGAATTCGGATCACACCTAAAGAAGTGACGCAAATTCAGTGCAACGGATGTTGAAATGGAGAACTTCCGTCCTATGACAAGCCCATGTTAAATTCATCGCTTCTGCGTCAATTTTGCACCACTTCCGGATCCAAAAAGAACATTTGCATTACTTTTTTGGCGACGCTTTTTTTGCTGGGTGGTAGCCAAAGTCATCCGATCCGGTCTAAATTTGGTACGTAATATCTAACATGCGAAAATAGGTCTATAAGTATTTATACACTGAAAAAATATTTACGTGATATTAAAGATTAGGCAACCTAAATTTTAGGTTGCGAAATTTACAAAATATTAAGGATAAATTTCTTTAAAATAATGAAATTTTCTAATTAAAATAAAGTTTATGATCTTTGCTTGAAAAATTATTTACATTAAATTTAGGATACAAATTTTGTAAATTTGCGTCCGTCCCTTAAAGTCGCATGTCTTTGAACTAAGGCTAATTTTCCTTAATGTAAAGAAACACATTTTTGATTTAAAGAAATTGCCCTTAAATTAACTGAAATATTGAAACTTGAAGATAAAAATGTTTCAAATATAGGCTAAGACTTATTTTGAGGATTTAGCGCTTTTGGTTTAAAGTTTTTTTTTGGAATTAAGAAAACATTTGTTACTTTGAAGTAACAGGTTGGCTGATAAGTCCCCGATCTAACAAAGAAAAACACATTTTTTTGTCAAAATTCGTTTTTATTATTCAACATAGTTCCCTTCAAGAGCAATACAACGATTATAATGACGTTCCAATTTTTATACCCTTCACCACTGTGGTACAGGGTATAATAAGTTTGTGCATTTGTATGTAACGCCAAGAAGGAAAAGTCTGAGACCCATCGTTTAGTATACCGATCGTCTTAGAATTAAATACTGAGTCGATTTAGCGATGTCCGTCTGTCTGTCTGGCTGTCTGGCTGTCTGGCTGTCTGGCTGTCTGTCTGTCTGTCCGTCCGTCTGTCTGTCTGTTCATGTATTTTTGTGCGCAAAGTACAGGTCGCAGTTGAAGTCCGATCGTCCTCAAATTTGGCATAGGGTCGTTTTTTGGGACAAATACAATCGCTATTGATTTTGGAAAAAATCGGTTCAGATTTAGATATAGCTGCCATATATATTTATCCCCGATCTGGTCATAAT
Source organism: Haematobia irritans (assembly GCF_050003625.1). NCBI lineage: Eukaryota > Metazoa > Arthropoda > Insecta > Diptera > Muscidae > Haematobia > Haematobia irritans. Next base: position 180,324,115 of record NC_134400.1, read on the forward strand.
TGGCGTATTTATCAACCGATGTTCTTCAAATTCAGTACATCCGAATATTTTATGAGTCTCGAAAAACTTGCAAAATATCAGCTAAATCTGTTCAGATTTAGTTATTGCTCCCATATATATCTTTCGTCCGATTTAGACTCATATGACCACAGAGGCCAAAGGTTACTATCGATTTTCGTGAAATTTTGCATAAAGAGTAGAAATGACATTCTACCAATGCTTGGTAAATTTGATTCAAATCGGTTCAAATTTAGATATAGCTCCCATATATATCTTTCGTCCGATTTGAACTTATATGGTCTCAAAAGCCAGAGTTTTGCCGTGATTTGGTTCAAATTTTGCACAAGCAGTACGTTTAACAGTATCGGTGAGTGTGCCAAATTTTTGAAATCGGTTCAGATTTAGATATAGCTCCCATATATATCTTTCGCCCGATTTATACTCAAATGACTACGGGGGCCAAAGTTAAACTCCCATTTACGTGAAATTTTGCAGAGATAACGGAATTATTATTCTAACTATGCATGTCAAATTTAGTTATATGTACACCAGAGTTGGGAAAATATGGTAGACTATTTCATATTTTAGACCCATTTTCAATGGGATTTTCCTCCAATTGACTGCATAGTTTCCACGGAGAATATATTTAATATGATATTTAAGTGTGTCAAGTTTGATCTAATGTGGTTCAGAATTAGATAAATCCTCCATATATTCGTTTTTCCGGTTTATACAAATATGGCCAAAATTCCCACACTCTACACAACATTATGTGATAATTTCCCCTATCTTAGTCATATCCTACACACTGTAATGCCAGACTTTCCACAGAACGGTTGAGTTTTAAATGAGGCTCCAAGTCGCCCGACTTGACCAAATAATATATCACAACCCACATTTGACCACATATCTTGGCAAGATCTAACCAATATCCTTGTAAAATCGTCACTGCTGATTAGCAAAAATTGTAAATGTTACTCAAATTGTCCTATATCTCGAACATAAGTATCACCTGATAAATCGCAAATGCTCTTTTGTACAATTGCCTCAAAATTTCTCTCGCTTCATATTTCCCATATTTTTTTATTAACATTGTGTTTCATTCCAGGGCGTTAGCCGATTTCAATTTTAATTCTAGAGTATTTGTAGTATTTCTAGTATTTGTATCTGGAAATGCAAACCTTTATATAGCTCCCAGCAAATCTGACGTAGTTGAGATGGTAACACAAATGTTGGTCTACATAGTGGTGAAGGGTATAATATAGTCGGCCCCGCCCGACTTTATACTTTACTTACTTGTTAAATTGGCATTTGTATGCACGTGAGTACCTTTATTAATAAACCGCGAAAAGAAAATGATAAATGAGATCTGTATCCTAATTTTAATTTTATTGGTCCTAGATTTAATGCCAGATAGGACGCTAAATAATTTCTTTATTTTAAAGAAGCCGCATCTTTGGCTCGGAATCAAGACCAAACTCCTTAACGGAAGGTCAAAATCTTTGAATCCAAGTAAACTTTTTTTTTTTGTTGAGTGTAAACCCATATATAAATAGATCAAGAACTAAAATGGCCTATATACACGGATGAAAAAGACTGTTTTTCATATGTTTGGCTATAAACATTATATGTTTGGAACACAAAATTTTAAACACAATATTTTTGAGTGCAAGCATATAATGTTCATAAACTAGCATAACATGTTTGGGACATATATGTTAATATGTTAGAACATATTATGTTTGGGACATAAAATGTTTATAATATGCTTGGATGCAAACATATATTAATTTAGAAATAGCCTATAAACATATATGTGTTTAGTAGCTTGGAGCGTTATTTAACAGGGAGCGATATTGAATTAAGTTGGTGGTTGTTGCTTGTTATTACAAAATTAACATTTTATTTTTCCTTGGGCAATTGATCAGCTACTTGTTTGATCCTTACAAACTGTGTGGTCCGCTGTTCGAATCCCCGTCCGACAAAAGGTAAAATTGAAATAAAAAAAATCATAAAATTGAATAATTTCTTCTACAATGTTTGTATTACAGAAAAAGGTGCTAAGAATTAAAAAATCTCGTGGAAGTGAGAAAGATGTGAGGGAATATACAATTAGGCAGAAACAAAATTTTGAGCATTCAGGTCGAAAACCTATGTTGTTAGCACCTATATTACCTGTTTATTTTCATAATTCATTATGATTGTAAATATATAAATAAATAAATAAAATTTTGAGCACAATATTGTTTGGGAGAATTTTTTTTAAGCATATAATATTTTTGGGTGCAAAATGCTTCCAAACATATTATATGTTCACATAATAACATATTGTTTTTTGGAAGACAACATTATTGAATTTGGATGCAAAAATACAAAATGTTTGGAACTTAGACTACCCAAACATATATTGTTTAGACCAATATGCTTTCAAACATATTATATATTGGAAGAGATCAAACATATAAATGTTTGGGCAATACCCAAAAATGTATATGCTTGAAGCAAAATATGTTTGGGAGTATATGTTACAGAAGCGATTTTTTGTGAGCGTGTAGGTATTTAAACTGGTCAGAGTATAATAACATTGATCTGCCAAAAAATGTGCCTACCACAAATATTGATTTTAGACCCAATAAAATGTATACCGATCGACTCAGAATCCCACACAGAAAAAAATTTCATGCACATTTTTCCAATTAAAATCTTAATTGAGTTTTAAACAAGTATATACGGCCGCAAGTTCGGCAAGTCCGAATCTTATGTACCATCCACCATGGATTGCGCTGAAACTTCTACGAAAGACTGTCATCCACAATCGAATTACTTGGGTTGTGGTATCTTAAAACTTCTTAACATCGTTTTCTAAATTGTGAGTTAGTCCATACGTGGTATATACTAGACAAAAAAGGTATGTATAGGTACGTCTACACATAATTACGAATCGATATGGACTTTTGCACGGTACGTAGAGAGCCAGAATTGAAATATGAGGGTCGCTTATATGGTGACTATATACAATTATGAACTTGATATGGACCAATTTTTGTGTAATTGGGGATCAATTTATCTGAGGGCTATATATAACTACACCCAGAAAAAAGTGCCTTCGAAACTAAAGGAAAAAATGTTCATCAATATAGTTTATCCATTTTATTTCCATTAAGGTAAATTTTTGTGAAAAATAATAAAATTTACTCGTTTCAGTAAAAAGATCCTAAACTGTAAGCAGTTAGGAATAGTTCATTAACTAGAATAAGGCATGGAATTTTACTCATACTATTTTCTTCGCTGGGTATAAGAATTTACTACTGAAAAAGAAAATTTTATTCACCGATAACAAAGCATTCGTAAAAATAAACAAAAACCGAACTAAAACCAAGTTTCCTCAAAATTAGTAAAATTTCTTATAAAATGATAATTGCGACTTCCTTTATAATAGAAAGTTTTTCATACATACGAACAACACTTGGCATAGAAAAATATTTTAGTTCATTCGTACTAAGAAGTATGCAATCCTTTCAAAACTTAAGGAAACACACTTGTTAGAATATAGGAAATATTCCTAAATTTCTATTGTCTACCTGTAATCGATAACTGTCATCGTAATCGATGTGTTTGCGCGTGGGTGTAATCGATATATTTGCGCGTCGGTTGTTTTTTTAGTTGGAATCGCGTTGTTTTGGTATACGGAGAGATTGTTAGAAAATAATATGGTAAAATAATATAATAAATAACAAATAAAATATATAAACTATTTGTTATTTTAAATTAGTGAGAAAAATTTTCGTTTTTTTTTAAATAAATCTATCAATGTTCGTGATAGTGTATAAAGAAAGAAAACACCAGCAGAATAACAACCCTTTCATTTGTCTTCATTTTGGAATCTTCAATTATCAGGTAATATTCAGTGACGCTAACCTTTTGCAACAAAAATGTTTTATGATTTTTTATATTTGTAGGTATTGAAATTGTAAAAGGAGGACAAAATCGTTAGGCAGCAACTTATTAAAAGTGAAAAGTACAAGAAGAAGAAAAAGTGCGTTTTACAGTTGATAATATCACACGAAAATTGGAAATAGTGGAATAATAAACTAATATTTCAAAGAGATTCGATGCTGTTGATTCTTAATAAATATATTCAATATATTAATAAAACATGTCTTTTATTGAAGATAAAATTGCTTATAGAAATAAATAAAATTGTATTTAAAAACGAAGGTAAGCAGTTCTAATTATGAAGTAAAAGTTTTACCACAAATGTGTAAGATTTGTCGAAATGAAGGAAAAAATTTCAATAAAATCATTCCATATATGAATTCAAATTAGTTAAATTTTTTCATTCTGTAGTATAGTGGTATATAAATATAGGAAAATGTTAACTAATATATGGAATGCATTATTCCTAATTTCTACGAAAATCACATCGTTCACACAAATAAAAATGTCTTTGGCGCTATACGAAGTTCAACTTTCTTCACAATGAGTTCATTTTAACTTAAAGAAGGGGTCACTTTTTTCTGGGTGTATAGACCGATATAGTTCTAGTTAGGCATGGTTTTTAACGGCCATATACTAGCACAATGTACCACATTTCAACTGACTCGTATGAAATTTGCTCCTCCAAGAGGCTCCAAAACCAATCCTCGGGATCGGTTTATATGGGGGCTATATATGATTATAGACTGATATGGACCACTTTTGGCATGGCTGTTAAATATCATATACTCGTACTACCACCACGTACCAAATTTCAACCAGATCGGATGAATTTTGCTTCTCCAAAAGGCACCGGAGTCAAATCTGGGGATCGGTTTATATGGGGGCTATATATAATTATGGACTGATATGAACCAATGACTGCATGGTTGTTGGATAACATATACTAACATCACGTACCAAACTTCAACCGAATCGGATGAATTTTGCTCTTCCAAGGGGCTCCGGAGGTCAAATCTGGGGATCGGTTTATATGGGGGTTATATATAATTATGGACCGATTTCGACCAATTTTTGCATGGGTGTTTGCGGCCATATATTAACACCACGTACCAAATTTCAACTGAATCAGATGAATTTTGGTCTTCCAACAGGCTCCGGAGATCAAATCTGGTGATCGGTTTATATGGGGGCTATATATATACTTACACCATGTACCAAATTTCAGCCGGATCTCTTAGTGGCTCCGCAAGCCAAATCGGTTTATATGGGGGCTATATATAATTATGGACCGATGTGGACCAATTTTTGCATGGTTGTTAGAGATAATATACTGACACCATGTACCAAATTTCAGCCGGATTGGAAGAAATTTGCTTCTCTTGGAGTCCCCGCAAGCCAAATTTGGGTACCGTTTATATGGGGGCTATACGTAAAAGTGGACCGATATGGCCCATTTGCAATACTATCCGACCTACATCAATAACAACTACTTGTGCCAAGTTTCAAGTCGATAGCTTGTTTCGTTCGGAAGTTAGCGTGATTTCAACAGACGGACGGACGGACATGCTTAGATCGACTCAGAATTTCACCACGACCCAGAATATATATACTTTATGGGGTCTTAGAGCAATATTTCGATGTGTTACAAACGGAATGACAAAGTTAATATACCCCCATCCTATGGTGGAGGGTATAAAAATATTCAATTAAAAATTTAATTGAATCAACAAATTTTTTAATTGAAATAAAAATCAATCACACAAATTAATAGTATCAATTAATTTTTTAATTGGATCAATTAATTTTTTAATTGACTGTCAATTAATTTTTTAATTGATACTATCATTTCTGTGATTGAAGACATTTCAATTAAAAAATGAATTGGATCAATTAATATCGTGATTGATTCAGAAAAAAATTTTGTTGTGTACATCTGGAGTCGATATAGTCCATGGTATTCGTCGGTCCGTCTGCATATGTATTTGTTGTTCGCAGGATTCCGGTCGCATTGATTTGAATTTTTCACAGAGTGCTTCTTTAGCACAAGGACGAACGTTATTGAATTTGCAAAAAAAATCGGTTCAGATTTAGATATGCTCGTAGCTCCCATATATATGTATCGTCCGATTTAACTGAATTTGGCCATAAAACCTTTATTTATTAACTGATCTTACTCAAAGTGTGCTAAATTTAATCTTCAATATACTTATTATATGTGCAAAGAATCATCCAAATCTGTTTAGATTTAGAAGATATAGCTTCCATATATAAGTATCGCCAGATTTTTCAAAATTTGACCATAATAGCTTTATTTATTAACCAATCTTACACAAATTTGGCACAAAGTAACCTTATGTGGTATCAACCAAAGATGCGAAATATCATCCAAATCAGTTTAGATTTAAATATAGCTCCCTCCCATATAGATGTATAGCCCGATTTTCAAAATTTTGATCTAATATCCTTATTTTGTACCATATTCTCCCTCATTTCTTAACAGATCTTTCTCAAATTTATCGAAAGATAATATTTTCGATATAAACTCATGGTGTCTATGGCAATATTTTATTATAGACCCAATTGGGTCCAATTTAATATAGGCCCGATTTAATATATTCGATAATAAAAAAATCTTGTATGCGGTCCTGGTGGAGGGTATTAAAGATTCGGTATGACCGAAATTACGGCCAAATATATACTTGTCAGTAACGGCATCGTTTATATTTGTCAAATGGTCTGGTTTTGAATAACATTAAGCCATCTACGACCTATTTTAGCTCTTTCTTTCATGTTTTGTCTCTAACCTCAGCATGTTTAAGCGCCACACTGATTATCTATGTATTTGTGTATTCTGATATTTTAATTAGTATTTAATTGCTGTATTAAGCTATAACAAATTATTTTCAATAAATGGATATCCAAGGACTTAAATGTACTTTATTTGGTTTTATGCAGTGGTTATCGGGTTATAATTCACATTACTTTGTTTGCACTTAATTACGAGAGTGACATATAATGCAAATGGTTCCTTCGATCCTGCTGGTTAGTAATAGGAAAAAGTCACAGTCCACAGTAAGGCGTATAATTAAGGCCGAAGGTTTTTGCCTACTTCCCTAAAAAACGTTAGGTAGACATGGGTTAGTCAACATTGAAGCTTCATAATTGAAATTTTAACTAAGCTTCACAGACAAAAGGGAAATTTTGAAGCCATGTTACACTGATAAAAAAATTGGAGTCAATACCAAAATCATTAGTGTACAGACAAAATCTTTGGAACAAGACATGCGTTTTTACACTATGTTTTAAATGTTAACTGTTTTTTATTCTTCTAAATCAATTTCAACCCCCTCAAAGTCATCAGAATGATAATTAACCTGCTATTGAAAATAACTTAAAAACCGAAATTTTTATAAATATATGATTTTCTATACAACTAAATATAAAGTACTAGCATAATGGTAATTGCAAATTTTACATAGAAAAATAGTAATTTTATAAAAATGAAATGTTGTATAAATAGAACGCCCACACTCGATTACATTGCACACACAAGCATGCGGTAATCCTGCAACATTGTCACCATAAAAACCAAAACATATTTATGAGCTTATTAAAATTTAATTTTCAACTGAAGTCAATTATTTTGAAACCATGCCGCAGCCGCAGAGTAATAGACACCAATTACCATGATATCGCTTTAATGGTGAAGGTCATATCAATGTCAATTATTACAAGGATTTTTGATGCTTTCATATTGTATTTACTTTTTTGTTAAGGTTGAATTTAATATTACAGAGCGGTTCATTGATGAAGGGAGAAAGTAATGGTAAATTATAGTATACTTGGAAACCAATTATTTGATTTTCTAACATAGTAATTTGGCGTGGGTGAAATTAAAAGCCTTCAAAATGTTTATATCACTTCATTTAAGTGGTAATCATTAAGCTAAATATGGACCGATATAAATTATATTTGGCACATTTTCTTCTATAGCAAAAAAGTTTGACAAAATTTTCTATAGAAATAAAACGTTGACAAAATTTTCTACAGAAATAAAATCAACAAATAAAATGTTGACAAATTTCTCTATACAAATAAAATGTACACAAATTTCTCTATACATATAAAATGTTGACAAAATTTTCTATAGAAATAAAATTTTGACAAAATTTTCTATAGAAATAAAATTTTGACAAAATTTTCTATAGAAATAAAATTTTAACAAAATTTTCTATAGAAATAAAATTTTGAAAAAATTTTCTATAGAAATAAAATTAAAAAAAAAATATTCTATAGAAATAAAATGTCGATAAAATTTTCTAAAGAAATAAAATTTTGACAAAATATTCTATGGAAATAAAATTTTGACAAAATTTTCTATAGAAAAAAGATTTTGAAAAAATTTTTCTATAGAAATAATATTTCGACAAAATTTTCTATTGAAATAAAATTTTGATAAAATTTTCTACAGAAATATAATTTTGAAAAAATTTTCTATAGAATTAGAATGTTGAAAAATTTCTCTAAAATTTTGACAAAATTTTCTATAGAAATACAATTTTAACAAAATTTTCTATAGAGATAAAATTTTGATAAAATTTTCTATAGAAATAAAACTTTGACAAAATTTTCTATAGAAATAAAATGTTAAAAAATTTCTCTATACAAATAAAATGTTGACAGAATTTTCTATATAAATAAAATGTTGACAAATTTCTTAATACAAATAAAATGTTGACAAATTTCTCTATACAAATAATAATTATATAATAATTATTTCTATAGAAAATAAAATTTTCTATAGAAATAAAATTTTGACACAATTTTCTATAGAAATAAAATATTGACACAATTTTCTATAGAAATAAAATTTTGACAAAATTTTCTATAGAAATAAAATTTTAACAAAACTTTCTATAGAAATAAAATTTTGACAAAATTTTCTATAGAAATAAAATTTTGATAAAACTTTCTATAGAAATAAAATTTTGACAAAATTTTCTATAGAAATAAAATTTTGACAAAATTTTCTACAGAAAAAAAATTTGATAATAGTTTCGATAGAAATAAAATTCTGACAAAATTTTCTATAGAATTATAATTTTCTATAGAAATAAAAATTTTACAACATTTTCTATAGAAATAAAATTTTGACAAAATTTTCTATAAAAATAAAATTTTAACAAAATTTTCTATAGAAATAAAATTTTGACAAAATTTTCTATAGAAAAAAAATTTTGACAAAATTTTCTATAGAAATAAAATTTTGATAAAATTTTCTAAAGAAATGAAATTTTGACAAAATATTCTATGGAAGTAAAATTTTGACAAAATTTTCTATAGAAATAAGATTTTGACAAAATTTTCTATAGAAATAAAATTTCGACAAAATTTTCTATAGAAATAAAATTTTAACAAAATTTTCTATAGAAATAAAATTTTGACAAAATTTTCTATAGAAATAAAATTTTGACAAAATTTTCTATAGAAATAAAATTTTGATAAAATTTTCTACAGAAATAAAATTTTGACAAAATTTTCTATAGAAATAAAATGTTGACAAAATTTTCTACAGAAAAAAAATTTTGATAATAGTTTCTATAGAAATAAAATTCTGACAACATTTTCTATAGCATTAGAATTTTCTATAGAAATAAAATTTTGACAAAATTTTCTATAGAAATAAAATTTTGACAGAATTTTCTATATAAATAAAATATTGCCAAATTTCTCTATACAAATAAAATGTTGACAAATTTCTCTATACAAATAAAATGTTGACAAAATGATGAAGTGGGGATGATCAGTTGGATGAAGGAATGAAACACAATAGAGAAAAGCAACCCAAATGGATCCAAAGTGATGAGTAGGTTTAATAATGAACCAGTAGCACTCCAAATGGTTTTGAGAGAATAATCCAGACCAAATTACAAAGTAGAAGAAAACAGACAAGATGGAATGTGTTAGGATGGTATAAAGAATTTCGGATTTATTTTCTTCAGGAAAATCGATCTTACCAAAAGGATGGTTAGACAAGAACAAAAAAAGTATGTGGCCAATCTGTCGGAAATGCTATTATTTTTTTTTAGTACGAATTGATTGACAGGTTCTGTTTTTGGCATTTTAAATTCGCTCAAGTCAATCTACCACGATTGATAGCATATGTGCTTCAAGTTAACTTAAATAAAGTTGTTAATTATAGGGATTCAAATTCGTGCTTGTTTCAAAAAATTGAATATTATAATATTTGTATATTTTGGCATGAACACAAAATTTTCTATAGAAATAAAATTTTAACAAAATTTTCTATATAAATTGACACAATTTTCTATAGAAATAAAATTTTGACAAAATTTTCTATAGAAATAAAATTTTGAAAAAATATTCTATAGAAATAACATTTTGATAACAATTTCTATAGAAATAAAATTTTGACAAAATTTTCTATGGAAATAAAATTTTGATAAAATTTCCTGTAGAAATAAAATTTTGACAAAATTTTCTATAGAAATAAAATTTTGACAAAATTTTCTATAGTAATAAAATTTTGACAAAATATTCTATGGAAATAAAATTTTTACACAATTTTCTATAGAAATAAGATTTTGACAAAATATTCTATAGAAATAAAATTTCGACAAAATATTCTATAGAAATAAAATTTCGACAAAATTTTCTATAGAAATAAAATTTTCACAAAATTTTCTATAGAAATAAAATTTTTATTTTTTTTTTTTTATTTTCTATAGAAATAAAATTTTGACAAAATTTACTATAGTAATAAAATGTTGACAACATTTTCTATATAAATAAAATTTTGACAACATTTTCTATAGAAATAAAATATTGACAAATTTCTCTATACAAATAAAATGTTGACAAAATTTTCTATAGAAATAAAATTTTGACAAAATTTTCTATAAAAATAAAATATTGACAAAATTTTCTATAGAAAAAAAAATTTTAACAAAATTTTCTATAGAAATAAAATTTTGACAAAATTTTCTACAGAAATAAAATTTTGATAAAATTTTCTACAGAAATAAAATTTTGATAAAATTTTCTATAGAAATAAAATTTTGACAAAATTTTCTATAGAAATAAAATTTTGACAAAATTTTCTACAGAAAAAAAAATTTTTGACAAAATTTTCTACAGAAAAAAAAATTTGGTAATAGTTTCTATAGAAATAAAATTCTGACAAAATTTTCTATAGAATTAGAATGTTGAAAAATTTCTATAAATATTGACAAAATTTTCTATAGAAATAAAATTTTGACAAAATTTTCTATAGAAGTAAAATTTTGACAAAATTTTCTATAGAAATAAAACTTTGACAAAATTTTCTATAGAAATAAAATTTTGACAACATTTTCTATAGAAATAAAATTTTGACAAAATTTTCTATAGAAATAAAATTTTGTCAAAAATTGCAATTCAGGAATTATCAAAAACAGTGGGTAAACCGTCTTCTCGCAGAAGTATTGCAAATAAAAAATTGATGTGCGGTCAATGCAAAAAAGAAATCAAAGAAGAAAGTGATGATTTTATACAATGCGATAAGTGTAAAAAGAATTCTCATTTTCGTTGCTCAGGCTTAACCAGAAAAGAGTTTGAGAGGTTACTGAAGAATGAGGAAGAGATATACATTTGTTGCAATTGCAAAAAAGAAGAAGAAGATGAGGACGAAAGTGGAGATGAAGGTGTAAAAAGAGAACTAATTAAAATAAAATCCCAATTAAAAAAAACTGGAAAAACTAGAAAAAATTGACCGATTGACGGACTCGATTAATTTTATGTCCGCAAAGTTCGATGAAGTGCTTAAAGATGTTACCGATAATAAGAAGAAAATTTGTATGCTTGAAAGAGAAAATAAGAAACTCAAAACAGAAATTGGAACACTTAAATATTCTATGAAAATTCTTCATGATGAACGTGTTAAAAACAACTGTATCATATCTGGCTTGAATGTGGATAGTAATACAAAAGCTATAGATGCCGTGATGAGTCTTTCTGAAAGTGTTGGAGTGAATATAGAAACTAATTCGGTTGTGGATGCATATTTCCTTGCTCGTAAAGGTGGACAGAGCGAATTGAAATCTGTTGTTGTGAAATTCAAAGAGAGTGGTCATAAAGAGAAGTTGATGGCTGCTAGGTCAAAATTGAAAGAGAAGGAAAGCACAAAGAATATTTATGTCAACGACTATCTAAGCAAAGAGACATTAAATCTCTTTTATTATGCCAAAGCGCTTAAAAATATTGGTTTTAAACAGGGATCCGGAGCGGAGCGTGGAGCGGAGCGGAGCAAGCCCTTTTTTAGCCGGAGCGGGAGCGGAGCGGGAGCGGCATTTCTAAAATCCGGAGCGGAGCGGGAGCGGAGCGGGAGCGGAGCGGTTTCCAAATGAAAAACCGCTCCGCTCCGAATAAAATATTACTTGAATGAAATGTGTAACTTTGAAATTACACTGTGTAGGTAATTTCAAATTTAGCTAGTACTTAGCTAGTGTGAGCAAACGTTTAAAATGTACGATATGTATTTTTGTAGGTACGTACATTGGGGAAAACACAACGTGTTTTTTAGTAATTGTTATCAAAAACGGCAAATGTCAAAATATATCTCTAGTATGTGTTGTAAAAGTAACAACAGTACTTTCGATCAATTTCATCCCGTATTAATACAAAGATGTTTGTAATGAACGTCATATAAATGCAATTAAACGATCTTATTTATGTTTAATTTTTTAGTTTTCTACACTGAAAAAAATATTGTCGTGAAGTCAAAGATTCCATGTCCTTAGAATAAGAATGCAAATTTTGCTTAACATGGAAGACGCATTTCTCTAAAATAAAGTTTTTTTTTCTTGTCCAAAAGGCAATAAACTTTTGAATGAAATTGTAATGTCCTTATAATTAAGTGATTTTACTTAAAAATGTGTATCATAACATGAAAGATACAATTTTTGAGGTAAGGTCAACGTGACTTTAAAAATTCTTTAAAATTAATAAAATTGTTTTAAATTTGTTTCCTTTTTGCATCTTGCCTACAAAGCAACAAATCGTTAAAAAATAAGACATGTTTTTCAACACTTCATTTTAAAGACGCTTTTTACTTGAAACATAGCATAATTTTTACTGGAAGTCGAGTCTTAATATGAAAAAAAAATAACTCGTTAACTCGTTTTTAAAGGATTTTGATAACAACTGACGAAAAAATCTAAAAAAATGAAAAATTACCATTTACTTCCTAGAAGCAAGTACATAACCCCCAAATTTAAAAGAGAATTACGTCTTTAAAGTATCCTTACTTGTATTCTCCGCTTCTTTGGCTCGGAATTAATACCCAAACTGTTAAAGTAAAGACAAAATCTTTGGAACCGGGCATGCTTTTTTTCAGTGTAAGGACATTCATATTTGCTTTACTATTGTACTATATCCTAGCATTCTCTTATTTCTTATATTAGTTCTCGAAAATTTAATTAAAATTATGGATAGTTTCAATTTTGGTTTAAAAATGTGCGCATATACATTTATTATACAATAAAGGGGAAAAAAGCGAAATTAGGTAACACTATATCTGAGTAAGAATATTCGTGGGTATACCACGGACTGATGTCGATGGAGGTTGTTGCAAACATAAACATACACACACACATTACAAATATAACAAAACATCTTCAAACGTCTGTTGCAAAACAAAAAAAACTTTCGGAGAGTAGTTACTTCTACACTGAAAAAAATATTGTCGTGAGGTCAAATATTTCATGTCTTTAAAATACGAATACAAATTTTGCTTAGCATAGAAGACGCATTTCTCTAAAATAAAGTTATTTTCCTTGTCCAAAAGTCGATAAACTTTTCAATGAAGTCGAATTGTCCTTATAATTAAGTGACTTGACTTAAAAATGGGTATCTTAACATGAAAGAAAAAATGTATAGGCTAAGGTCAACTTGACTTTAATAATTCAGAAAAATTCTTTAAATTTAATGAAATTGTCTTTAAATTTGTTGTCTTTTGGCATCTTGACTACAAAGCAAAAAATCGTTCAAATATAGGACATGTTTTTCAATACTTTATTTTAAAGAAGTTTTTTACTTCAAACATAGCATAATTTCTACTGGAAGTCGAGTCCTAATTTGGAAAATAAAGTTGCCGTTAACTCGTTCTTAAAGGACTTTGATAGCATATGAAGAAAAAAAGCTGAGAAAGCGAAAAATTAAATTTTGTTTCCTAGAAGCAAGTACACAAAACCTAAATTTAAAAGGGAATTGTGTCTTAAAAGTATCCTTACTTGTATTCTCCGCTTCTTTGGCTCGGAATCAATACCAAATTTTTTAAAGTAAAGACAAAATCTTTGGAACCGAGTATGCTTTTTTTCAGTGTACTCTGTGTATAGACTTTCAATTCCAATCAGCGTTGCCGTTTTGGTCCGATCGGACCAAAATTGGTCCAAAAGATTTCTAATTTTTGAATTTGGTCCGATGGTCAGACCAAACAGAATTTGGTCCATTTTGGTCCATTTTCATAAATTTGGTTTCTATCACATATTAAATAGTAGATGGTGCACCGCAAAGAATATTGTCGGGAGGCCAAATACTTCACATGCTTCAAATACGAATTTTGCTTAGAATAGAAGACGTATTTCTCTGAAAAAAAGTTTTTCCTTGTCTAAAAGTCTCTAAACTTTTCAATGAAGTCTATTTATCCTTATAGCTAAATGATTCGTGTATCCTAACATGAATGCAAATTTCGTTTTAATGAAGTCAAAATGGATTTAATATTTCTGAAAAAATCTTCAAAATTAATAAATGTTTCAACACATTGTTTTAAAGTCATTACACCGAAAAAAAAGTTTACTATTGTTTACGAAAAATGAACTAACCCATAGTAAGAATGACCATGATTTGGCGCCAAAGATTTTTTTCATCTAGATAAGTTCATGATTTTCTTATAAATAAGTTTATGTATTGCATCGTATTTTAGTTCATTCTTACTACGCTGTGGGAAGAATGTACTTACACTCATTCAAAATATTCCTGCTATCCGGAAAAATGAACAAGTTTTTGGGAATCCTATATTTAGAAATTGGTTTCAAATAAACTGTTTATCAGTATAATTTTCAAAAAAGTAAATAAATTGAGGAATTAAAGGTACAACAAGCCTGTATACATCTAAGAAATTTTTCATACAATATAAGACAATTTTTCATAACTACCAGTATTTTATTTCAAAAAATTATTATTATATTACATAAAACTATGGCTTATGATATACAATAAAAGAAATGTTTTTATTCGTACGCTGTATGCTGTTACTTTTCGGTAGTTAGTAATTGCTTCTTCAAAAGAGTAATATTCTATGTTAGTAGAATGAAACTAATTAATATCAATTTCCATTTTTTATCCATATGAAAGATATATGCCATAAGTTGCTATTTTCATTTCATTTTTGTCCAATTTCACCGATATCGCTAGTTTTTGTTGTGTGGATTTGCGTCATAAGCCTCTGAAGTTAAAAAGGTATATAAAATATAAAAATATTATCAAATTCTATGGTATTTTGATCTTTAACTTACAAGAGAATTTTCTTAGAGCAAATAGGGATATCAGCTTAGTTAGCATTAAACAGTAAGAAGATTCCAAAAAATACCATTAGATTTGCTGTCATCCTGCAAATGAAAATTATTTTTAATAAATAGAAATTTTGGCTTTATTACAAATGGACGAAAAACTTACCACATTGAAAAAAATCATCCAATTACTACATTAGTGGAATCATATCCATGCACAAATGGGACATTTTTGAAATCCTTCTCAGAATATAAATGAAATAAAAATATTATAAAATTAGATATAATTTCCACTTGTCAATATAGCATTTAGTATTTATGGTGGATATTAAGTTCGAGTTTAGTGGCTAAAATCCCAATTTTTCATGATTAGTTTTCTTTAGAAATACATGGGAACAAAATTGAACCGTTTTTGTGTTCATTTAAAATTTATATCAAATTTTTAGTAATTTGAGGTCGCTGAATCCAAATTTACACTTATTTTTTTAAGATCTCGACTTTTTGAGATATACGGTTATGTTCAAAATTAAGGTACTTCCGCTATATATATTGGAATAACTTGAAAACGATTCATCATATTAAATTAAAAAAACAGCGTTCTACATAAGCTTAAAAACGATTTTCTGTTCTTAATCGTGTAATCCATTTAAATAATATAAACTTAATAAAAAACTTGTTTCGAGCTATTCTCCATCAAGTTATATTTAAATTTGCATCGAAGGGGTATAATTTTATACTTTTCTTACTGATTTATTTCTGATTTTAGCACCTAAACTCGAACTTAGTACACACCTTAAGGACTCGCTATAACATAAAAATATAGACTCAAAAAATTGTATTGTGATCCAGATGTAGAGTCAATATAGATAATTTTATTACCACTCATTATGAATATTTTTATGTAAACCAATTTAAAACCGCACTGATTTTAAATTATTAATAGAAATATACAGTTTCTTAATATGTGATTTATTTTTTTATCAATATAAAGTGTTTTTGTTTTCTCTTACATCACACCATTCACTTATCAGTTTCTAAAATGTTACGAAATAAATGTATTTTTATTAATAAACACAAATACCGCACGCAAGCCCACCACGTGTGCGCTTCATAAATGCATCAACAGAACTGAATGCACCAATAAAACTTAAAGACACAAATAGTCATAAAGGACACATATGTAAAGAAAAACAACTCCACACACACACACATGATCCCTTTCTGATCTCGCTATTGCAACAAAACAACTATCACCGCAAAAGATACCAACAACACACATTCCATAACATCATCGCAATAACAAACACAAACAAAAAAAAGATGATGCAATAATTTCATAATTTCTTCTCACTTCAATTTCCAGTATCACGTTTATTGATTAGTTGGTATTCTATCTATAGGATAAGGTAAAATATATTCAAAATTTACGAGGAATCCATAAAAAATTATATACACCCGTCAAGGATTAAATTAACTACTTTTTATTCTACTTTATCTAAAATTTTCAATGTGAGGAAATATACTCCAACTTATAGTAAAAACCGAAATAAGCTGTAGGAAGCCGCCATACGAATCGGTACTGTGGTTAAGTTAATTTTTACTACAAAAATTTTTTTCCATACAAAAATTTTTCTTAGTAAATTGTCCACATTTCGTAGTAAGATTTTTATATTGCCTATGTCTTTTTATAATACAATCAACGATGCATTAACTATTGTATTGGAAATTTATTTAAGGAAAAATCCGTCCCATTTCGTAGTTAGTGAACTAAAAAACATTTACTGAAGTTTTATAAGTTTTCCTTTAGCTAAGTTAATTTTCGCAGTGGTTACGAAAAATGAACTATATTACAGTAAATTTTTTGAACTATGTGGAAGTTAAGCTGGTCCTAAAATTAACAAGACACCTTTTTTTCTGTGTATACCCTAAACCACATAGTGGTTAGGGTATAATAAGTTTGATCTGCCAAAAAATGTGCCTACAAGAAATATTGATTTTAGACCCCATAAAATATATACCGATCGACTCAGAATCACCTCCTGAGTCGATCTAGCGCTTGGCGTCCGTCTGTCCATGTATTTGTTGTTCACAGGATTTCGGTCGCAATTATTAAGCGATTTTGATGAAATTTGGCACAGGGAGTTTTTTTGGGCACAAGGACGAACGTTATTGAATTTGGAAGAATTTAGATATAGCTCCCATATATATGTATTGCCCGATTTCGACAAATGGGGTCACGTTGCACTTTTTTTACTAACCGATCGTCGTCAAATTTAGCACAAAATAATCTTCTGTATCACCCTTTAAGTCTGAAAATTTCATCGAAATCGGTTCAGATTTAGATATAGGTCCCATATATATGTATCGCCCGATTTTGCCAAATTAGGTCATAAAACCCTTATTTATCAACCGATCTTACTCAAAGTTGGCGAAATGTAATCTTCTATAGCACTAACTATATGTGCAAAAAATCAAAGAAATCGGTTCAGATTTAGCTATAGCTCCCATGTATGTACCGCCCGATTTTTATACCCTTCACCACTACTGTGGTACAGGGTATAATAAGTTTGTGCATTTGTATGTAACGCCAAGAAGGAGTAATCATAGACCAACCTTTTAGTATACGGATCGGCTTAGAATTAAATTCTGAGTCGATTTAGCGATGTCCGTCTGTCTGTCTGTCCGTCTGTCTGTCCGTCTGTCTGTCCGTCTGTCTGTCTGTCTGTCTGTCTGTCTGTTGATGTATTTTTGTGTGCAAAGTACAGCTCGCAGTTTTAGTCCGATTGTCCTAAAATTTGGTATAGGGTCCTGTTTCGGCTCAAAGACGATCCCTATTGATTTTGGAAAAAATCGGTTCAGATTTAGATATAGCTGCCATATATATTTTTCGCCGATTTGGTCATAATTGGCGTGTATATCAACCGATCTTCCTCAAATTCCGTACATTCGAATATTTTATGGGTCTCGAAAAACTTGTAAAATACCAGCCAAATCGGTTCAGATTTAGATATAGCTCTCATATATAGCTTTCGTCCGATTTACACTCATTTGCCCAAAGAGGCCAATTTTTAACTCCGATTTGGTTGAAATTTTGCACAGGGAGTAGAATTAGCATTGTAACTATGCGTGCCAAATTTGGTTGAAATCGGTTCAGATTTGGATATATCTCCCATATATAGTTTTCGCCCGATTTACACTCATATGACCACAGAGGCCAATTTTTAACTCCGATTTAGTTGAAATTTTGCACAGGGAGTAGAATTAGCATTGAAACTATGCGTGCCAAATTTTGTTGAAATCGCTTCAGATTTGGATATATCTCCCATATATAGCTTTCGCCCGATTTACACTCATATGACCACAGAGGCCAATTTTTTGCTCCGATTTAGTTGAAATTTTGCACAGGGAGTAGAATTAGCATTGTAGCTATGCGTGCCAAATTTGGTTGAAATCGGTTCAGATTTAGATATATCTCCCATATATAGCTTTCGCCCGATTTACACTCATATGACCACAGAGGCCAATTTTTAACTCCGATTTAGTTGAAATTTTGCACAGAGAGTAGAATTAGCATTGTTGCTATGCGTGCCAAATTTGGTTGAAATCGGTTCAGATTTAGATATAGCTCCCATATATATGTTTTTCTGATTTCGACAAAAATGGTCAAAATACCAACAATTTCCTTGTAAAATCGCCACTGCTTAGTCGCAAAGTTGTAAAAACGACTCTAATTTTCCTAAACTTCTAATACATATATATCGAGCGATAAATCATAAATAAACTTTTGCAAAGTTTCCTTAAAATTCCTTCAGATTTAAATGTTTCCCATATTTTTTTACTAACATTGTGTTCAACCCTAGTGCATTAGCCGACTTAAATTTAGAGTCTATAGATTTGTAGAAGTCTATCTAATTCTGTCCAGATCGAGTGATTTAAATGTATGTATTTGGGACAAACCTTTATATATAGCCCACAACACATTTGACGGATGTGATATGGTATCGAAAATTTAGATCTACAAAGTGGTGCAGGGTATAATATAGTCGGCCCCGCCCGACTTTAGACTTTCCTTACTGGTTCTAAATAAAATAAAACTCAATTGAACAAATAATACAATGCTTGTACTATAATTTTCTCGAAGAGGAGCGGAGCGGAGCGTGGAGCGGAGCGGAGCGATTTTTTTTTTCTCGGAGCGGAGCGAGGAGCGGAGCGGTTTTTTTTTCTCCGGAGCGGGAGCGGAGCGGAGCGAAAAAAATGGACCGCTCCGGATCCCTGGTTTTAAATACATATATGTGAGAGATGGCAGAGTTATTTGCAAGAAGAGCGAAATCTCAAGACAGCTGATTGTCAGATGTGAGGAAGATGACAAAATGACAAAATGTTATTGGATGCAACAACAAATAAACACTGGGGTAGAAGATCAATGGTGCACAACAGAGAACCCTATGAAGAACCAGGTGATGACGACGATGAAGATACAGAGTTTCAGTCTCCAGCAAGATCAAATAATATGTTGTAATTTGTTTATATTTTAGTTAAAAAAAAAAAAAAATTAAAAGTAATTATGATTAAAAATCAATATTTCAAAAAGTTTTCAAATTTCATTGAGTATACCAGCGGCTTAAGTTCCAATTATTTTAATATTATTAGTATCAATATCAGAAGTGTTTCGTCGATTGACAAATTTAATAAATTTAAATTGCTGATGTCTAGCTGTTCTAAACTCCCAGATATTATCGCAATTCAGGAGACATGGTTTAGTGAAGAGTTGCTACAACTATATAAGATACCTGGCTATGCAAGTATACATTGTTGCAGAGATGATAAATATGGTGGTACTTCATTGTATATAAGGGAGAATTTGCAATTTTCTTTAGATATTTGTAAAAGTGAATGTTTCGTTGAAATTATTGCTATAACACTACAAAATTATAAAATAGATAACAGGAAATTGAAAATTGTATCTTTTTATCGGTCACAGAAATGCTGTGTATCAAACTTTATGAATATGATGGATGTGCTGTTGAGTAATAATGCACAAAACCCAATTATTGTACTTGGAGATTCCAATGTTGATTATTTTCGAAATCCCAATTTTGTTGATATATTGAATTTGTTTCAGAACTTTGATTGTGACAATGGTCATGATTTGGTTACAAGGCCTGGAAGTGGATCTAGTATTGATCAAGTATTTAGCAATTTTGCTGAAAGTTTGTATATCGATTCGATCGAATGTGAACTTTCAGATCACAATATGATATCGTGTAAATTCTCTTCTAGAAATTATTCGAAGGAGCACGTTGAAGTATCCAGAGTCTACTATGATTATGAGAAGGCAAAAGAGGTATTGAAAACTAGCTTACCGGAGAATTATGGATTATTGAATGCGTCTAGACTTACGGAGAAGTTGATTCATAGTATGGAGAGGGCAATTATTGATTCTAAAACGGAGAAGAAGGCGCGGAAACTAATGCGCTTTGAATTGACACCTTGGGTCAGCAGAAATCTTCAGAATTTAATTATTTTTAAGGAGAAATTGTTGAGAGAGAGGAGAAGGTTGGGACGGAGAAAAAGGATTGAAGATGCTTTGAAAAGGATAAGTAAGATTGTGAGATATGCAAATAGGAAGTGTAGAGAGGAGTATTATAGAGAGAATTTAAGTCGTTTTGGAAATGATCCAAAGAAGTGTTGGACGTTCATTAATAATGTTATTGGTAGATCAGGTACAGATAGAGTTAGTCTCAATGATTCTGAGGGAAATGTAATGAGTGATGAGACAATGGCTGAATCGTTTAACAGATATTTTCTTACTGCTGTTTCGGATCTTAAGGGACAGATTTTAGTTTGTCCTAATGATAACATTAATTCTCTCAGGACACTTTCTGCGGTTATGAATGTATTTAAACTTGATGATGTTACATTAGAGGATATTATTAATGTTATATTATCCATGGACGTAAATAAGGGTACGGGTTATGATAACATTTCTCCGAAGTTTGTGAAACAATGTGCTGAGGAAATAGCTCCGGTCTTGGTAGAAATTTTTAATAAGATGAAAAGTTCTTCTGAGTATCCAGATGTATTGAAGATGCATAAGGTAGTTCCAATACCAAAGGAACCTAGGGCATCCAGTCTAGATAAATATCGACCAATAACGATTCTTTCAGCAGTCGACAAGATATTTGAGAGAATCTTATTTGAGAAACTTTCATCTTATCTTGAGACCAACAAACTATTGTATGATTTCCAGTTTGGGTTTCGAAAAGGCTGTGGGACAGCAGATGCTGTTTTGAGTGTAGTGCAGTATATTTGTAAGGGTCTTGATGACGGATTCAAAGGTGTAGCTGGGATATTCTTTGATTTTACTAAGGCTTTCGACTTAGTAGACCATGGTGTTATGGTCAAGAAGTTAGAATTTTACGGTGTTAGAGGCAATGAACTGTTACTATTCAGAAGTTATTTTTCGAATAGGAGACAATATGTGAAACTTAATACTGCTAGGAGCTTTATAGGTGACGTCAAATATGGAGTTCCCCAGGGTAGTGGATTGGGACCATTATTGTTTTCAATCTATTTGAATGATCTTAAGAATCTTGGACTTGCAGGAAAGTTGTATATGTTTGCTGATGATGTGTGCTTGTTTTACCCATATAAAAGTGACACTGTCCTGAGGGCTCTAATGGAACGGGATTCCGCCCTAATATTTGAATTTGCCCGATTAAATGGATTGTTACTTAACCCAAGTAAAATAAAGGTGATTCGGTTCAGACCACATTCTCAAGCACGCAACGGCGATTTTTGCCTTTATGTTGATGGGCGTTTGATTAATGAAAGTCACTGTGTCAGATATTTAGGGATTACGCTACAGAGTTCTTTAGCTTGGGATATGCACATTAGTGATATTAAGAGAAAAATTGCGCCAGCAATTGGAATCTTATTCAAATTAAGGCATAAACTATCATTAAAGACAAAATTAATGTTATACCAGACCTTAATCCAAACGCACCTAAATTACTTGGCTATTGTATATGCCTGTAATAAAAATAGTAGTTCTTTGAAATCACTTCAACGTATGCAAAATAGAGCTCTCAAATGTATTTACAATTTGCCATTGACATATTCAACCCTTGCACTCTATAAGGATATTGCAAAAACAATATTCCCTGTTTTTGGTTTGCATGAATACCAGCTGTTAATTTACGTATATAAGTCACTTAATGGAATTGGTCATCGTGTTATATCATTCTCTCAGAATCAAAGTATCTTGAATACCAGGAGTAGACAAAATCTGAGAATGCCTCGTTGTAGATTGGAGAGAACCAAGCAAAGAATAGATTTTGCGGGATGTGTTCTATATAATGATTTACCCTCTACTATGAAAAATATTCCAAATATTTCAGTATTTAAATCTGCTTGTAAGAAGTATCTCTTTGAGTCTCTAGAAACACTTTTGATATGAAAGAAAGTTAAAGTAGTATCGAGTAATAATTTTTTAGTTTTGTATGAAATATAATTATTATCATATTGGATAAAATAGAATAATTATAAAATTCATATATTGCAAAAGATATGTTAGATTGCCTACTTGCCTCAAATATGCCAATATGGGCGCTGAGGCTATTAGTTTAAGTATGTGAATTGTAGCGAATATGAATACCAAATAAAATAAAAAAAAAAATAAAATAAAATTTTGATAAAATTTTCTATAGAAATAAAATTTTGACAAATTTTAGTGTGTGGTTTATTGTTGGGTTTAATGAACTGCCTGAATTTATTCTGATAATTGGTTGATAGTTTTGCTGCAAGTAGAGGATGCTGATGAGGAATGTGGTAATTCCGAAACGTGCGTCCATCCAACCATCTTGCAGTCTATAGGGCTTTGCCCAAATAAATTTGACAAACATTATTTTCCTCTCTTGGTTAAGCTACACTTGTAGTTTAGTCAATGTATGGTTTTAAGCTGGAATCAAAAAAACAACAACAAAAATTTCTATAGAAATAAAATTTTGACAAAATTTTCTATAGAAATAAAATTTTAACAAAATTTTCTATAGAAATAAAATTTTCAAAAAAACATATTCTATAGAAATAAAACTTTGATAAAATTTTCTACAGAAATAAAATATTGACAAAATTTTCTACAGAAATAAAATATTGACAAAATTATCACACAAAAATTAGATCAATGACTGCAAAATAGTCTTTTTGTTTTATTTTGTAGTTGTTATTAAAACTTGCTTCAAATTTTGGTAGATTATTTTGTCACGATTGGCAACCTTGACCAGTACCAAATCACAACATCGTGATTATCCGACGAACCGAGTCTGTAGACGTACCATCAACAAACAACGATCTCATCATTCATCGATCACCAACGAACTGAACTTTTATCTCCTATCATCTATCAACCGATGAACCGAAGTTACCATAATCACCGACTAGTTACGAATCAAATTCCTCCTTCGGCCAAACACCTACAAGCCGACCAATATCCTATCATATAGTCACCATCCAACAACAACCGAAAACCCCAACTACCGAACACCATCACCCCAGCGAAAATACCAGTTCCGGTAATCTTCAAAACAACATAATCCCGACTGTAAACAATAAATGATCTCTAACTGGAATAAATCCTTCAAATGTCAGACGAGCGGTTTAGAGATGATAGCAACCTGAAGTTGGTTGCAATACATATCAGTCCTCCCGTATTTTCTTTAACAGCAAATAAACCAGAATTTTCGACAAACGATGTAACGTTTGTCTCTAAACTATTTTATTTGCTTTTAAAGAAATGGTTTCAGGAAAAAAAATTCATTGTCGTTCATTGCAGAAGACATATAGGAAGAAGTCAATCTGCAGAATTCACATCTGTCTATGATACACCAGATTTAGCACATCTCTCAAGGGACCTAACATACTGGTGGATTTCCAATCTCAGAGAAATTGGGGAACATTTTTTTCTACTATTTCTCTCTGTGTACTTAACTTACTAACATTTTCATTAAAAAAACTTGATCATATTTCTCCTACCATTTACAAACTACAACGATATCTTTAGGACTTTCAGTATTCGTATTTTGTTAAACACCTTTGGAAATTGCTCGGTTCATTATTGTCACCGTTAAATGTAATCAGGCATCATCTGGCCAGATAATTGGCAATTATCTGCCATGGTTATCGAAAGTAAATTTTTATAAGAAGGAGAAAACTCATTACTTCACAATAACTCCCACAAAAGAGAAAGGGAGAAACCAATTAATATTTTCAAATGTAGTGTCAGCTTAATTAAGTGACAATACATTTATTAGAAGATAGAGAGGGAGTGAGTGAGAGCAGAGTGTGGGAGTAAGGGAATAACCAATTGAGAGAGAAAGAGTGAGCAATGTTAATGTAAACCATTCTCAAAATCCATAAATATTAAATTTCCTTGCCATGCTTAAATATTTCACTGAATTCCCCAATGAGTTTGCAAATATGGCATTCTCTCAAGTAATAATACTCCAAGGACATAAGCACCAAACAGAGAGCATTAAGGCGTCAAGTACAATGGCCTCTTGACTATCTTCTTAAATTTATCATTCAATTGATAACGCCCACACACACAATACCCAAGTGAATCAAAATGAATGAAAATATGGTAATAGAAGATCGTAAAATATAGCTATTGTTGTTTGCTAGTAATGACCATTTCCTTCGTTTTCCCCTTTTCTTACAAAGAAGTCATACCTCAGCATGTCTTTTAAATGTTTCGACAAATTAATCACGATTTAGCTTTACCTGGGCCGTAGAGATGGAAATGCCGAAATACAAAGAAATTAATATTGAAGCACGTAGACTGTCATTCATTAAATGAAGCATTTGTCTAATACTTAATTCTCTTCAATGTCATCCACTATCTCCGTACATAAAACATGTTGCTATAGCGAATCATGTTAGTCATTGACTATAATAATGGTGCAATGTAATCTAACGAATTCATTGGTATCAATGGCGATATGAGCAAGGAAGAGTTTCACTGCAAATAGAGAGGATCAAGAATAAGGTGTGTATGGAGAGCCACAATATTTATACCCTGCGCCACACTGTGGAACAGGGTATTAGAAGTTAGTGCATATGTTTGTAACACCCAGAAGGAGACGAGAAAGACACATGGTGTCTTTGGCAATAATGCTCAGGGTGGGTCCCTGAGTCGATATAACCATGTCCGTCTCTCCGTCCGTCTGTCTGTGAACACATTTTAGTGATCAAAGTCTAGGTCGCAATTTAAGTCCAATCGCCTTCAAATTTGGCACATGTTCCTAATTTGGGTCAGAATAGAACCCTATTGATTTTGGAAGAAATCGGTTCAGATTTAGATATAGCTCCCATATATATATATCGCCCGATATGGACTTATATGGCCCCAGAAGCCTGATTTTTGGCCGAATATGGTTGGAATTTTGCACTAGGAGTACAATTAGTAGTATAGTCAAGTGTGCAAAATTGAAATCGGTTCAGATTTAGATATAGCTCCCATTTATATCTTTCGCACGATATGGACTAATATGGTCCTAAAAGCCAGAGTTTTGGCCCAATTTGATTGAAAATTTGCACAGGGAGTAGATTTAGCATTGTAGCTATGCGTGTCAAATTTGACTGAAATCGGTTCAGATTTATATATAGCTTCCATATATATTTTTCGCCCGATATGCACTTATATGGCCCCAGTAGCCAGAGTTTTATCCCGATTAGCTTGAAATTTTGCACAAGGAGTACAATTTGTAGTATAGTCATATGTGCCAAATTTGATTGAAATCGGTTCAGATTTAGATATAGCTTCCATATATATTTTTCGCCCGATTTGGACTTATATGGCCCCAGAAGCCAGAGTTTTGGCCCAATTTTGTTGAAATTTTGCACTAGGAGTACAATTAGTAATATAGTCATGTGTGCCAAATTTGATTGAAATCGGTTCAGATTTAGATATAGCTCCCATATATATGTTTTTCTGATTTCGACAAAAATGGTCAAAATACCAACATTTTCCTTGTTAAATCACCACTGCTTAGTCGAAAAGTTGTAAAAATGACTCTAATTTTCCTAAACTTCTAATACATATATATCGAGCGATAAATCATAAATAAACTTTTGCGAAGTTTCCTTACAATTGCTTCATATTTAAATGTTTCCCATATTTATTTTTTACTAAAATTGTGTTCCACCCTAGTGCATTAGCCAACTTAAATTTTGAGTCTATCGATTTTGTAAAAGTCTATCAAATTCTGTCCAAATCGAGTGATATTTAAATGTATGTATTTGGGACAAACCTTTATATAGCACCCAACACATTTGACGGATGTGATATGGTATCGAAAATTTAGATCTACAAAGTGGTGCAGGGTATAATATAGTCGGCCCAGCCCGACTTTAGATTTTAGACTCTTTTCAAGTTTCAAGGTTTAGGCAGTAAAACGGATCCAGGTTTACCTGTCTCATGTCAGTCTACATACACGTAGGAAAGGTTATAGTGACAGTCAATAGAGGCACTAGAGATGGTGAACCTATTTCTTATCAATGATGGTTTACCGAGTGCTGGTAAGGGGCATCGTTTTTATAGACGACTTCGAATGTTTTTAAAATCCTCAGAAATATCACTAACGTCGCTGAAAGGCAAAAAACATACCTGAAAAACTTCTTGGTGTTCAGCCGAAACTGAGATATACTAACCACGGTGGTTAACCCATAAGCCAGTATTCATAGGATATGCACTATAACATCGCCCTTTCACCACCATATCCTACTTCGTATTCTTCGCGTCAAATCCCTGTCTTCAAGTTCCACCAGATTACCATGAGCAATTAGTGAACAAGTAAATTGTACAGGTTCATTGCCAAAGAGATCAGCTGAAAATTTATACCAGAACTCAAGCACCGCTGATGGTAGTGGTGTGGGTCACCGTGTTCATCGACCGTGGGGTTAAAATAAATGAAGTCCTGGGCAGACAAACAATTTGACCGCAGACCACGTCAACCAAAAATGGCTTACGAAAGGGGTTTATCGCTTTATTTCTACCGCACCACGGCCACCAAAATCTTCGGATCTCAATCCTTTGGACTTTTGCAAAAGTGTCGGTCATCTGGCCCCGCAAAGCCACTTTCGTTTTGCGTGATCCATTTAACGACCATAATTCGTGCCATTCGCAGGGTTGGCCTGTCACAAACTGTGACTTTTGCGACATACTTTTACGACGGTATAATGCGTATGTCGCAAAAGTCGTAAACCTACACACAAAAAAACTTCACGAAAATTTTTCCAATTAAAATTTTAATTGAGTTTTAAAAAATATCCAATTAAAAATTTAATTGATTCAACAAATTTTTTAATTGAAACAAAAATCAATCACAAAAATAATAGTATCAATTAATTTTTCAATTGGATCAATTAACTTTTTAATTGACCTTCAATTAATTTTTTAATTGATACTATCATTTCTGTGATTGAAGACATTTCAATTAAAAATTAATTGGATCAATTAATTTCGTGATTGAATCAGAAAAAAATTTTTTGTGTGTAGTGTAGAAAACCTAATTTTGAATATTTTTATTTTAATGCAAAAATTTGATGCAAAAAATGGTTTGTATTCTAACATATTTATTCAAAACTCTACTAGATTTACATCTCTCATTTACAACTTCAAACTTCAAAGTGATTTTATAAAATACTCTGTAAACAGCAATTAACATATGCAAAACATAAGTAATTTTCCTTCCTTCTAGTTTCTGCAGTAATTTGGTTAACTATGAGCGAGTACCGACCGTCACGTTTACTGCACCATCGAGTAGTTCATAGTAATTTTGGCTTCGAGTTTCCAATTGAAATAACTCTATTTTTTCTCAAGTTTTTGAAACTCGTTACTAATTTTATGAACATTCCTGAGAATTGAAACTTCTTCGCATATATCATCTTGGATATCATTCGCTGCCTATATCGGTTTTGATATAGTCCCCATATAAACCGACCTCCCGATTCGAGGTCTTGGGCTTATAGAAGCATTAATTTTTATCCAATTTGCCTGAAATTAGATATCTAAAGGTATTTTATGACCATAAAAAGGTGTGTCAAAAATAGTGAGTATCGGTCCATGTTTTGGTATAGCCCCCATATAGACCGATCTCTGGATTTAATTTCTTGGGCTTCTAGAATCCTTAGTTTTTATCCAATTTGCCTGAAATTGGAAATCTAGACGTACTTTAGAACCATAAAGGAGTGTGTTAAAAATAGTGAGTATCGGTCCATGTTTTGGTATAGCCCCCATATAGACCGATCTCCCGTTTTTTACTTCTTGGGCTTATAGAAACCGCAGTTTTTATTCAATTTACCTGAAATTGGAAATCTAGAGGTATTGTAGGACTACAAATACGTGTGCCAAAAATTGTGAGTATCGGTCCATATTTTGGTATAGCCCCAATATAGACCGATCTCCCAATTGTACTTCTTGGGCTTATAGAAACCGCAGTTTTTATTCAATTTACCTGAAATTGGAAATCTAGAGGTATTGTAGGACCACAACTACGTGTGCCAAAAATTGTGAGTATCGGTCCATGTTTTGGTATTATCCCCATATAAAACGACCTCCCGATTCGGGGTCTTGGGCTTATAGAAACCGTAGTTTTTATCCAATTTGTCTGAAATTGGAAATCTAGAGGTATGTTAGGACCATCAAAAAGTGTGCCGAAAATGGTGAATATCGGCCCATATTTTGGTATAGCCCCCATATAGACCGATTCCCCGATTTTACTTCTTGGGCTTCTACAATGCGAAGTTTATATCCTATTTGCATGAAATTGGAAATCTAGAGGTATTTTCGGGTCATAAAGAGGTGTGTATCGGTCCATATTTTAGTATAGCCCCCATAAGAACGATCTCCCGATTTAACTCTTTGGGTTTCTAGAAACCGTAGTTTTTATCTGATTTGCCTGAAATTGTAAATATTCTGGTATTTTAGGCTCACAAAAACGTATATCGGATTAAGTTTTTATCGGTCCATTTGGTAATGCCTCCATATAGACCGACTTCACTTCTTGAGGGTGTAGAAGGAGCACTGATCATGAAAATTGCTTGAAACTCAATGTAAAATTTCCAAATTTTATTTCTACAGATTTAAGATTACAAATCAAGACGTTATTTTATAATTTTCTTGCACACTTACAAGAGATGTTAATGATTCCTCTAAAACTCAAACAAAAATGGTTCTTATAAATCCAGAATCTGATATAATCCTCATAGGTGAAATCTTTAAATTTATCTTCGGTAAGTGTCCTCAAGTCCTCAAGCCCTCCTGAAATTTCAAAGGAAACCCTAATATTTGGTTCATGGTGGTGGGTATTTAAGATTCGGCCCGGCCGAACTTAGTGCTGTATATACTTGTTTAGCTTTTTCTTGGCTAGTTTTTTGGAAAAATCTAGCGGTTTTTGGTGAAACAATTCTGGCAACGCCGCCCCGCCTCCCTCCCTGAAATTTCAAAGGAAACTACAATATTTGATTCATGGTGGTGGGTATTTAAGATTCGGCCCGGCCGAACTTACTGCTGTATATATGTGATAATACTAAAATGTCTATAATTTCCAAACAAACAAAAAATATTGGAAGACTTGGGCTGAATTACCTTTTATTTTTCTTCTTTAAGCCTTTAAAACATAAACATCTTTAATTAAAAATTTTTCGAAAAATTATCGGCTTCGACCGATTATTGCTTTTTTGCCGTCATCTATGAGTTGGTATTGAAATATACTCTCTCGTGTGTACTCTTATTTTCATTCTCTTACGTCGATCTCATCTACCAGCCCTATATTACCAATGTTCGTAAAGTCTTCTTAGGTGTTTGTAATAAATCACCAAAAGCTTAATTTATAAGAACCCATTGACAAGCTAAAGCTTCATCGTCACACTCAAAGCAACCAACACCGCTCTCTCTCACCTATACTCGATGTACAAGAAGAGCAATATTGTCCAAACACTTACATAGCAACAACAATCAGAGGCTTTGATTAAGATTTAGTCCAATACACACACACACCCACACATACTATAACTTTAACACATATATTAATCGTTCCAAATAGCAAGAAAAGTATGCCACAAAAGTGCAAATATCCTTAAATTACACACAAAATTTATTTCATTGATTTTTTCGCCTATGTATCTGCAGAGGGGATAAATCATTCTTGTGGGTATGTGTATGTGGAAAGGGAAACATCTCTGGGGTAAAGTCTTAATGATTTAAGGCAAACCGATGCTAGGAATGAGCAACTATTTACAGACAAACAAATGGGAGATGAAAAATACGGAATGGAATTAACTATGTATTTTCAGGGAATGGTAATATGCAGTAAGACATACAAAACAAAAACAAACAACAAAAAAACGAATATAAGCCTGAGAAAGCATGACCAAATACTGTGTATCAGACAGAGGGGAAATCATTTTTTTGTGTTTGTTTGTAAAGAAAATCCTTATGGTTTTGCCTTCCATTTCAATGACAGAATTGGGTAAAAGGGAAATACCACAAATACCGCCACTTTGGGGCCGCAAACATTTCCATCAACCATTGTGATGCGTATACGAATTCCTCAATAATACTATACACAAAAAATCTGAAAATTGCTGTTGTGTTAAGACACCTTCATGTTTTTTCGTTTACCTCTCTCACGGAAAAATAAAACAAAAAAAAACGAGAAAACATTTATCACAAGCTTGGCGGAATGCTTTCCAGAAAGCT
Organism: Haematobia irritans; assembly: GCF_050003625.1. NCBI lineage: Eukaryota > Metazoa > Arthropoda > Insecta > Diptera > Muscidae > Haematobia > Haematobia irritans. Next base: position 180,355,381 of record NC_134400.1, read on the forward strand.
AAACTGAAAAAAAATTTTACTCAGTAATTTGAAACCTAAAATTTTTGGACATTTATGGCGTTTTCTTTTCTTGTAAAATATGAGCAATTTTTTGCCGGTATGTGACCTTTTAGGTAGTTTTGTAAAACAATGGCAGCACTTTGAGAAGGTTTCGTATTCTGTTGTGAAAATTGTACCACGCATTGCAATAAATTGAGGGCATTTTCAGAATTGCCGACAAACGAAAGTACTGCTATTGCCTATGCATCGACCGTCACGGCGGCCCTCACCATTACCATCGGCGGTGCCTCCTTTGGAAGTTAATACGATCATTTTGTTTGTTCACAACCTGTTTGATTTGAAAAGGCTTCTCATCGGAGAAAACCAAATTCGGAATCTTGGCCTGGCCACTTTGCAATCGAAACAACTACTTGGCTCTTTCCAGTCTAACTTTTTTTGTGCATCGGCGAATTCTTACACTTTTTGGAACTGCAATGGCTTTAAACCTAGCTCATTTTTCAATATCCCAGCCTAAAAATTGGAGGTTGTTCCACAAGCATTTCTTTTAATGCGCATCCCGGAATCCCCCATCAATTTTTCCACTTCCGATGCAGTCCTTTTGGACAAGTCCACAAACATTTCTTTTAAAGCGCATCCCGGGATCCCCTATCTAATTATTCCCACTTCCAATGCAGCCCTTTTTCAGCAGGTCTTAGAAAGTATGGAATATGGCCGTTTTAAGTGAATATTTATACAATTAAATTTCGCAAAAGGAATAGAAAATCAATTAAAAAACTAAAAAAAACATCCCCGCTGGGATTTGCACCAGTGGCGTTTGACTTTTTCACTTCCAATGAAGTTCTTTTGAGAAGGTTTTGCAAATTACGATAATTTTTAATTTTTTATTGATTTTAATGGAAAATTAAATTTATACAAAAATATATGCAGAAAAAAAAAAACAAAATAAAAACGATGTACAACATACAAAAAATTTGAAAAATATTCAATAAAAAATTGCCTTTGGAGAGATTTACACCAGTGTTATTTATTTTTTCATTCATAATAATAAACAACAACTAAGGTAGCAGTTAGAATGTCATGCCGTTTTGATGCATCGTGTTCAATGGCGTTTGTGGCTCAATGTGCTAAGGCGTGGTGGAAGCGCTGAAGTTTTTCAATTTGTAAAAATTAGATAATCAAAAAATAAAAGTGTAACAAAAATGACTGATAAAAATAAAATGTGAAATTGGAAAGAAATTGTTTTTTTTTTTTAATTTCTTGATCCAAATGTGCCTGCCAAGCAATGCAAAGGATCCAAAAAAATGGAATATTTCCGTCTTGGGACAAGCCCATGTAAGATTCATTGGAGATGGTCCGAGTTTGTACAACTTCCGGGTCACAAATTGGGGATCCAAACTACTTTTTTGGGAGCTCTAAGACGATATGACGATGTTCGTATGTCTGGCTATTCGTCTGTTGTAATCACGCTACAGCCCAGTGTTGCCAGTATTGTGGATTTTTCCCCAAATATGGGATATTTTTTCGTGAATGGGAACGAAATTTCTGAGTTGGGGACTTGGGTTTTTGGTGGGGAATTTCCCTAAATTTGGGGATTTTTGTGGGGATTTTTTCGAGAAATCGGTTTAATCTATTGTAACAAAATTTTATTTCTATAGAAAATTTTATCAAAATTTTATTTCTATACAAAATTTTGTTAAAATTTTATTTCTATAGAAAATTTTGTTAAAATTTTATTTCTATAGAAAATTTTGTCAAAATTTTTTTTCTATAGAAAATTTTGTCAAAATTTTATGTCTATAAAAATTTTGTTACTATTTTATATCTATAGAAAATTTTGTCAAAATTTTATTTCTATAGACAATTTTGGCAAAATTTTTTTTCAATAGAAAATATTGTTAAAATTTTATTTCTTTAGAAAATTTTGTTAAAATTTTATTTCTATAAAAATTTTGTTAACATTTTATATCTATAGAAAATTTTGTCACAATGTTATTTCTATAGAAAATTTTGTCAAAATTTTATTTCTACACAAAATGTTGTCAAAATTTTATATCTATAGAAAATTTTGTCAAAATTTTATTTCTATAGACAATTTTGTCAAAATGTTATTTCTATAGAAAATTTTGTCAAAATTTTATTTCTATAGAAAATTTTGTCAAAATTTTTTTTCTATAGAAAATTTTGTCAAAATTTTATGTCTATAAAAATTTTGTTACTATTTTATATCTATAGAAAATTTTGTCAAAATTTTATTTCTATAGACAATTTTGGCAAAATTTTTTTTCAATAGAAAATATTGTTAAAATTTTATTTCTTTAGAAAATTTTGTTAAAATTTTATTTCTATAAAAATTTTGTTAACATTTTATATCTATAGAAAATTTTGTCACAATGTTATTTCTATATAAAATTTTGTCAAAATTTTATTTCTATACAAAATGTTGTCAAAATTTTATATCTATAGAAAATTTTGTCAAAATTTTATTTCTATAGACAATTTTGTCAAAATGTTATTTCTATAGAAAATTTTGTCAAAATTTTATTTCTATAGAAAATTTTGTCAAAATTTTATTTCTATAGAAAATTTTGTTAAAATTTTATTTCTATAGAAAATTTTGTTAAAATTTTATTTCTATAGAAAATTTTGTCAAAATCTTATTTCTATAGAAAATTTTGTCAAAATTTTATTTCTATACAAATTTTGCTAATATTTTATATCTATAGAAAATTTTGCAAAATTTTGTCAAAATTTTATATCTATAGAAAATTTTGTCAAAATTTTATTTCTATAGACAATTTTGTCATTATTTCTATAGAAAATTTTGTCAAAATTTTATTTCTATGGAAAATTTTGTTAAAATTTTATTTCTATAGAAAATGTTGTTAAAATTTTATTTCTATAGAAAATTTTGTCAAAATTTTATTTATATAGAACATTTTGTCAAAATTTTATTTCTATAGAAAATTTTGTTAAAATTTTATTTCTATAGACAATGTTTTCAAAATGTTATTTCTATAGAAAATTTTGTCAAAATTTTATTTCTATACAAAATTTTGTTAATATTTTATATCTATAGAAAATTTTGTTAAAATTTTATTTCTATACAAAACTTTGTCAAAATTTTATTTCTATACAAAATTTTGTTAATATTTTATATCTATAGAAAATTTTGTTAAAATTTTATTTCTATACAAAACTTTGTTAAAATTTTATTTCTATAGAAAATTTTTTCAAAATTTTATATCTATTGAAAATTTTGTCAAAATTTTATTTCTGTAGACAATTTTGTCAAAATGTTTTTTCTATAGAAAATTTTGTCAAAATTTTATTTATATAGAAAATTTTGTCAAAATTTTATATCTATTGAAAATTTTGTCAAAATTTTATTTCTATAGACAATTTTGTCAAAATGTTTTTTCTATAGAAAATGTTGTCAAAATTTTATTTCTATATAAAATATTGTTAAAATTGTATTTCTATAGAAAATTTTGTCAAAATTTTATTTCTATAAAAATTTTTGTCAAAATTTTATTGCTATAGAAAATTTTGTCAAAATTTTATTTCTATAGACAATTTCGTCAAAATGTTATTTCTATAGAAAATTTTGTTAAAATTTTATTTCTATAGAAAATTTTGTCAAAATTTTATTTCTATAGAAAATTTTGTCAAGATTTTATTTCTATAGAAAATTTTGTCAAAATTTTATTTTTATAGAAAATTTTGTCAAAATTTTATTTCTATACAAAATTTTGTTAAAATTTTATATCTATAGAAAATTTTGTCAAAATTTTATTTCTATAGAAAATTTTGTCAAAATTTTATTTCTATAGAAAATTTTGTTAAAATTTAATTTCTATAGAAAAAAGACACCTCAATTTTTATCCGATTTGCATGAAATTCAAACTTTAAAGGAATTTTTGTCCACAAATATGTTTGAGGAATATGGTGTGAAGTGGTATATGATTTGGTATAGCCCCCATAGAGAAGTAAGATCTCCCGAATTTATGTCTTTGGCTCGTAGACACCATAATTGTTTAGTAGATTTGTCTGAAATTGGAAATCGAATGGTACTATAGGTCTATAAAGAATTGTGTATAATATGGTTTGTATCGGTGCATGTTTGTATAGAGCCCCCATATAGACCGATTTGAGTTTTTGGGCTTCTGGAAATCACTATATATCCTTACCCTAATTTTCCGCTTCATTGGCTCGGATTCAATTTCTTTCGAATTGGACATGTTTTTTTCTGGTTTTTGGTTCATGGTGGTGGGGTATTTAAGTTTCGGCTGGCTGTCTATACTTGTTTTCAAAAACAAAGATGATGATGACGATGAGCCTTATGTCTTCAGAATTGAATATTAGACACAAAATTATTCAAACATCATTGCTTCAAACTACTGTCTGTCTAATTCCAGGAAACCCTAACTCAAATTTGTATATATAAAGATTTTTTTTGTATTCTGCACCATTTCAACCAGCCCTTATTTTGTGGACTAACCATTACAATAAATGCCACTTGTATGGGTAACAAATTTTCGCTTCGGTTAAAAATCTTCCATGGTTTGCCATTAGATGGTATTCATTGAAAAGATTCTCTACATTCATCTTCTGGTGTCCACCAAAATACAACATTCACTTGGAAAAGGAAAAAGAAAAACGATGAAAAAAATTTTTGTACGTTCGTCGTGTAAATGTCTCATACCACCAGATAGATTTAGGTTTTTATTTAATTTTCCTTTCTTTGATGGTCCAAGCCCAAGATATATTTGTCCTGGCCAAGTAATAACAATGGTATTTTTTTTTTGCACCATTAGTTCCCAACCACTTTGAAGATTTTTAGGAGGACCAAGCATAAAATTCCTTACAATTGTAAGAAATCGTTTTTCTTTTCAGAGGGATTACATCGAAGAAAAATCTCTTGAAGTATCAACTGTGATTACTTGTGTTTGCATAATAAAGTGTGCGGAATCAATGCAGGTATTTAATAACAAAATATTTTAAGTGTTTTAATTAATTTTCTTTCTCCACTCCACCGCCCACTACAAAACGGAATTCCAAGGAATTATTTATTTTTCCGTCATTTAAGTCTTTTCCTAAGAATTTGTTATTTGCTGTTGTTTGGTTTGTTGTTATGTATGGGGAGGACCATGTCAAAAAAATAAAGAATAAAAAAAACCATGTCCAGGAATTTTATTGATTTTTACGCAAAGGACAATATGACAAATCAATGATAAAGGGAAATCAATAGCGGTCAGCGTGACAGTAAAAAAAACAAGTGAACAATGGATTTTGTTTGATTTTCGAAGAGTTTCACTTTTTTTTTATTGATGGTGAAATTTGTCCCAAACCATTAACATATATTGGATGGTCGGAGTAAATTATATCCGTGCGATTTAGAAAACATTTTAATTGTTACGATGATATGTAGGCCTTGAAAAAGTGTATGCTTGATTACGAAATTTGTACACCCAGAGAAGGAATATGATCACCTCAAACATATTTTAAGAGAAAAATGTTATTTTTGGGTGGTGGCCATGTAACATGGTTTTCGCAACCATGTTATTTTCCCGGAAATCATGTATCTGATTTCGGCAAGCAGGTTATATTTGACGAAAAATAACATTTTAGTGACAAACATGTTACTTGGTCACCATACAAAAATAACAGTTTGCTCTTGAAACATTTTTGAGGTGATTATATTCCTTCTCTGCGTGTAGCCACTTTTGAAAAATTAAGAAATCTTCATTCACATTGAAGCACGGTACACTGAAAAAAAAAACCAAGTCCGGTTCCAAAGATTTTGTCTTTCCACTAATGATGTTGGTATTGATTTCGAGCCAATGAAGTGGATAATTGAAGTAATGATACATTTAAGACACAATTATCTTTTAAATTTGAGTTTTGCGTATTTAATTATAGTAAAGAAAATTGAATTTATGCGTTTTTTTTTTATTTTCTTCTTCGCATGATATCAAAGTCCTTTAAAAACGTGCTAACGACAAATTAAATTTTCAAATTCACGATCGACTTCAAGTACACGTAGAGAAGGAATATGATCACCTCAAACATGTTTTAAGAGCAAAATGTTATTTTTGCATGGTGATCATGTAACATGGTTTTCGCAGCCATGTTATTTTATTCCTTCTCTGGGTGTAGACATTGTGCTATCTTTCAAGTAAAACAGTCTTTATAATAAAGTATTGAAAAACATCTCCTAATTTTGTTTTATAGTCAAGATACAAAAAATCAACAAATTCTTTATTAATTTTGAAGAAATTTTCAGATTTTTAAAAATCGAAAAAGAGGCTTAACTCTGTGGTCATATGAGTATAAATCGAACGAATATATATGGGAGCTATATTTAAATCTGAAACAATTTAAACCGAATTTGATACACTTTACGAGACTATAAATCTGCACCTTGTACAACATTTAAAGTAAATTGGGGTAAAACTATGGCTTCTGGGGAAGATATATATAAACAAAAAAATATTTTTTGGTTTCAATCACGAAATTCTCTAATTAATTATTAATTAAGATTATTAACAGAAATCATAGTATCAATTAAAAAATTCATTGAAATTCAATTAAAAAAATTATTGTTCCAATTAAAAAATTAATTGATTCTATTAATTGTTGTGATTGATTTTTGTTTCAATTAAAAAATTTGCATCACGGTGGCTCCCTTGTGCCATATTTAAAATCTATTAACCTAAAACTATGAACTACACAAAAAAAAAATTAATTGGTCCAATAATTTTTTAATTGAAATTTCTTCATCCAGAAAATGATAGTATCAATCACAGTTTTAATTGAGCATTAAAACTTAATTTTGTTGCTAAAGAAAATTTTGTCAAAATTTTATTTCTATAGAAAATTTTGTCAAACCTTTATTACTATACAAAATTTTGCCAAGATTTTATTTCTATAGAAAATTTTGTCAAAATTTTATTTCAATAAAAAATGTTGTCAACATTTTATTACTATACAAAATTTTGCCAAAATTTTATTACTATAGAAAATTTTGTCAAAACTTTATTACCTTAGAAAATTTTGTCAAAATGTTATAACTATACAAAATTTTGTCAAAATTTTATTACTATACAAAATTTTGTCAAGATTTTATTTCCAAAAAAAATTTATCAAAATTTTATTACTATACAACATTTTGTAAATATTTTATTTCTATAGAAAATTTTGTCAAAATTTTATTTCTATAGAAAATTTTGTCAAATTTTATTTCTGTAGAAAATTTTTTCAAAATTTTATTTCTATAGAAAATTTTGTCAAAACTTTATTACTATAGAAAATTTTGTCAAAATTTTATTACAATACAAAATTTTGTCAAGATTTCATTTCTATAGAAAATTTTGTCAAAATTTTATTTCTATAAAAAATGTTGTCAACATTTTATTACTAAAGAAAATTTTGTCAAAATTTTATTATTATACAACATTTTGTCAAGATTTTATTTCTATAGAAAATTTTGACAAAATTTTATTTCTATAAAAAATTTTGTCAAAATTTTATTATTATACAACATTTTGTCAAGATTTTATTTCTATAGAAAATTTTGACAAAATTTTATTTCTATAAAAAATTTTGTCAAAATTTTATTACTATAGAAAATTTTGTCAAGATTTTATTTCTATAGAAAATTTTGTCAAAATTTTATTTCTATAGAAAATTTTGTCAAAATTTCATTACTATACAAAATTTTGTCAAGATTTTATTTCTATAGAAAATTTTGTCAAAAATTTATATCTATAAAAAATTTTGTCAAAATTTTATTACTATACAAAATTTTGTCAAAATTTTATTACTATAGAAAATTTTATCAAAATTTTTTTACTATAGACAATTTTGTCGAAATTTTATTTTTTTCAAAATTTTATTACTATACAAAATTTTGTCAAAATTTTATTCCTATAAAAAAATTTTTCAAAATTTTATTACTATGGAAAATTTTTATCAACATTTTATTACTATACAAAATTTTGTCAAGATTTTATTTCTATAGAAAATTTTGTCAATATTTTATTTCTATACAAAATTTTGTCAAAATTTTATTACTATAGAAAATTTTGTCAAGATTTTAGTTCTATAGAATAATTTGTTAAAACTATACTACTATAGAAAATTTTGTGAAAATGTTATTACTATACAAAATTTTGTCAAGATTTTATTTCTATAGAATATTTTGTCAAAACTATACTACTATAGAAAATTTTGTGAAAATGTTATTACTATACAAAATTTTGTCAAGATTTTATTTCTATAGAACATTTTGTCAAAATTTTATTACTATAGAAAATTTTGTCAAAATTTTATTTCTATAAAAAGTTTTGTCAAAATTTTATTACTATAGAAAATTTTTTCAAAATTTTATTACTATACAAATTTTTGTCAAGATTTTATTTCTATAGAAAATTTTGTCAAAATTTTATTTCTATAAAAAGTTTTGTTGAAATTGTATTACTATAGAAAATTTTGTCAAAATTTTATTACTATACAAAATGTTGTCAAGAATTTATTTCTATAGAAAATTTTGTCAACATTTTATTTCTATAAAACATTTTGTCAAGATTTTATTTCTATAGAAAATTTTGTCAATATTTTATTTCTATAAAAAATTTTGTCAAGACTTTATTTCTATAGAATATTTTGTCAAATCTATATTACTATAGTAATATAGTTTTGAAAATTATAATATAATTTTCTGTAGAAATAAAATTTTGACAAAATTTTCTATAGCAATAAAATTTTCTATAGAAATAAAATGTTGTCAAAATTTTATTTCTATAAACATTTTTGTCAAAATTTTATTACTATACAAAATTTTGTCAAGATTTTATTTCTATAGAAAATTTTGTCAAAATTTTATTTCTATAGAAAATTTTATTGCTATAGAAAATTTTGTCAAAATTTCATTTCTACAGAAAATTTTATCAAAATTTCATTTCTATAGAAAATTTTGTCAAACTGTATTATTTACGTATTTAATCGGTCTTTTTATACCCTCCACCATAGGATGGGGGTATATTAACTTTGTCATTCCGTTTGTAACACATCGAAATATTGCTCTAAGACCCCATAAAGTATATATATTCTGGGTCGTGGTGAAATTTTGAGTCGATCTAAGCATGTCCGTCCGTCCGTCCGTCTGTCCGTCTGTCCGGCTGTCCGTCCGTCTGTGGAAATCACGCTAACTTCCGAACGAAACAAGCTATCGACTTGAAACTTGGCACAAGTAGTTGTTATTGATGTAGGTCGGATGGTATTGAAAATGGGCCATATCGGACCACGTTTACGTATAGCCCCCATATAAACCGATCCCCAGATTTGACCTCCGAAGCCGCTTGGAGGGGCAAAATGCATCCGATCCGATTGAAATTTGGTACCTGATGTTAGTATATGGTCTCTAACAACCATGCAAAAATAGGTCCATATCGGTCCATAATTATATATAGCTCCCATATAAACCGATCCCCAGATTTGACCTCCGGAGCCTCTTGGAGGAGAAAAATTCATCCGATCCAATTGAAATTTGGTACGTGGTGTTAGTTTATGGTCTCTAACAACCATGCAAAAATTGGTCCATATCGGTCCATAATTATATATAGCTCCCATATAAACCGATCTCCAGATTTGACCTCCGGAGCCTCTTGGAGGAGCAGAATTCATCCGATCCGGTTGAAATTTGGTACGTGGTTTAAGCATATGGTCCCTAACAACCATGCGAAAATTGGTCCATATCGATCCATAAATATATATAGCTCCCATATAAACCGATCCCCAGATTTGACCTCCGGAGCATCTTGGAGGAGCAAACTTCATCCTACCCGTTTGAAATTTGGTACGTGGTGTTAGTATATGGTCTCTAACAACCATGCAAAAATCGATCCATATCGGTCCATAATTATATATAGCTCCCATATAAACCGATCCCCAGATTTGACCTCCGGAGCCTCTTGGAGGAGCAAAATTCATCCGATCCAATTGAAATTTAGTACGTGGTGGTAGTATATGGTATCTAACAACCATGCAAAAATTGGTCCATATCGGTCCATAATTATATATAGATCCCATATAAACCGATCCCCAGATTTGACCTCCGGAGCCTCTTGGAGGAGCAAAATTCATCCGATTCAGTTGAAATTTGGTACGTGATGTTAGTATATGGTCTCTAACAACCATGCAAAAATTGGTCCATATCGGTCCATAATTATATATAGCCCCCATATAAACAGATCCCCAGATTTGACCTCCGGTGCCGTTTGGAGAAGCAAAATTCATCCGATCTGGTTGAAATTTGGTACATTGTGCTAGTATATGGCCGTTAACACCCATGCCTAACTAGGTCCATATCGGTCTATAGTTATATATAGCCCTCAGATAAATCGATCCCCAATCACACAAAAATTGGTCCATATCTAGTTCATAATTGTATTTAGCCCCCATATAAGCGACCCCCCATATTTCAATTCTGGCTCTCTACGTATCGTCCAAAAAGTCCATACCGATTCGTAATTATTTGTAGACTTACCTATACATACCTTTTTGGTCTAATATATACTACGTATGGACTAACTCACAATTTAGAAAACGATGTTAAGAAGTTTTAAGATACCACAACCCAAGTAATTCGATTGTGGATGACAGTCTTTCGTAGAAGTTTCTACACAATCCATGGTGGAGGGTACATAAGATTCGGCCTGGCCGAACTTACGGCCGTATATACTTGTTTTGTTTAATATATACCCCGTATGGACTAACTTACAATTGAGAATGCGGTGTTAAGAAGTTTTAACATACCTTTCCATCGGCAAGTGCTACCGCAACCCAAGCAATTCTATTGTGGATGATAGTCTTTAGTACAAGTTTCTATACAATCAATTGTGGAGGGTACATAAGATTCGGCCTGGCCGAATATACTTGTTTTTCACTATTTTTATGTTAGCCTGATATCAATGCAGGCTGGTTTAATGTTCAAATCTTTATACGAAATTTGACCAGAAGTTTTGTTAAAATTTCGCATTGAGTAAAAAGGCAAAAGAAAAAAATTCAGTTTAATTGGTTGGTTACATTTTTTACAGGAATGTCAACTCAAAAGTACAAAGCACGTGTTCAGTTGTACACGCTACTATGGCACACAAATTGACAAAGTGTGGCGTTTAGTGGCACGAATGGAAAAAAAGTGGAATCTTTTCTACTAAAGTCTAACAAAAGTAACTAAGTACTTGGCATCGAACTCAACTATATTTTCACTTTTTTCTTTAATAATTATACTTACACTAAGCGCGAATTAGGCCAAAACTGTCTATAATGTCCGCCCTAATGAAATGCATTTTAGCAATGTTTTTTGTTTTTTTTTCAGTGTAGCAAATTGAAGTTATACAGCTTTATCATTTTGCCCAGTGGACAATGTCCACCTGGTAATTACACGGGAGTGTTAAAATCCTTTTTGTCCATTTACCCTTTTATTTATTAATAAAACAAAAAGTGACATTTCAATGGTAATGGGGGTTTCAATTGGATTGTCCATTTACATAGGCATCAGATGGTAAAAGTTTTTACATTCCCCAAAAGGATTTGCCCACTTGGATTTTTTTTTGTTTTTTTTTTTTGGTATGCTTGAAAACTAAAAATCAAGTTCTTCCATCGTATTCAATTTGTTTGTGAATAAATAATAAAGTTACTGTGTTTTTTGTATTTTTTCACTTTGCACAAGGTCCAAAGCTAAAGTGAAAGATTTCATTGTAAAATAAAATATAAATTCTATCATTTTGTTTTATGCTTTCCATGATATATTGACTTTATTTCGGGAATTCCTGGTAAGCGAAAGATCGTCGGTATTTTCCAATGTTCTTTGGATTAAATGTGAACACACACTTCAAATGCAACCGAAATTACTAAAAATTGATTGATGGCATCTGTAGTAGGGATATAGTGGTGTGTAAAACTGTAGAGTCATTTGCGTTTGAAATTTGGACAATAAAAAAGGTTGAAATTTAAAACAAGTACACGCAAAAAAGTAGAATATTTGGAAAAAAGGAGTCACAAACACTATTCTTTTGTTACAATATTATGTACAGTGAAACGTTTAAAAATTGCACAATCTGACAACTCTACACCTGTCAAATGTGGCCAATGATAGTGAAACGTTTTCTATATTAACATATTAAACAAAATCGAAATCCACGATGCAGTGGTAGAAAACTTCCTCGTGAGCTGAAAATATTGGGAGTTCCAAACAGTGCAAGATACCAAAAAAAGTTGGACTGGGAAGAGCCAAGGAGTTGCATCACTTTCATCCCTGTTACCGAATTTGATTTTCTCCTATGAGAAGCCATTCCAGTTTGTGAACAAATAAATTCGTCGAGTTTACTTGCCAAAGAGATCAGCTGAATATGTATACCATCGATTGATCACCAAAACTCAAGCGCCGCCGATGATTGCTCGCCGCTTGTATTCATCGACCGAATGGGAATATAGCGAAAATATCCAAAAAAGACAGTATTGAAGTCCTAGACAGACAAATATTTCGGCCGCAAACTATGGACATTTCAACAGAACTCCAGACCACGGTTGTCACAGTTGGTAGAATGCTTAAACAAGTGGTAGATTTTTACTGTTTGGTAGATTTTGCAAAACATTCCTCACCAACTAAGAGGTAATTCATATATGGAAATAAAATTTGGACAAAATTTTCTATAGAAATAAAATTGTGACAAAAATTTCTATAGAAATAAAATTTTGACAAAAATTTCTATAGAAATAAAATTTTGATAAAATTTTCTATAGAAATAAAATTTTTACAAAATTTTCTGTAGAAATAAAATTTTGACAAAATATATAAATTCAATCTTTAAATAAGAAGTACTTCAATTTTCTATAGAAATAAAATTTTGAGAAAATTTTCTATAGAAATAAAATTATGACAAAATTTTCTATAGAAATAAAATGTTGACAAAATTTTCTATAGAAATAAATTTTGACAAAAGTTTCTATAGAAATAAAATTTTGACAAAATTTTCTATAAATTCAATCTGTAAATAAAATATAAAAAAGAAGTACTTCAATTTTCTATAGAAATAAAATTTTGACAAAATTTTCTATAGAAAAACACTTTAGACAACATTTTCTATAGAAATAAAATTTTCTAAAGAAATAAAATTTTGTATAGAAATAAAATGTTGACAAGATTTTGTATAGAAATAAAATGTTGACAAAATTTTCTATAGAAATAAAATTTGGACAAAATTTTCTATAGAAATAAAATTGTGACAAAATTTTCTATAGAAATAAAATTTTGACAAAAATTTCTATAGAAATAAAATTTTGATAAAATTTTCCATAGAAATAAAATTTTGACAAAATTTTCTGTAGAAATAAAATTTTGACAAAATATATAAATTCAATCTTTAAATAAGAAGTACTTCAATTTTCTATAGAAATAAAATTTTGAGAAAATTTTCTATAGAAATAAAATTATGACAAAATTTTCTATAGAAATAAAATGTTGACAAAATTTTCTATAGAAATAAATTTTGACAAAAGTTTCTATAGAAATAAAATTTTGACAAAATTTTCTATAAATTCAATCTGTAAATAAAATATAAATAAGAAGTACTGCAATTTTCTATAGAAATAAAATTTTGACAAAATTTTCTATAGAAAAACAATTTAGACAACATTTTCTATAGAAATAAAATTTTCTAAAGAAATAAAATTTTGTATAGAAATAAAATTTTGACAAGATTTTGTATAGAAATAAAATGTTGACAAAATTTTCTATAGAAATAAATTTTTGACAAAATTTTCTATAGAAATAAAATTTTGACAAAATTTTTTACAGAAATAAAATTTTGACAAAATTTTCTATAGAAATAAAATTTTCACAAAATTTTCTTCAGAAATACAATTTGGACAAAATTTTCTATAGAAATAAAATTTTGACTAAATTTTCTATTGAAATAAAATTGTGACAAAATTTTCTATAGAAATAAAATTTTGACAAAAATTTCTATAGAAATAAAATTTTGACAAAATTTTCTATAGAAATAAAATTTTGACAAAATTTTCTGTAGAAATAAAATTTTGACAAAATTTTCTATAGAAATAAAATTTTCTACAGAAATAGAATGTTGACAAAATTTTCTATAGAAATAAAATTTTGACAAAATTTTCCATAGAAATAAAATTTTGACAAAATTTTCTATAAATTCAATCTTTAAATAAAATAGAAATATAAATAAGAAGTACTTCAATTTTCTATATAAATAAAATGTTGACAAAATTTTCTGTAGAAATAAAATTTTGACAAAAAGTTTCTATAGACAAAAATTTTCTATAAATTCAATCTTTAAATAAAATATAAATAAGAAGTACTTCAATTTTCTATAGAAATAATTTTTTTTGTTTTGTTACTGTTGGTTTTTGTTCTTTAATCATTGTTGTTGTTTTTTTTGATTTCAGCTTAAAACCATACATTGACCAAACTACAAGTGTAGCTTAACCAACAGAGGAAAAGCATGTTTGTCAAATTTATATAGACTGCAAGATGGTTGGATGGACGCACGTTTCGGAATTACCACATTCCTCATCAGCATCCTCTACTTGCAGCAAAACTATCAACCAATTATCAGAATAATTTCAGGCAGTTCATTAAACCCAACAATAAACCACACTTGAACCCTCCGAAAAATGGCTTGACATTGATAGCCGGCTTATGCCGAAATAAATTCGTACAAACATCTCTCTTTTCCTTTGCCACCATCAAATCATCGATTTGAGTGAAGTTGGCTGGGTTTTATTTCGAGCGTGCTTCCTCTTCTTTCTTTCATTCGTTTTGTTTTGTTATTGTTGGTTTTTGTTCTTTAATCATTGTTGTTGTTTTTTTTTGATTTCAGCTTTGATTTCATCTTGCGGTCTATAGGGCTTTGCCCAAATAAATTTGACAAATATTCTTTTCCTCTGTTGGTTAAGCTACACTTGTAGTTTAGCCACTGCGTGGTTTTAAGATGACAAAATTGTCTGGTTTTGACAAAATTTTCTGTCGAAATTAATTTTTAAAAAAATTTTCTAAATAAATAAAATTTTCCATAGAAATAAAATGTTGACAAAACTTTCTATAGAAATAAAATTTTGATAAAATGTTCTATAAATTCAGTCTTTAAATAAAATAAAATTTTCTATCGAAATTATTTTTTAAAAACAGTATATAGAAATAAAATGTCAAAAAATGTTTCTATAGATATAACAGTTTGACCAAATTTTCTATAGAAAGAATAGTTTGACCAAATTTTCTATAGAAATAATAGTTTGACCAAATTTTCTATAGAAATAAAAGTTTGACCAAATTTTCTATAGAAATAAAATTTTAAGAAAATTTTCTATAAATTCAATTATTTCATACTATCAAAGTCTATGGTGAGTAAATTCTCCTTGTTTGTAGAAGCATTAGGTTAGGTTAGATTAGGTGGCAGCCCGATGTATCAGGCTCACTTAGACTATTCAGTCCATTGTAATACCACATTGGTGAACTTCTCTCTTATCACTGAGTGCTGCCCGATTCTATGTTAAGCTCAATGACAAGGGACCTCCTTTTTATAGCCAAGTTCGAACGGCGTTCCACATTGCAGTGAAACCACTTAGAGAAAAAATGTCATCAGCATTACTGAGGTGGGATAATCCACCGCTGAAAAACTTTTTGGTGTTCGGTCGAAGCAGGAATCGAACCCGCGACCTTGTGTATGCAAGGCGGGCATGCTAACCATTGCGCCACGGTGGCTCCCTTGTAGAAGCATTAACCTTCCCTTATTGGTGCAAGCTAAAATCGTTAAAACATTAAAAATTCGACACATTTACAATTCAAGGGATATTTATAAACCCAAAAAATTGTCGCTAATAGGAGCGATCATACATTCTTTCGAAGAAAAAGCATTTTTTTCATACTAGCCACAAAAAAACTTCAAAATAAGCTTTTTTTAAGATTGTGTTAAAATTACATTAAAATTTTCTTCAAATTTTGTTATATTATTTTTCGCACGAGTGACAACCGTGCTCCAGATCCTAGCACTCAGCACGTGTCAGTAAAGAATGGCTTAAAAAAATCTCTGCATCTCAATCCGTTGGACTATTGCGCCTGCAGCATTTTGGAAAGGAAGGTTTGCACTAAAAAATGCCAAAGTATCGATCATTCCTTTGCCGGGAATGGGACAAACTACAGCAAAACCATTTTTCGTGCAGCGTGTGATGACTTTTTTGAAGGCCATAATTCGTGCCAAAGGTAGCCAATTCGAGCAAATTTAAAGTGATTCTAAAATTTGACATTTACTTCCGATTTTTTTTTAATAATAAAATTAAAAAAAAATAAATAAAAAATAAAGCAAGAAAAGTCTAGAGTCAGACGGGACCTAGTTGCACCTTGTACCTTGCACCACTTTGTAAATCGATATTTTCAGTAATATCTCAAACCCATTAAATTTTATAGGTGAAACCTCACAAACTCGGAGAGAACCGGACACCTCCCAAATGTCCTCTCATTAACTGGAACGTAGGTGTGCATCTTTCAAAGGCGTCACTGTAAAAAAAGTACGGGAAATATTTAAATCTAAATCAATTTTTAGAATTTTACCAAAATTGGCACACATTACTAAAATGTTAATTCCACTCTTTGTGAAAAATTTCAAGAAAATTGGAGTGACATTTTAACCTACAGTGGTCATATAACTCATCATGTTAGCATCAAAGAAAAACTTCGAATGTAAAGAAAATACAATTAGACCGAAAATTACAACAATTGAGCTAGTATTTATTGTTTTGTTCACCCTCTAAGACATTAACGTTTATCACTAAAATATCCAATCCTTACAAATAAGCTATTTCTACCGCGAAAAAAATTACAAACTACACGGACGAAAAAGACTGTTTTTCATATGTTTAGGTGTAAAAATTATATGTTTGGAACTCAAATTTTTTAACACAATATTTTTAAGTGCAAGCATATAATGTTCATAAACTGGCATAACATGTTTGGGACATATATGTTAATATGTTAGAACATATTATGTTTGGGACATAAAATGTTTGTAAATGTAATATGCTTAGATGCAAACAAAAATTTATTTAGAAATATCCTATAAATATACATGTGTTTAGAAAGAGAAACCAATTGGAAGTAACCAATTAGCGCATTAAAAATACATCCACACAAAGAAAATTTCATTAAAATTTTTTTTCTACCAGTGTATGACCTAAGGTGAAACATAATATGTTTGAACAATACAAACAATATTTTGTTTGGACCAATCGTGAAAATATATATGCTTGAAGCAAAATATGTGTGGGGTATATGTTACAGAAGCGATTTTTTTTGAGGGTGCATGTACAT
This sequence comes from Haematobia irritans, assembly GCF_050003625.1. Taxonomy (NCBI): domain Eukaryota; kingdom Metazoa; phylum Arthropoda; class Insecta; order Diptera; family Muscidae; genus Haematobia; species Haematobia irritans. The sequence goes on from NC_134400.1 coordinate 180,372,776, forward strand.
TGGTATATTTTTATACCCTCCACCATAGGATGGGGGGTATATTATCTTTGTCATTCCGTTTGTAACACATCGAAATATTGCTCTAAGACCCCATAAAGTATATATATTCTGGGTCGTGGAGAAATTCTGAGTCGATCTGAGCATGTCCGTCCGTCCGTCAGTCCGTCTGTTGAAATCACGCTAACTTCCGAACGAAACAAGCTATCAACTTGAAACTTGGCACAAGTAGTTGTTATTGATGTAGGTCGGACGGTATTGCAAATGGGCCATATCGGTCCACTTTTACGTATAGCCCCCATATAAACGGACCCCAAAATTTGGCTTGCGAGGCCTCTAAGAGAAGCAAATTTCATCCGATCCGGCTGAAATTTGGTACATGGTGTAAGTACATGGTCTCTAACAACCATGCAAAAATTGGTCCACATCGGTCCATAATTATAGCCCCCATATAAACCGATCCCCCGATTTGGCTTACGAGGCCCCTAAGAGAAGCAAATTTCATCCGATCCGGCTGAAATTTGGTACATGATGTCAGTATATGGTCTCTAATAACCATGCAAAAACTGGTCCACATCGGTCCATAATTATATATAGCCCCCATATAAACCGATCCCCCGATTTGGCTTGCGAGGCCTCTAAGAGAAGCAAATTTCATCCGATCTGGCTGAAATTTGGTACATGGTGTTAGTATATGGTCTCTAACAACCATGCAAAAATTGGTCGACATCGGTTCATGATTATATATAGCCCCCATATAAACCGATCCCCCGATTTGGCTTGCGAGGCCTCTAAGAGAAGCAAATTTCATCCGATCCGGCTGAAATTTGGTACATGGTGTTAGAATATGGTCTCTAACAACCATGCAAAAATTGGTCCACATCGGTCCATAATTATATATAGCCCCCATATAAACCGATCCCCCGATTTGGCTTGCGAGGCCTCTAAGAGAAGCAAATTTCATCCGATCCGGCTGAAATTTGGTACGTGATGTTAGTATATGGTCTCTAACAACCATGCAAAAATTGGTCCACATCGGTTCATAATTATATATAGCCCCCATATAAACCGATCACCAGATTTGACCTCCGGAACCGATCCCCAGATTTGACCTCCAGAGAAGAGCAAAATTCTTCCCATTCGGTTGGAATTTGGTACGTGATGTTAGTATATGGTATCCAGCAACCATGTAGGAATTGGTTCCTATCAGTCCATAATTATATATAGCTCCCATATAAACCGATCCCCAGATTTGACCTCCGGTGCCTTTTGGAGAAGCAAAATTCATCCGATCTGCTTGAAATTTGGTACGTGGTGGTAGTATATGATATTTAGCAACCATGCCAAAAGTGGTCCACATCAGTCCATAATCGTATATAGCCCCCATATAAACCGATCCCGAGATTTGGTTTTGGAGCCTCTTGGCAGAGCAAATTTCATGCGAATCAGTTGAAATTTGTACATTGTGCTAGTATATGGCCGTTAACAACCATGCCTAACAAGGTCCATATCGGTCTATAGTTATATATAGCTCTCAGATAAATCGATCCCGAATCGAACAAAAATTGGTCCATATCAAGTTCATGATTGTATATAGCCCCCATATAAGCGACCCCTATATTTCAATTCTGGCTCTCTACGTGCCTTGCAAAAGTCCATATCGATTCGTAATTATTTGTAGACTTACTTACACATACCTTTTTTGTCTAATATATACCACAACTCACAATTTAGAAAACGATTTAAGATACCACAACCCAAGTAATTCGATTGTTGATGACAGTCTTTCGTAGAAGCTTCTACGCAATCCATGGTGGAGGGAACATAAGATTCGCCCTGGCCGCACTTACGGCCATATATACCCGATCTGGTTGAAATTTGTTACGTCGTGTTAGTATATAGTATCTAGCAATCATGCAAAAACTGTTTCTTATCGGTCCATAATTATATATAAACACCTTTTCAACCGATCCCCAGATTTGAGCTCCGGAGCCTCTTGGAGTAGCAAAATTCATCCGATCCGGCTGAAATTTGGTATATTGCGCTAGTAACAACCATGCCAAAATTGGTCCATATCGTTCTATAGTTATATATAGCCGATCCCGAATCACACAAAAATTTGTCCATATCCGTTCATAATCATGGTTGTCGCTCGAACCAAAAATACTCTACCAAAATTTTCTATAGAAATAAATTTTGACAAAAGTTTCTATAGAAATAAAATTTTGACAAAATTTTCTATAAATTCAATCTGTAAATAAAATATAAATAAGAAGTACTGCAATTTTCTATAGAAATAAAATTTTGACAAAATTTTCTATAGAAAAACAATTTAGACAACATTTTCTATAGAAATAAAATTTTCTAAAGAAATAAAATTTTGTATAGAAATAAAATGTTGACAAGATTTTGTATAGAAATAAAATGTTGACAAAATTTTCTATAGAAATAAATTTTTGACAAAATTTTCTATAGAAATAAAATTTTGACAAAATTTTTTATAGAAATAAAATTTTGACAAAATTTTCTATAGAAATAAAATTTTCACAAAATTTTCTTCAGAAATACAATTTGGACAAAATTTTCTATAGAAATAAAATTTTGACTAAATTTTCTATTGAAATAAAATTGTGACAAAATTTTCTATAGAAATAAAATTTTGACAAAAATTTCTATAGAAATAAGATTTTGACAAAATTTTCTATAGAAATAAAATTTTGACAAAATTTTCTGTAGAAATAAAATTTTGACAAAATTTTCTATAGAAATAAAATTTTCTACAGAAATAGAATGTTGACAAAATTTTCTATAGAAATAAAATTTTGACAAAATTTTCCATAGAAATAAAATTTTGACAAAATTTTCTATAAATTCAATCTTTAAATAAAATAGAAATATAAATAAGAAGTAATTCAATTTTCTATATAAATAAAATTTTGACAAAATTTTCTATAGAAATAAAATTTTGACAAAAGTTTCTATAGAAATACAATTTTGACAAAATTTTCTATAAATTCAATCTTTAAATAAAATATAAATAAGAAGTACTTCAATTTTCGATAGAAATAATTTTTTTTGTTTTGTTACTGTTGGTTTTTGTTCTTTAATCATTGTTGTTGTTTTTTTGATTTCAGCTTAAAACCATACATTGACCAAACTACAAGTGTAGCTTAACCAACAGAGGAAAAGCATGTTTGTCAAATTTATATAGACTGCAAGATGGTTGGATGGACGCACGTTTCGGAATTACCACATTCCTCATCAGCATCCTCTACTTGCAGCAAAACTATCAACCAATTATCAGAATAATTTCAGGCAGTTCATTAAACCCAACAATAAACCACACTTGAACCCTCCGAAAAATGGCTTTACATTGATAGCCGACTTATGCCGAAATAAATTCGTACAAACATCTCTCTTTTCCTTTGCCACCATCAAATCATCGATTTGAGTGAAGTTGGCTGGGTTTTATTTCGAGCGTGCTTCCTCTTCTTTCTTTCATTCGTTTTGTTTTGTTATTGTTAGGTTAGGTTAGGTTAGGTTATGTGGCAGCCCGATGTATCAGGCTCACTTAGACTATTCAGTCCATTGTGATACCACAGTGGTGAACTTCTCTCTTATCACTGAGTGCTGCCCGATTCCATGTTAAGCTCAATGACAAGGGACCTCCTTTTTATAGCCGAGTCCGAACGGCGTTCCACATTCCAGTGAAACCACTTAGAGAAGCTTTGAAACCCTCAGAAATGTCACCGGCATTACTGAGGTGGGATAATCCACCGCTGAAAAACTTTTTGGTGTTCGGTCGTAGCAGGAATCGAACCCACGACCTTGTGTATGCAAGGCGGGCATGCTAACCATTGCACCACAGTGGCAATGGTTAGCATGTTATTGTTGGTTTTTGTTCTTTAATCATTGTTGTTGTTTTTTTTATTTCAGCTTTGATTTCATCTTGCGGTCTATAGGGCTTTGCCCAAATAAATTTGACAAATATTCTTTTCCTCTGTTGGTTAAGCTACACTTGTAGTTTAGCCACTGCGTGGTTTTAAGCTGAAATCCAAAACAACAACAAATAATTTTTTGACAAAATTTTCTGTCGAAATTAATTTTTAAAAAAATTTTCTGAATAAATAAAATTTTCCATAGAAATAAAATGTTGACAAAACTTTCTATAGAAATAAAATTTTGATAAAATGTTCTATAAATTCAGTCTTTAAATAAAATAAAATTTTCTATCGAAATTATTTTTTAAAAAAAGTATATAGAAATAAAATGTAAAAAAATGTTTCTATAGAAATAACAGTTTGACCAAATTTTCTATAGAAAGAATAGTTTGACCAAATTTTCTATAGAAATAATAGTTTGACCAAATTTTCTATAGAAATAAAATTTTAAGAAAATTTTCTATAAATTCAATATCTTTAAAAATTTTATTTTTCGTGTTATTTCATGCTATCAAAGTCTATGGTGAGTAAATTCTCCTTGTTTGTAGAAGCATTAGGTTAGGTTCGATTAGGTGGCAGCCCGATGTATCAGGCTCACTTAGACTATTCAGTCCATTGTGATACCACATTGGTGAACTTCTCTCTTATCACTGAGTGCTGCCCGATTCTATGTTAAGCTCAATGACAAGAGACCTCCTTTCTATAGCCAAATTCGAACGGCGTTCCACATTGCAGTGAAACCACTTAGAGAAGAAATGTCATCAGCATTACTGAGGTGGGATAATCCACCGCTGAAAAACTTTTTGGTGTTCGGTCGAAGCAGGAATCGAACCCACGACCTTGTGTATGCAAGGCGGGCATTCTAACCATTGCGCCACGGTGGCTCCCTTGTAGAAGCATTAACCTTCCCTTATTGGTGCAAGCTAAAATCGTTAAAACATTAAAAATTCGACACATTTACAATTCAAGGAATATTTATAAACCCAAAAAATTGTCGCTAATAGGAGCGATCATACATTCTTTCGAAGAAAAAGCATTTTTTTCATACTAGCCACAAAAAAAAACTTCAAAATAAGTTTTTGTTTTTTAAGATTGTGTTAAAATTACATTAAAATTTTCTTCAAATTTTGTTATATTATTTTTCGCACGAGTGACAACCGTGCTCCAGATCCTAGCACTCAGCACGTGTCAGCCAAGAATGGCTTAAAAAAATCTCTGCATCCCAATCCGTTGGACTATTGCGCCTGCAACATTTTGGAAAGGAAGGTTTGCACTAAAAAAATGCCAAAGCATCGATCATTCCTTCGCCGGGAATGGGACAAACTACAGCAAAACCATTTTCGTGCAGCGTGTGATGACTTTTTTGAAGGCCATAATTCGTGCCAAAGGTAGCCAATTCGAGCAAATCTAAAGTGATTCTAAAATTTGACATTTACTTCCGATTTTTTTTTTGAATAATAAAATTTAAAAAAAAATAAATAAATAAAAAATAAAACAAGTAAGAAAAGTCTAGAGTCAGACGGGACCTAGTTGCACCTTGTACCTTGCACCACTTTGTAGATCGATATTTTCGATAATATCTCAAACCCATTAAATTTTATAGGTGAAACCTCACAAACTTGGAGAGAACCGGACACCTCCCAAATGTCCTCTCATTAACTGGAACATAGGTGTGCATCTTTCAAAGGCGTCACTGTAAAAAAAGTACGGGAAATATTTAAATCTAAATCAATTTTTAGAATTTTACCAAAATTTGCACACATTGCTAAAATGTTAATTTCACTCTTTGTGAAAAAATTCAAGAAAATTTGAGTGACATTTTGACCTACAGTGGTCATATAACTCATCATGTTAGCATCAAAGAAAAACTTCGAATGTTAAGAAAATACAATTAGACCGAAAATTACAACAATTGAGCTAGTATTTATTTTTTTTTCACCCTCTAAGACATCAACGTTTATCACTAAAATATCCAATCCTTACAAATAAGCTATTTCTACCGCGAAAAAAATTACAAACTACACGGACGAAAAAGACTGTTTTCCATATGTTTAGGTGTAAAAATTATATGTTTGGAACTCAAATGTTTTAACACAATATTTTTAAGTGCAAGCATATAATGTTCATAAACTAGCATAACATGTTTGGGACATATATGTTAATATGTTAGAACATATTATGTTTGGGACATAAAATGTTTGTAAATATAATATGCTTAGATGCAAACAAAAATAAATTTAGAAATAGCCTATGAACATACATGTGTTTAGAAAGAGAAACCTAGAGAGTATGCTGCAAGTAAAATAATGGAAGTAACCAATTAGCGCATTAAAAATACATCCACACAAAGAAATTTTCTTTAAAATTTTTTTCTACCAGTGTATGACCGAAGGTGAAACATAATATGTTTGAACAATACAAACAATATTTTGTTTGGACCAATCGTGAAAATATATATGCTTGAAGCAAAATATGTGTGGGGTATATGTTACAGAAGCGATTTTTTATACCCTGCGCCACACTGTGGAACAGGGTATTATAAGTTAGTTCATATGTTTGTAACACCCAGAAGGAGACGAGATAGACATATGGTGTCTTTGGCAATAATGCTCAGGGTGGGTCCCTGAGTCGATATAACCATGTCCGTCTGTCCGTCCGTCCGTCTGTCTGTGAACACATTTTTGTGATCAAAGTCTAGGTCGCAATTTAAGTCCAATCGCCTTCAAATTTGGCACATGTTCCTAATTTGGGTCAGAATAGAACCCTATTGATTTTGGAAGAAATCGGTTCAGATTTAGATATAGCTCCCATATATATCTTTCGCCCGATGTGCACTAATATGGACCCAACTGCCAGAGTTTTGTACCGATTTGCTTGAAATTTTGTACAAACATAACACTTAGTCGTATGATCAAGTCTGCAAATTTTTATTGAAATCGGTTCAGATTTAGATATAGCTCCCATATATATCTTTCGCCCGATATGGACTTATATGGCCCCAGAAGCCAGATTTTTGGCCGAATTGGGTTGAAATTTTGCACAAGGAGTACAATTAGTAGTATAGTCAAGTGTGCAAAATTTGATTGAAATCGGTTCAGATTTAGATATAGCTCCCATATATATCTTTCGCCCGATATGGACTAATATGGTCCTAAAAGCCAAATTTTTATCCCGATTAGCTTGAAATTTTGCACTAGGAGTACAATTGGTAGTATAGTCATGTGTGCCAAATTTGATTGAAATCGGTTCAGATTTAGATATAGCTTCCATATATATTTTTCGCCCGATATGGACTTATATGGCCCAAAAGCCAGAGTTTTGGCCCAATTTTGTTGAAATTTTGTACTAGGAGTACAATTAGTAATATAGTCATGTGTGCCAAATTTTATTGAAATCGGTTCAGATTTAGATATAGCTCCCATATATATGTTTTTCCGATTTCGACAAAAAATGGTCAAAATACCAACATTTTCCTTGTTAAATCGCCACTGCTTAGTCGAACAGTTATAAAAATGACTCTAATTTTCCTAAACTTCTTATACATATATATCGAGCGATAAATCATAAATAAACTTTTGCGAAGTTTCCTTAAAATTGCTTCAGATTTAAATGCTTCCCATATTTTTTTTTTTTACTAAAATTGTGTTCCACCCTAGTGCATTAGCCAATTTAATATTTGAGTCTATAGATTTTGTAAAAGTCTATCAAATTCTGTCTAAATCGAGTGATATTTAATTGTATGTATTTGGGACAAACTTTTATATATAGCCCCCAACACATTTGACGGATGTGATATGGTATCGAAAATTTAGATCTACAACGTGATGCAGGGTATAATATAGTCGGCCCCGCCTGACTTTAGACTTTCCTTACTTGTTTTTTTTTTTAAGTGTATGTACATTGGTATAATTTTTTTTCGTGTAGTATCGCACAACAAGAATCCCATATATTCAGTTTAACCCATTCTTATAAGTTGACCTTTACAATATAATAAAAATATTCTGGGGATATTTTATAAGTGGGAAATACGTGTCCAAGAAACTACAATTGGCTTGCTAACATTCACAATAAGTGACATGTGTTATATTAAAGAAAAACTCAAATATTCTTTGGAAAAAAAAAACACAACTTCAAGGTCGTTCCTTCATAGGCACTTTCAAAGGCAATCAATCGATATTGAACACAATTATACCGGAGGTATTTTTATGTTTCCTCATTTTGTCGTTTCTGTTGCAGGCAGCTCTTTTTCCCATCAAGGTAAGGTCAAGTTTGACAAGACGTCAAAATGAAAAAGAAAATATGAGAGAAAAGTTAATAAGAACCAGGACTAAACTCATCTGGGGCAAAACCTAATAAGAAGTGAGATTGTAATAACTTGTGCACAAATTATCAGCGATTATTTTGTGTAGTGATTTCAAAAAAATTAAATCCCATTTTCTGTAAAAAATATTTATAGTAATATTACCCATACTACTTTACGGTATTGGGATATTCGCATTTTTAGAGAATTCCCTTGCATAAACGGATTGCAAAAATTATTCAACAATAAAAGTTAAATTTTTTGAGTAACTAAAAAAAACAAAAAATCTGTTTCAGAGTGCCATTAGGTATCCCCCCACCCCACACACAGCAGTGTGACTATTGATTTCCTATGAAATGAAACTAATATCTCCAATATCCACATGACACATTTTCATGTGAAATACACACTGGTGGTCAAGACACACGAACGTATACATATTTCTCCCACTTTGCCGGCAGGATAACAATTCTGGTCATAAAACTATTTCTACGTTTGTTGGTAGGTGCCCCCCCTCTAGAATGAAAACGCTTTGCAGACATATCACAATCCAATAAAAGGACACACACCAGTAGCCAATGCAATTAAATGAATGTTTTCCATAGATATATGGGTAAGTTCTCGTTTCGCTTTCTTTCTTTTTATACCCTCCACCATAGGATGGGGGTTATATTAACTATGTCATTCCGTTTGTAACACATCGAAATATTGCTCTAAGACCTCATAAAGTATATATATTCTGGGTCGTGGTGAAACTCTGAGTCGATCTGAGCATGTCCGTCCGTCCGTCTGTTGAAATCACGCTAACTTCCGAACGAAACAAGCTATCGACTTGAAACTTGGCACAAGTAGTTGTTATTGATGTATGTCGGATGGTATTGCAAATGGGCCATATCGGTCCACTTTATCGCATAGCCCCCATATGAACGGACCCCCAAATTTGGCTTGCGGGGCCTCTAAGAGAAGCAAATTTCATCCGATCCGGCTGAAATTTGGTACATGGTGTTAGTATATGGTCTCTAAAAACCATGCAAAAATTGGTCCACATCGGTCCATAATTATATATAGCCCCCATATAAACCGATCCCCCGATTTGGCTTTCGGAGCCTCTAAGAGAAGCAAATTTCATCCGATCCGGCTGAAATTTGGTACATGGTGTTAGTATATGGTCTCTAACAACTGTGCAAAAATTGGTCTACATCGGTCAATAATTATATAAAGGGTGATACGGTCAAAATTTGGTCTATATAAACTTGACGTATTTCTTTCAATGTTGCATTTAAAAAACCTGAACACCCCTCATTTTGAAGGTGTGTGTGTGTAGAGTGTTGCTCCTATTTTGATTTTGGAATTCACTCTTCAGTTGTCAAAATGCCGTCCAAGCAAGAAGAGCAGCGTATCAAAATTTTGCATCGCGAAAATCCGAGCTACTCGCACGCAAAGCTAGCAAAATCGCTAAAAGTTGCAAAATCAACCGTTACAAATGTAACTAAAGTGTTTGGGGAACGTTTGTCGACAGCCAGGAAGTCTGGTTCGGGGGGAAATCGAAAACCGGAAGCCGCTGAGACGACAAAGAGAGTTGCCGGTAGTTTCAAGCGAAACCCTAACCTCTCTCTCCGAGATGCCGCAAATAAGCTGGGCGCATCGTCTACAACCGTGCATCGAGCCAAAAAACGAGCCGGTGACTCCAAGAAGGTAGTGACTCCAAATCGCGATGATAAACAAAATACGACGGCCAAAGCGCGATCCCGGAGGCTGTACACGACGATGCTGACGAAGTTTGACTGCGTGGTAATGGACGACGAAACCTACGTCAAAGCCGACTACAAGCAGCTTCCGGGACATGAGTTTTATACGGCAAAAGGAAGGGGAAAGGTAGCAGATATTTTCAAGCACATAAAACTGTCAAAGTTCGAAAAGAAATATCTGGTTTGGCAAGCCATCTGTACCTGTGGCTTGAAAAGCAGCATTTTCATAGCTTCCGGGACTGTCAACCAAGAAATTTACTTGAAAGAGTGTTTGAATAAACGCCTGCTGCCTTCCATGAAGAAACACGGTTGTTCCGTACTGTTTTGGCCGGATTTGGCATCTTGCCATTACGGTAAAAAGGCCATGGAGTGGTACGCCGCCAACAACGTGCAGGTGAACCCTCCCAACAAGCCAGAGCTCCGCCCAATTGAGAAATACTGGGCTATTGTCAAGCGGAACCTAAAGAAGACCAAAAAAACTGCTAAGGACGAGCAGCAGTTCAAGGCAAACTGGCTTTCTGCGGCGAAGAAGGTGGACAAGGTGGCTGTACAAAACCTGATGGCAGGTGTCAAGCGTGAGGCCCGGCAATTCGGATTTGGAAAAGCTAAAGCCTAACTGAATATTTTTCCTAAAGCCTAACTGAATATTTTTTTTTTTTTTGATTTTTTAAATAAACGATTTCACCGATTTACACGCGTTTTCCCTTGACCAAATTTTGACCGTATCACCTTTTATAGCCCCCATATAAACCGATCCCCCGATTTGGCTTGCGGAGCCTCTAAGAGAAGCAAATTTCATCCGATCCGGCTGAAATTTGGTACATGGTGTTAGTATATGGTATCCAACAACCATGCATGAATTGGTTCATATCAGTCCATAATTATATATAGCCCCCATATAAACCGATCCCCAGATTTGACCTCCAGTGCCTTGTGGAGAAGCAAAATTCATCCGATCTGGTTGAAATTTGGTACGTGGTGGTAGTATATGATATTTAACAACCATGCCAAAAATGGTCCATATCAGTCCATAATCATATATAGCCCCCATATAAACCGATCCTGAGATTTGGTTTTGGAGCCTCTTGGAGGAGTAAATTTCCTCCTAGTCAGTTGAAATTTTGTATATTATGCTAGTATATGGCCGTTAACAACTATGCCTAACTAGGTCCATATCGGTCTATAGTTATATATAGCCCTCAGATAAATCGATCCCAAATCACACAAAAATTGATCCATATCAAGTTCATAATTGTTTATAGCCCCCATATAAATAACCCCCATATTTCAATTCTGGCTCCCTACGTACCGTGCAATAGTCCATATCGATTCGTAATTATTTGTAGACTTACATAGCTTTTTGTCTAATATATACCACGTGTGGACTAACTCACAATTTAGAAAACGATTTAAGATACCACAATCCAGATAATTCGATTGTGTATAACAGTCTTTCGTAGAAGTTTCTACGCAATCCCCTGGTGGAGGGTACATAAGATTCGGCCTGGCCGAACTTACGGCCGTTTATATTTGTTTTTTTTTTTTTTTTGTTTTTTGGTAAACCTTTTTGGCGAATAATATTTAGGATGTATGCTGCTACCTTGTCATTCGTAGTCGTTTACTATTCATTGTCATCCAATCCAATAATAATAATTCCTGGAACTATGGAAACACATGTATTAACAATATCGTTTTGTGTGTATATACCGCCCGTCATCAGCTTCAGCATCACCATCATCGTGAGACTTCTATGGGCATGTACATACGAATAAAAGCCCAATGGGACCATAGACCTATAAGTCTTGCATGTTCAATACTCTAGGAAATGCGAACGTAAATGAATGTCCATGGTCATAAGGATATTACTTTATTGTATTGTTGGCTATATACAAAAATATATCGATTAAGCTCCGATGAGGCTTTGTTGAAGGAAATTCGGAAAAAGAACTTTAGTAAATATTATTCGGAAGAAGAAAAGCAGTCTACTAAGAATACATAAGCCAATGTAATCAACCTAGATTTCAATAAAGGATAAAATTAAAGAACTAAATACAAAGAAGAAACATGGTTGTCCTGATTAAATTCCATGAACAAGATAAAGAATAAAGAAGCTCTATGAAATAAGTCCCCATGAAATAAATCTCCAAAAATAAAAATAAAATGTGTCCCCAGTTTGGTCTACTGAAAACAATAGTAACAGGCAGAGAAAGAATATGCTCATCTCTAACATGTTTCATGAGCAAACTGTTTTTTTTTTTGCATGGAGAACATGAAACATATTTACTTTCTTGACAAACTTATAGTTGTATGATTGTGAGTAAGTAAAACTTTGGGCGTACAAATGCAACTTCTTTTTATTGGAGAGTAAGGGAAGCAAATATTAAAACCAATCCAGCGAGTTTTTTCTGCTATTATTACTCTCCAATAAAAATTTGTTTGCGTACCATCTACACCCAGAAAAGGAATATGATCGCTTCAAACATATTTCAAGAGCAAAATCTTATTTTTGGACGGCGAACATTTAAAAACATTTTTGCGACAAAAATGTTACACGTTAAACGTTCAAAAATAACATTTTGCTCTCGAAACATGTTTGGGGTGATCATATTCCTTCTCTGGGTGTATTTATTTATACTATATTACAAGGGAACTTAAGAGGTCTCAGCCCAACTCTTGGAGGTTGGAACCACGTCCAGTGCTTCCAGGCTGCGGGAGGCATTACCATTCAGGTTTCACTAGAATATTGGAGGGCCATTTGATAACGCCCACACGGATTATACGTTTGGAACTAAAATTTTTTAACACAATATTTTTAAGTGCAAGCATATAATGTTCATAAACTAGCATAACATGTTTGGGACATATATGTTAGAACATATTATGTTTGTGACATAAAGTGCTTGTAAATATAACATGTTTGGATGCCAACATATGTTAATTTAGAAATAGCCTATAAACATATATGTGTTTAGAAAGAGATACCTAGAGAGCATGATGCAAGTAAAATAATGGAAGTAACCAATTGGCGCCTTAAAAATATATCCACACAAAGAAAATTTCATTAAAATTTTTTTTCTACCAATGTATGCCCTAAGGTGAAACATAATACGTTTGAACAATACAAACAATATTTTGTTTGGACCAATCCTGAAAATATATATGCTTGAAGCAAAATGTGTTTGGGGTATATGTTACAGAAGCGATCTTTTTTAGGGTGCAGTGAGGAAACGCAGGAGATACTATTGGAGATACATTTTCCTGCAAATCAGACCATCTACTGGAAGTACCATTGAGCCTCAATGGTCTTTCCAACCGAGGAAATTGTATCGGAATTTACCCTTCAACGTCTCACTCATAATACTTAACTCTTCCAGGAAGCTCTTAGCAGGTCAATATCCACCAGACGAGCTACGTAGGTCAAGATGAAACTGAGAGGATATAAACGAGAACAGAGAAGGCCTCAGCACTTCTCTTGGACTGATTATTTTAGTAGAATTGACAACATGTCCAATGCTTCCAGGCTACGGATGGCATTATCATCCACTAACTCAGCTTAGGGTTCCATTAAAACAATGTAGGGTCATTGGACATTGGTCATTGGTAAGGAAACACAGGAAGTATCATTGGACATACATTTTCCTGGAAATCAGACTTAAATATAGCAGCATCCCGATATTTCAACCTCACTTAGACTATTCAGTTCACTGTGAATACTACAGTAGTGAATCACTGAGTGATGCCCGATTCCATGTTTAGCTCAATGACAAGGGACCTCCTTTTTATAGCCGAGAAGCTTGGAAACACTCAGTAAAGTCACCAGCATGCTAACCATTGAACCACAGTGGCACCCTAGACTATTTAATTGTACATCTGTAGTACAATTAAGGCTCAAATTGTAAAGGGTGATACGGTCAAAATGGTCAAGGGTAAATCGGTGAAATCGTTTATTTAAAAAATCAAATTAAATTTCTTTTTCAAGTTCAATTAGTATAAAATTCAGGAAAAATATTCAGTTAGGCTTTCGCTTTTCCTAATCCGAATTGCCGGGCCTCACGCTTGACACCTGCCATCAGATTTTGTACAGCCACCTTGTCCACCTTCTTCACCGTAGAAAGCCAGTTTGCCTTTAACTGGTGCTCGTCCTTAGCAGTTTTTTTGGTCTTCTTTAGGTTCCGCTTGACAATAGCCCAGTAATTCTCAATTGGGCGGAGCTCTGGCGTGTTGGGAGGGTTCTTGTCCTTGGGAACCACCTGCACGTTGTTAGCGACGCACCCCTCCATGGCCTTTTTACCGTAATGGCAAGATGCCAAATCCGGCCAAAACAGTACGGAACAACCGTGTTTCTTCAGCAAAGGCAGCAGACGTTTATTCAAACACTCTTTCACGTAAATTTCTTGGTTGACAGTCCCGGAAGCTATGAAAATGCTGCTTTTCAAGCCACAGGTACCAGATATTTCTTTGCCAAACCAGATATTTCTATGCGAACTTTGACAGTTTTATGTGCTTGAAAATATCTGCTACCTTTCCCCTTCCTTTTGCCGTATAAAACTCCTGTCCCGGAAGCTGCTTGTAGTCGGCTTTGACGTAGCTTTCGTCGTCCATTACCACGCAGTCAAACTTCGTCAGCATCGTCGTGTACAGCCTCCGGGATCGCGCTTTGGCCGTCGTATTTTGTTTATCATCGCAATTTGGAGACACTACCTTCTTGTAAGTCGATAGTCCTGATCGTTTTTTGGCTCGATGCACGGTTTTAGACGATACACCCAGCTTATTTGCGGCATCTCGGAGAGAGAGGTTAGGGTTTCGCTTGAAACTACCGGCAACTCTCTTTGTCGTCTCAGCGGCTTCCGATTTTCGATTTCCCCCCGATCCAGACTTCCTGGCTGTCGACAAACGTTCCCCAAACACTTTAATTACATTTGTAACGGTTGATTTGGCAACTTTTAGCGATTTTGCCAGCTTTGCGTGCGAGTAGCTCGGATTTTCGCGATGCGCGAACAAAATTTTGATACGCTGCTCTTCTTGCTTGGACGGCATTTTGACAAGTGAAGAGTGAATTCCCAAATCAAAATAGGAGCAACATTCTACACACACACACCTTCAGGTTTTTTAAATGCAAAATTGAAAAAAATACGTCAAGTTTATATTGACCAAATTTTGACCGTATCACCCTTTACCCAATACCTAAGTAGTCTTGAAGCGGGAAAATCCTTTCCGAACAATCAGCATATCCTCATTATCCCATCTTAAGACTATGGAGAGGCTGATAAATATTTATCCTACAACTAGCAGCGATTCCAAATTTTTCTCAAAACGTCAACAAAGCATCTCTACTAAGACCGTATGGACTAGTCAGGTTTATTGAAAATTCACGATTTGTCAATGACTATATAAAATTGGGGCATCGAAAGAGTTTTTAATAACATCCATCCAAGTTCAATGCATTATCAACAATGTTCTATTTAGGGGTAAATCCTGCAAAGACCAGTCATGTTCTACAAAACTCCCACGGTTAAGTCCATTTCCTTAAGTCATATTGAAATTCCCTTTGATGAGTGTGCAAAATACCTCGGAGTTATATTGGAGAAACGGCTGAATTTAAAGCTTAATATTGAAGAAAGGTCGAGAAAAGACTGGCTAGCCTTGTACTCGATCAAAACAGGCTTTAAGGAAAAGGTGGGGTATAAACCCGAAAACTGTGTACGGCAGTGATAAGACCTATCATGGTATATGGTGTTGTAATCTGGTGACCGGCACTTCAGCAGTCTACAAATTCAGATATAATATATTTGTGAATATCAAGACTCAGTAAGACTCAGAACCCGATTTCCTTAATGTCATGTTACATCTATTGTCTTGAGATATATTGGCCAAACAGTCAGATGCAACAACGTACGGTTGCGCGAGCTATCTATAATGGATATAGATTTCTATATCGGTGGGTCCAAATTGAATCGAGAAATGGATTTTGGAATATATAAATACAAAAAAAACCCCTGGAGCTTAAAATTGCGAAAAGTTTATCTAACCACTGTAGTGGTTTTCGGACTGAAATATTGGGAGCGCAACTAAATAATGTGAGATTTTTCCAAATATTTGAGAATTTCTTCCAAAAAATTGTAACTGATCAATTGAAGTATAGTCCTTTTTTCCATCCTGCTGGCAACATACGGATACTTCGACGAAAAATCGACTCGTCTTTTGACTCAATCCGTGAATCGACCGAATTTTTGGCTTCCCCATAAGAACGAAGATGCTGATCAGCCAGGTCATGCGTTATCGATCGAAACAAGTGATAATCAGAAGGAGCTATATTTGGGCTATAAGGTGGGTGGGTCAGTACTTCCCTGTTTAGAGTTTCCAAATAAGTTTTTACCGGATTTGCAACACGTGGCCGAGCGTTATCGTGCTCCAAAATCACCCTGTCATGCCTTTCCAAAAATTATTTAGACGTTTATCACGCAATGCTCGGCTAAAAGGCATCAATTGGTTGATACCATACGGAACTCATGTAATCATTTCACTCGGTTGCAACAGCTCATAGTACACTACCGAGCTTAAGATTCTTTTCATGGATATAAACGAATTTTTCGTTCAGGATTGTCGCAATGGATTCATCACCAGTAACAATGCGTTGCAAAAAACCTTATTTTGTTGCCTGTGGATCAGCTTTTCGGAAGCTCTCTGTCGGCACGAAACTTGACCTATTGAGAGCCAAAAAGGACTATGTTTACCCTTCGGGCCAATGACACGTACTGAAAATTAAATCTATAGAATGACGTTATGACATGAATATACATGTTGATGAGGCCGTTATTCGGAAGCGATATCAGCTTCTTCATCGACAGTCAGGCAACTATAAAAGCATTGTGTAGTGCTGACATAAGGTCTAAGGTAGTCAGCCGCTGTCGTAGAGAACTCACTGAACAGCATAATATAACTCTGTGCTGGGTACCTGGGCACTGTGGGATTATTGGAAATGAAGAAGCGGATGTGCTGGCTAAGGAGGGCGCTCGTGGAACGATTAATGTCCTAGTGGACGTTTTTCCTCCACTATCTTCTTATCATAGGATACAGAATAGAGGTCAGATATGATGAACTATGGCGAAGACGCTGGGTCTCTTCGGATGGTTGCGAGCAAACCAAGTTGATATGGGACGAAAAGAAACGTAGGAACTGCAAAATTTTAATGTCGATGAACACAGAGGAATTGCGGCCATTGATTGCCACCATAACAGAAAAAAAACACTTGGGAAACACATGGTAAGAATGGCCTTAAGGATGATGATATCTGTATATGATGCCTGGACCCGGAAGTTACGGAGGACTCGTACCACTTCCTGTGCCAGTGTTTAGCTTTATCCTTTAGAAGAAACAAGATACTGGGCTCCTTTTTCTTTCAAGCTCTCACTGATCTGCTGGAGTGCAGCTTAAGGAACATACTTATATTCATCGGGTCCTCTGGTTGGTTGTTCTAAGAAAACGAGTAGGTGGAAGTTCTGCTGGGACTATTCCAAAGTGGAGGGCATCGGAAGGAAGAAGATGGAAAGAGGAATCACAATAGACCTATACTGGTCTAAGTGGACATTAATTCAACACGAAATTTATGTCATACTCTACAATCTAACCTATGACATAAATATAGGTGCAGTATTGTCCGATCCGTATATCACGAACTAAGCCATCTGTTGTCAATCCCGTAATTACTAATGGCGCTTTCTATTTATTCAATAGAGTAAGAAAAACTAACACCAAAGAAATGAATGAATCTAACAGGTTGGCTGATAAGTCCCCGGTCTGACACATAGATGGCGTCACTAGTATTAGGTTAGGTTAGGTGGCAGCCCGATGTATCAGGCTCACTTAGCCTATTCAGTCCATTGTGATACCACATTAGTGAACTTTTTTCTTATCACTGAGTGCTGCCCGATTCCATGTTAAGCTCAATGACAAGGGAAGCTTTGAAACCCTCAGAAATGTCACCAGCATTACTGAGGTGGGATAATCCACCGCTGAAAAACATTTTGGTGTTCGGTCGAAGCAGGAATCGAACCCACGACCATTGCACCACGGTGTCTCCATAGTCGCTAGTATTAAATGCATATTATTTTTATATAGTACCAACCTTCAAATGATTCGTGTCAAAATTTGATGTCTGTAAGTCAATTAGTTTGTGAGATAGAGCGTCTTTTGTGAAGCAACTTTTGTTATTGTGAAAAAATGGAAAAAAAGGAATTTCGTGTTTTGATAAAATACTGTTTTCTGAAGGGAAAAAATACAGTGGAAGCATAAACCTGGCTTGATAATGAGTTTCCGGACTCTGCCCCAGGGAAAAAATAATTGATTGGTATGCAAAATTCAAGCGTGGTGAAATGAACACGGAGTACGGTGAACGCAGTGGACGCCCGAAAGAGGTGGTTACCGACGAAAACATAAAAAAAGTCCACAAAATGATTTTGAATGACCGTAAAATGAAGTTGATCGATATAGCAGAGGCCTTAAAGATATCAAAGGAACGTGTTGGTCATATCGTTCATCAATATTTGGATATGCGGAAGCTCTGTGCAAAATGGGTGCCGCGCGAGCTCACATTTGATCAAAAACAACATCGTGTTGATGATTCTGAGCGGTGTTTGCAGCTGTTAACTCGTAATACACGCGAGTTTTTCCGTCGATATGTGACAATTGATGAAACATGGCTCCATCACTACACTCCCGAGCCCAATCGACAGTCGGCTGAGTGGACATCGACCGGTGAACCGTCTCCGAAGCGTGGAAAGACTCAAAAGTCCGCTAGCAAAATAATGGCCTCTGTTTTTTGGGATGCGCATGGAATAATGTTTATCGATTATCTTGAGAAGGGAAAAACCATCAACAGTGACTATTATATGGCGTTATTGAAGCGTTTGAAGGTCGAAATCGCGGCAAAACGGCCCCATATGAAGAAGAAAAAAGTGTTGTTCCACCAAGACAACGCACCGTGCCACAGTCATTGAGAACGATGGCAAAAATTCATGAATTGGGCTTCGAATTGCTTCCCCACCCATCGTATTCTCCAGATCTGGCCCCCAGCGACTTTTTCTTGTTCTCAGACCTCAAAAGGATGCTCGCAGGGAAAAAAATTGGCTGCAATGAAGAGGTGATCACCGAAACTGAGGCCTATTTTGAGGCAAAACCGAAGGAGTATTACCAAAATGGTATCAAAATATTGGAAGGTCGTTATAATCGTTGCATCGCTCTTGAAGGGAACTATTTTGGATAATAAAAACGAATTTTGGCAAAAAAAATGTGTTTTTCTTTGTTAGACCGGGGACTTATCGGCCAACCTGTTAAATTGATGCACCATAAATTTTCATAACATATATTCGTTTTCCACCTCGTCGTCTCGGAAATATTCCAAGTCATTGTAAAGTCATATGATTTAAAAATCTAAAAATTGTGCCATTGTTTGGTGTTCCACTTCATGCAGCGACGATTTGCAACAATAAGAGCAAGAGTAAATATTTGCAGGAATAACATTTCGATGTTAACAATATCAGGTATGTTTTCCACGTCACTACTTTTAGAAGCATAAATACCTTCGTATAATTCCACATGAGTGTTTTGATGCAAAAACTCTTCCATAAGGTAACTTTCAAGTGATACAACACGTACGTACTTAGAGTATAAAAGTGGTCTTATGTTCAAATCGATAGTCAGAGTGTGAATTATTTTGAGAGATAT
Source organism: Haematobia irritans (assembly GCF_050003625.1). Lineage (NCBI taxonomy): Eukaryota > Metazoa > Arthropoda > Insecta > Diptera > Muscidae > Haematobia > Haematobia irritans. The sequence continues at coordinate 180,392,485 of NC_134400.1, forward strand.
GAGAAAAATTCCAAAGTTTAATGAAATCTTTAAGAGGAAGATGAAGGACGAAAAACAGCAAGAAGCTAAAATACCAATCAATTCATGATGATAGTACACTCCAAAAAAAATACAATACAACTTCCAATATTTGAAATACAAATTTTTGTTTGATTTGACACTACGTCGCGAATCAGATTGTATAAACCCATACAATTTCATTCAAATGTATTGAACTGCTTTTCCGAGTACACAAACCACCAAAACCTTCAATTACGAAATAATCTTGGAGGTAGCCTACTACAATATTGGTAAGTTATTACTAATAAATGGAAGGAAAGTACTTCTTTGCAGCATTACCAAGAGCTAAATTGTAAGTGTGGACGAGATATGAGCCAAACATGTGGTAGTACTCTTGAAAATTTGACGTTTGGTAACCCACAATTTCAGGTGATAGTAAGTCATTATTCTCAATGCTATTGGTAATCAGTTTTTCACCTCAACTACTACCCAGATTTTGCTAGGAATATCATGAAACTTTTTCTAGCTGTGCAACAACACGAGAAAAAACAAGTATAAACGGCCGTAAGTTCGGCCAGGCCGAATCTTATGTACCCTCCACCATGGATTGCGTAGAAACTTCTAGGAAAGACTGTTATACACAATCGAATTACTTGGGTTGTGGTATCTTAAATCGTTTTCTAAATTGTGAGTTAGTCCACACGTGTATATATTAGACAAAAATGTATGTAAGTCTACAAATAATTACGAATTGATATGGACTTTTGCACGGTACGTAGGGAGCCAGAATTGAAATATGGGTGTCGCTTATATGGGGGCTATATACAATTATGAACTTGATATGGACCAATTTTTGTGTGATTGGGGATCGATTTATCTAAGGGCTACATATAACTATAGACCTATATGGACCTAGTTGGACATGGTTGTTAACGGCCATATACTAGCACAATGTACCAAATTTCAACTGACTCGGATGAAATTTGCTCATCCAAGAGGTTCCAAAACCAAATCACGGGATCGGTTTATATGGGGGCTATATATGATTATGGACTGATATGGACCACTTTTGGCATGGTTGTTAAATATCATATAGTAAAACCTCGTACCAAATTTCAATCAGATCGGATGAATTTTGCTTCCCCAAAAGGCACCGGAGGTCAAATCTGGGGATCGGTTTATATGGGGGCTATATATAATTATGGACCGATTTCGACCAATTTTTGCATGGGTAATTGAGGCCATATACTAACACCATGTACCAAATTTCAGCCGGATCGGATGAAATTTGCTTCTCTTAGAGGCTCCGCAAGCCAAATCGGGTGATCGGTTTATATGGGGGCTATATATAATTATTGACCGATGTGGACCAATTTTTGCATGGTTTTTAAAGACCATATACTAACACCACGTACAAAATTTCAACCGGATCGGATGAAATTTGCTTCTCTTAGAGGCTCCGAAAGCCAAATCGGGGGATCGGTTTATATGGGGGCTATATATAATTATGGACCGATGTGGACCAATTTTTGCATGGTTGTTAGAGACAACATACTAACACCATGTACCAAATTTCAGCGGCATCGGATGAAATTTGCTTCTCTTAGAGGCTCCGAAAGCCAAATCGGGGGATCGGTTTATATGGGGGTTATATATAATTATGGACCGATGTGGTCCAATTTTTGCATGGTTGTTAGAGACCATATACTAACACCATGTACCAAATTTCAGCTGGATCGGATGAAATTTGCTTCTCTTAGAGGGTCTGCAAGCCAAATCTGGGGGTCCGTTTATATGGGGGCTATACGTAAAAGTGGACCGATATGGCCCATTTGCAATACCATCCGACCTACATCAATAACAACTACTTGTGCCAAGTTTCAAGTCAATATCTTGTTTCGTTCGGAAGTTAGCGTGATTTCAACAGACGGACGGACGGACGGACATGCTCAGATCGACTTAGAATTTCACCACGACCCAGAATATATATACTTTATGGGGTCTTATATACCCCCCATCCTATGGTGGAGGGTATAAAAATCGAGAAGTGAACAATTAAAATACTTTAAATTTTTATTTTTGCTACCGTCATGCTCAAGTATCTTTCAACCACTCAAAGTGAAACTAGTCACTTTCTATACTCATGAATTGCATGCATCAGAGAAATGGTAAAATGTCAAAAATTTCTTTGTGTAGTATGTTATACTCAGATATGAACAAATACACCTGCATAATTCATTCATGCATAACTCCTTGAATATGCAAAATTGAATGTTGAGTATTCCTATCATGCAAACACTCAATATAGCTCATTCAACCGAATTTTTAATGGATCATTCAAAAGCGGTGTCACAATGTATTTTGATTGCATACGAGTATATGGCTAAAAAGCAAAATATAATAACATCTGAAATTGTAGTTGAAGACCAAGCAAAATCTCGCACTCTCCCAAATAATATTGAAGGCGACTTAGTTCGAAATTGGTACACAACCACTACTAAATTGAAATCTTGTTTACCTTTGCAAGGGCATGTCCTATAAGAAAACTACTTCTGTGCAACAAAAAGCTAAATTGTAAGCTTTGATTTCACCTCTACTACTTAACCTGGTTTGCTCGGCGATGTTTAACATAATTCCACAGGAATTCAAGGGTAAATATAAAACCCTCAACGTGTACGATACTCGCGCTCAGCCGAAAACTTCAGTGAGATCGGGTGGTACATCATAACAAGATCCCAAGTAATGTTCTAACGCTGCAGTCGATTTTGTCGATGGCATCAAGCGCTGTGTTTTGAATGAACCTTGAATGACTTAAGCGGCAAATATGACACATCTTTATTTCTATGGATAAAAATTGAATATAGTAGTATGGAATACCATACATCCATATGAAATATATCTCAAATTGTAATATATCCTATTTTGTCCCATGCAAAAGTTGTATTTTGTAAATTTTGTTTGTAAGCTTCGAAGAATCAGAAGTTTGCAGGTAAAGATACTTGTTGTCTGCAAACGAAGTTTCCGGAAATGCGCTCGTGTGTGCCTTACACACTGGTCTATAAATATACATGCTTGTGTGTTAATGGCGGTAGCGATATTTTTGTGTTAATGAGTATAAGGGTGATTCAACTACTAAAGCTAGGTAAAGACTCAAGCTAGGGTGAATCGTATAGACCGACCGCCCTTCTCTCGTTAGTAGTCAAGACAGCACTCCTTCCCAGGATTGCTGAGAATTTTCCAGCTCATCATCGATTCCATAAAATGCATAGTACAAGAATAACAGGTTGGCTGATAAGTCCCCGGTCTAACAAAGAAAAACACATTTTTTTTCAAGAGCCATACAACGATTATAAAGACCTTCAAATTTTTTAATACCATTTTGGTAGTACTCCTTCGGTTTTGCCTCAGTTTCGGCGATAACCTCTTCATTGCAGCCAATTTTTCCCTGCGAGCATCCTTTTGAGGTGTGAGAACAAGAAAAAGTCTCTGGGGGCCAGATCTGGAGAATACGGTGGGTGGGGAAGCAATTCGAAGCCCAATTCATGAATTTTTGCCATCGATCTCTATGATTGTGGCACGGTGCGTTGTCTTGGGGGAACAACACTTTTTTCTTCTTCATATGGGGCCGTTTTGCCGCGATTTTGACCTTCAATCGCTCCAATAACGCCATATAATAGTCACTGTTGATGGTTTTTCCCTTCTCAAGATAATCGATAAACATTATTTCATGCGCATCCCAAAAAACAGAGGTCATTACTTTGGTAGCGGACTTTTGAGTCTTTCCACGCTTCGGAGACGGTTCACCGGTCGCTGTCCACTCAGCCGACTGTCAATTGGACTCAGGAGTGTAGTGCTGGAGCCATGTTTCATCCATTGTCACATATCGACGGAAAAACTAGGGTGTATTACGAGTTAACAGCTGCAAACACCGCTCGGAATCATCAACACGTTGTTGTTTTTGGTCAAATGTCAGCTCGCGCGGCACCCATTTTGCACAGAGCTTCCGCATATCCAAATATTGATGAATGATATGACCAACACGTTCCTTTGATATCTTTAAGGCCTCTGCTATCTCGATCAACTTCATTTTACGGTAATTCAAAATCATTTTGTGGATTTTTTTATGTTTCGATGTCGGTAACCACTTCTTTCGGGCGTCCACTGCGTTCACCGTCCTCCGTGCTCATTTCACCACGCTTGAATTTTGCATACCAATCAATTATTGTTGATTTCCTTGGGGCAGAGTCCGGAAACTCATTATCAAGCCAAGTTTTTGCTTCCACCGTATTTTTCCCCTTCAGAAAACAGTATTTTATCAAAACACGAAATTCCTTCTTTCCATTTTTTTCACAATAACAAAAGTTGCTTCACAAAAGACGCTCTATCTCACAAACTAATTGACTTACAGACGTCAAATTTTGACACGAATCATTTGAAGGTTGGTACTATATAAAAATAATATGCATTTAATACTAGCGACGCCATCTATGTGTCAGACCGGGGACTTATCAGCCAACCTGTTAGTTTCCCATACCATTACCATAAATAGGGAACTCAACCAGCCCAAGCCATGTTACAGGACGGTCCTCGTGGCACTAGACCTATCAAATGCACCGTGGTGCAATGATTAGCATGCCCGCCTTGCATACACAAGGTTGTGGGTTCGATTCCTGCTTCGACCGAACACCAAAAAGTTTATCCCACCTCAGTAATGCTGGTGACATTTCTGAGGGTTTCAAAGCTTCTCTAAGTGGTTTCACTGTAATGTGGAACGCCGTTCGGACTCGGCTATAAAAAGGAGGTCCCTTGTCATTGAGCTTAACATGGAATCGGGCAGCACTCAGTGATAAGAGAGAAGTTCACCAATGTGGTATCACAATGGACTGAATAGTCTAAGTGAGTCTGATACATCGGGCTGCCACCTCACCTAACCTAACCTATCAAATGCACTCGATACGGTCAGCCATGCCAGACTGTCGAGGATACCGAATACTCTTCCCTACTTGAAGGAATCAAACATTGGGATCTTAATTTTTTGTGCGGGGTCCAGTCGTACGTGGACATACAACAAAAAGCCAAGACCTCTTGCAGTAAAATAGGGAGTTCCCCCAAGTGATACCTCCGGTACTGTTAAATCTCTACATTTCCTCTACATCACCCCCTCCTGACGGCGTTGAGTTTGCATCATAACCGGACACCACGTTGATGACATCTGCAGTCCGTTAAACGTCTTGGCATAGTGCCTCCCCGATATTCAGGCTCGCTTAGACTATTCAGTCCATTGTGATACCACAGTGGCGAACTTCTCTCCTACCACTAAAAGCTTCCCGATTCTATATTTAGTTTAATCCCCAAGGACCTTTTGTTTAGAGTTTAGTCGAAACTGGGGTTGAACACATTACCTTTGTATGCAAGGCGGACATGCTAACCATTGCAACACGTCTACTTTACTGATCTTACTAGTTATTTCCCCTGCTAGAAATTTTAGGACATTCGCCACAAAATCCTCGGCCATACTATTCACTCCATGGATGACAGAATTACGCAGGAAGTTGAATGTTAGAATCGATGACCTAACAATTCCGACAACAAACTATCCCTAGATTCTCGGGGACACAGTCAACAGTCGTTTTAAATTGTCTGACCACGCAACTTGAATTTGTGATTCGCTCCGCGGTGGAAACAAGGTCCTCAAGTCACTTGCCGGCAGCACTAGGGGTGCAAATCAGCAGAATGCTGAAAGCAACGAAATAGCAAAAGCAAATCTAGTTTTTTTACTACCAGAAATGCCCATTGGGTTTATTTTGCTCAAAAAAATTACGAGAGCACAACATTAAGCTTAAGAAGAAAATGAACTGTGAAGCTGAAAGATCGAAAGAGCTGGAACTAGAATCCGCAGTTCCTGAAAGTGATTAGTTCCAATGAACTAGGTCCATTCGGAACAAGATATTCCCCGTACGTAGGGAAAATTAAGTGTTTTCAAAATAGTATCTTCTGTGTTGTTATCGCAGTAACCATCCACAGCACCAGCTTATGAATAGACAACCACTACTCAGGAATATAAGAGTTGATCATTATTATCTAAAGCGCGAGCTGTAGCGTTACAAAAGAGAGCACATCGATCAGGCAGACTAGGATTCATAACGATATTGTAGGTGAAGTGGTGAAAAACTACAGGGTTAATACTGTTGTCTGAAACCGACAACCGCCCATATCACCGGAGCAAAGAGAAATCCCATGGGGGATTAGAGTAATTTTCCAACAAGTGGAGCTACCTTATAAGAAGGATGCTCATCACCTTTTCGCATGCGCAGCCAAGCCTACCCGAATTGCCACCAGATCACTCTGGACGCATCCCATCTTAGTCGCCGAGTTCCACGATGTGCTGAGCTGATATAACAAAAGCGTTAGATAAAATGGGTGATAGGGAGCTACCGTGGTGCAAAGGGTCATGGATTCTATCCTAATTTTGACCAAGCACCAAAAATTTCTCCTCTCAGTAATGCTGGGTACATTTCTGAGTGTTTCAAAGTTTTTCTAAGTGGTTTCACCGCATTGTGGAACTCCGTTCGGACTCGGCTATAGAAATGAGGTCCCTTGTCATCGATCTAAACATAACACAGAATCAGGCAGCACTAAGTGATAAGAGAGAAGTTCACCATTGTGGTATCACAATGCTCTGAAATGTCGGTTCGCCACTTTACCTAACCTTACCTAAATGGATGATAGCAAAACTCACTGTAACAACAACAACAACATATTTTCTTCCAAATAAACTTTATACCTAGAAAAGAATAAGACAAGCTAAAATTAACCTGCATAATCTTTCCGATTCGAGTGAAGCCCGTCTGAAGTGGGGCTAGACAATAGAGAGTTGAATATTTCATATGAACAAATACTGTTTTTACTGGTGTTCAAAACAAATATGCTGTGATCATGGATCTCTGAGGGGTTCTAATCAAAACAAATGCATATGAAAAAAATACGTCCTATGTACTTAAATATCTCTAGATACCACTAATCTCTAGCATAGTGTTTACACTTGACTTTATTACTTTCCCTTTCCATTCATGTGATAAGAGAAAAGATCAATATGAACCAGCGATGCTAAGAAACACTTATGTGTGATGGTGTTTTCAAAGGGTTGCAACTACAACTACTTGTATAGTGGACGTGCATGTGTGCTGCATGTTCACTTGGGATCGTTTGTTAGGTGATAAGAGAGCTAGAAGAATGATAACAGATTCTTGTTGTCTTGTTCTAGATTAGGTTAAGATTTTTAATATTCTAGATATAAGTTTAGTTTAAATAACTAAGTGCACTTTTAGAAAAATAAGTTTTTCATATGTTCCGATATAAACAAAATGTGTTTCGGCCACAATTTTTCAACACAATATATTTAAGTGCAACCATGTAATGTTCCTAAACTAACACTAAATGTTTGGGATACATATGTTAATATGTTAGAATATATTATTTTTTGGGCATTATTGTTTCATAAAAATAATATGTGTGAATGTAAAGATATATAATTTTACAAATTTCGAGTATACATATATATGTTTACAATTTCTGTGAAACGGTTGTATGTTGTTTCGGAAAACTGTTTCATGATAAGAACAAAAATTTGATATGCTTAAGTCTAAATATTATTTAATTGGAATATTGAGTATTCGGAGTAAAGAGAATAGACATTCGGAACCAAGAGAATAGACATTTGAAAAAAAAACAAGTAAGGAAAGTCTAAAGTCGGGCGGGGACGACTATATATACCCTGCACCACTTTGTAGATCCAAATTTCCGTTACCATATTACATCCCTCAAATGTGTTGGGGGCTATATATAAAGGTTTGTCCCCAATACATACATTTAAATATCACTCGATTTGGACAGAATTTGATAGACTTTTACAAAATCTATAGACTCAAAATTTAAGTTGACTAATTAACTAGGGTGGAACACAATTTTAGTAAAAAAAAAATATGGGAAACATTTAAATCTGAAGCAATTTTAAGGAAACTTCGCAAAAGTTTATTTATGATTTATCGCTCGATATATATGTATTAGAAGTTTAGGAAAATTAGAGTCATTTTTACAACTTTTCGACTAAGAAGTGGCGATTTTACAAGGAAAATGTTGGTATTTTGACCATTTTTGTCGAAATCAGAAAAACATATATATGGGAAGTATATCTAAATCTGAACCGATTTCAACCAAATTTGGCACACATAGCTACAATGCTAATTCTACTCCCTGTGCAAAACTTCCATTAAATCTGAGTAAAACATTGGCCACTGTGGTCATATGAGTATAAATCAGGCGAACGATATATATGGGAGATATATCTAAATCTGAACCGATTTCAACCAAATTTGGCACGCATAGCTACAATGCCAATTTTACTCCTTGTGCAAAATTTCAACTAAATCGGAGTTAAAAATTGGCCTCTGTGGTCATATGAGTGTAAATCGGGCGAAAGCTATATATGGGAGATATATATAAATCTGAACAGATTACAACCAAATTTGGCACGCATAGCTACAATGCTAATTCTACTCCCTGTGCAAAATTTCAACTAAATCGGAGTTAAAAATTGGCCTCTGTGGTCATATGAGTGTAAATCGGGTGAAAAATATATATGGGAGCTATATTTAAATATGCACCAACCAAATTTGGCACGCATAGCTACAATGCCAATTCTACTCCCTGTGCAAAACTTCAATTAAATCTGAGTAAAACATTGGCCACTGTGGTCATATGAGTATAAATCGGGCGAAAGCTATATATGGGAGATATATCTAAATCTGAACCGATGTCAACCAAATTTGGCACGCATAGCTACAATACTAATTCTACTCCCTGTGCAAAAGTTCAACTATATCGGAGCAAAAAATTGGCCTCTGTGGTCATATGAGTGTAAATCGGGCGAAAGCTATATATGGGAGCTATATCTAAATCTGAACCGATTTCAACCAAATTTGGCACGCATAGCTACAATGCCAATTCTACTCCCTGTGCAAAATTTCAACTAAATTGGAGTTAAAAATTGGCCTCTGTGGTCATATGAGTGTAAATCGGGCGAAAAATATATATGGGAGCTATATCTAAATATGCACCAACCAAATTTGGCACGCATAGCTACAATGAAAATTCTACTCCCTGTGCAAAACTTCAATTAAATCTGAGTAAAACATTGGCCACTGTGGTCATATGAGTATAAATCAGGCGAACGATATATATGGGAGATATATCTAAATCTGAACCGATTTCAATAAAATTTGGCACACTTGACTACACTACTAATTGTACTCCTAGTGCAAAATTTCAACCAAATTGGGGTAAAACTCTGGCTTCTGGGGCAGTATTAGTCCACATCGGGCGAAAGATATATATGGGAGCTATATCTAAATCTGAATCGATTTCAATAAAATTTGGCACACTTGACTATAGTACTAATTGTTCTTCTTGTGCAAAATTTTAAGCAAATTAGGTTAAAACTCTGGCTTCTGGGGCCATATAAGTCCATATCGGGCGAAATATATATATGGGAGCTATATCTAAATCTGGACCGATTTCTTCCAAAATCAATAGGGTTCTATTCTGAGCCAAAGCACATACTTGTGCCAAATTTGAAGTCGATTGGACTAAAACTGCGACCTAGACTTTGATTACAAAATGTGTTCACGGACATGGCTATATCGACTCAGGAACCCACCCTGAGCATTTTTGCCAAAGACACCCTGTGTCCATCTCGTCTCCTTCTGGGTGTTGCAAACATATGCACTAACTTATAATACCCTGTGTGGCGCAGGGTAATTATAAAGAACGTGGGGTCGTGCATAAACATACATAAATAATTTTATAATATACACATAAATTTATTTAGGCGTGAACAGTTTTTTAATAGCATTTAACACCATTTTAAATGCATTTAAAACATATCGTGTTTTGTACTTAATTTCATTTTTACCTTTAAGGCCCGTATTAAGTTGGCATTATCGCCCTAAAATGACCATTTGCCATTTACTTTTCTTTAATAATTCATTTTAAAGAAAATAAACTTTTTCAATTGTTGTAGCTGCAAAACTCTAACTTAATGCTCGCTTTTATATTAAATAAAGATTATAGTGCCGTTTAACATATTAACATATGTGTCCCAAACATTTAGTGTTAGTTTAGGAACATACATGTTTGCACTTAAATATATTGTGTTTAAAAATTATGCCCGAAACACAATTTGTTTATATCGGAACATATGAAAAACATATTTTTCTAACAGTGTATATTTTATACAAAAGTCCATAAATTTTTAAAAATTTACAAATTCATATTTTTAGGTTTCGTGTCTATTCCCATGATTTTTTTTTTATTACTTGTTTAAATTTTAGATGAAAAAAATTATTACCTCGGATGTAACAATAAAACACAATGGCTGTTTGGGTTAAGTGTTAACTTTTGTTTTTCTGTTTCGTTTAACATGTTTTACTAAAACTCCGTTGAAAGTATCTTTAAACACATCATTCATTCACTTGTTCCACTTCACATGATATCACAGTGTTTGTTTTACTCATAGCACACCGTTGATATTTCTCATTTTTCATACTGAGCTTTTGATGATTGTATCTAAGGTTTATGACTTTGTTCCAACTCATATATCCAGCTATTTCATTTGTTGACAAAACACGGAAGGACAAGGACAAACAATGAAAATAAATTCGTAATGATTCCTTTGTTGGTGCAGAGAGTGATAGAGAGAGAGGGGTGAGGTACTACTTCAAATGAAGTGTCGAGTTTTGAAGAGGATTATTGCCTAGACTTGTCACATAAAAGTGATGAGAGTAAATGACTACACCAAATACAATTGTTCTGTTTGTTATCATTCCCAGCGGGAAATGGAAGCGACGTGGAATCGATGATGGAAGTGCTGTCCGGGTAGCTATAAGGCCTGGGCGCTGCATTACGTGTTCATTTCAAAATAACATTGGATTGGATTGGGGACCAAGGCCTTGCCTCTCGCTTCTATTCGTATGCCTTCTAGAGGTGGTGTCGTCGATGCCATGTTATCAGGCCTTCATACTAAGTACAAAAATCATGCCTTCCAAAGAAGGCCCTCGAAAAGGCCTGGACAGGAAGGCATAAAAGAAAGCGTGTAAAAATAAATATTTTGAAGGCAAGGTTGTCTATGAACTGAACATTTGCCCTCATACCTTTTACGTTAGAATTTAATTTGACTTACTTTTCCTATACAGTTTATCTTATTTTTGTGATTTTAATATTTACCTCAAGTGTATTTTTATTTTTCTGCTCCGTCGGGATTTGAACCGGGGTCCTCGTTATTGGTAGTCCTACACTCATCCACTGGCCTACGACACATTTATGTGATGTGGGCGCCAAAAGGTAAACTTAAGCCACACGTGAGGTCATTCCGCGTTCCCTTCTGTTGGAAGTGAACGTATAATGGGTATCGGATCTTTTATATGTTACAGAGAATGTCTTCTAAAAGGCCAAAGTTAGGAGTAACTAGACATATGCAAATTAATAGCTTGGCAGCCAACAAAGAATGAGTGTGGGATCATTGGTGGGTTCGAACAGATTCTACCATAGGCAAAGTTATAGATTTTTGTTATTATTAATTTAATTAGTAATTATTTAGAAAGATTTATGTTTATTTATTTAACCGCACTATAAAAATAAGAAAATACGACCGTAATGTCAGGCAGGCCGTGTCTTATGGACCATCCACCATGTATTACGAAGAAAGTTCTACTAAAGACAATGTATCTTAAAACCTCTTAAAATTGCCTTAATGTACATGGAGGTAGATTAAATACATATATAAGCTAAATCAGTTCTTGATCGGTTAACATAAAATTTCCAATTTCGATTGGATATGCCCCTGCAGAAGCGCAGGAAACCAAATATGGAAATTGCTTAGGCCGATAGCCTCTAGTTGCTAGTGTCCGTATAAATAAGTTTATTGTAATATGTAATTATAATAAATTAAATATTAATAAATAAATAAATAATGGAAATTGCTTTCTATGGAGGCTACATATATTTTTGGACCGATATGGGCCACGTTTGCATCGTTGTTAGAGGCCAGTTACTAACACCATGTACCACATTTCCAGAAAGCGCAGGAAATAAAATCGGGGGATTGGTTTGGACTAATTTTTGCCTGGTAGTTACAGGCCACGTATCAAATTTTCACCGAATGTGATAAAATTGTCTCCTCCAAGAGGATCGTGGGCTACACCTAAATGTGGTCCGATATAGCTCATTTGCAATACCATCTGACCTACATAAATAGTAGCTACTTGTACAAAGGGGTATTTGACCCCCAAACTGCTATTAATTCAAGGGAACAACCGATTTACATGAAATTTTTCAAAACGATTTTCAAAGAGATCGTGTCAGGTATATATATAGCGCCCGTATATATAATCTTCCGATTTGAGTTTATATCCCATATTACTCAGCGAATTTTTTGAAATTTTGAACAAACATTTTTTTTGAGTGCCAAGCACTTTTACTATGTTTAGTTCAAACCTGATCGGAGTTATATATACCTTCCCATATGTACAGGGTGGCTGATATGTAATACAACAAGTGCTATACTTTTTATTTTTGTATACCCGCCACCATAGGATGGGGAGTATATTAACTTTGTCATTCCGTTTGTAACACTAAGACCCCATAAAGTATATATATTCTGGGTCGTGGTGAAATTCTGAGTAGATCTGAGCATGTCCGTCCGTCCGTCCGTCTGTTGAAATCACGCTAACTTCCGAACGAAACAAGCTATCGACTTGAAACTTGGCACAAGTAGTTGTTATTGATGTAGGTCAGATGATATTGCAAATGGGACATATCGGTCCACTTTTACGTATAGCCCCCATATAAACGGACCCCCAAATTTGGCTTGCAATGCCTCTAAGAGAAGCAAATTTCATCCGATCCGGCTGAAATTTGGTACATGGTGTTAGTATGTGGGGTCTGACAACCATGCAAAAATTGGCCCACATCGGTCCATAATTATATATAGCCCCCATATACACCGATCCCCCGATTTGGTTTGCGAGGCCTCTAAGAGAAGCAAATTTCATCCGATCCGGCTGAAATTTGGTACATGATGTTAGTATATGGTCTCTAACAACCATGAAAAAATTGGCCCACATCGGTCCATAATTATATATAGCCCCCATATAAACCGATCCCCCGATTTGGCTTGCGAGGCCTCTAAGAGAAGCAAATTTCATCCGATCCGGCTGAAATTTGGTACATGGTGTTAGTATATGGTCTCTAACAACCATGCAAAAACTGGTCCACATCGGTCCATAATTATATATAGCCCCCATATAAACCGATCCCCGATTTGGTTTGCGAGGCCTCTAAGAGAAGCAAATTTCTTCCGATCCGGCTGAAATTTGGTACATGGTGTTAGTATATGGTCTCTAACAACCATGAAAAAATTGGCCCACATCGGTCCATAATTATATGTAGCTCCCATATAAACCGATCACCAGATTTGACCTCCGGAGCCGCTTGGAAGACCAAAATTCATCTGATTCAGTTGAAATTCGGTACATGGTGTTAATATATGGCCTCAAATACCCATGCAAAAATTGGTCGAAATCGGTCAATAATTATATATAGGCCCCATATAAACCGATCCCCAGATTTGACCTCCGGAGCCCCTTGGAAAAGCAAAATTCATCCGATTAGGTTGAAATTTTGTACGTGATGTTAGTATATGGTATCCAACAACCATGCAGGAATTGGTTCATATCAGTCCATAATTATATATAGCCCCCATATAAGCCGGTCCGATGCCTTTTCGAGAAGCAAAATTCATTCGATCTGGTTGAAATTTTGTACGTGGTGATAGTATATGATATTTAACAATCATGCCAAAAGTGGTCCATATCAGTCCATAATCATATATAGCTCCCATATAATCCGATCCCGAGATTAGGTTTTGGAGCCTCTTGGAGGAGCAAATTTTGTCCGAGTCAGTTGAAATTTGGTACATTGTGCTAGTATATGGCCGTTAACAACCATGCCTAACTAGGTCTCTATCGGTGTATAGTTATATATAGCCCTCAGATCGATCCCCAATCACACAAATATTGGTCCATATCAATAATTGTACATAGCCCCGATATAAGCGACCCCCTTATTTTAATTCTGGCTCCCTTCATACCGTGCAAAAGTCCATATCGATTCGTAATTATTTATAGACTTACCTAAACATACCTTTTTCTAAATGGACTAACTCACAATTTAGAAAACGATTTAAGATACCACAACCCAAGTAATTCGATTGTGAATGACAGTCTTTCGTAGAAGTTTCTACGCAATCCATAGTGGAGGGTACATAAGATTCGGCCTGGCCGAACTTACGGCCGTTTATATTTGTTTTATTTTATTTTTCAAAACCAAGGGAGAACAAGGGAGCCACCGTGGTGCAATGGTTAGCATGCCCGCCTTGCATACACAAGGTCGTGGGTTCGATTCCTGCTACGACCGAACACCAAATAGTTTTTCAGCGGTGGACTATCCCACCTCAGTAATGCTGGTGACATTTCTGAGGGTTTCAAAGCTTCTCTAAGTGGTTTCACTGGAATGTGGAACGCCGTTCGGACTCGGCTATAAAAAGGAGGTCCCTTGTCATTGAGCTTAACATGGAATCGGGCAGCACTCAGTGATAAGAGAGAAGTTCACCACTGTGGTATCACAATGGACTGAATAGTCTAAGTGAGCTTGATACATCGGGCTGCCACATAACCTAACCTAACCTAAGGGAGAACAAACTATAGTAACCATGTAGAGATAAAGCTGCACGTATACAAAAAAATAATTGAAAGAAGTTCATAATCTTAAATTAAAATCTATATTATTTAAATTTAGTACACGAATCTTTGAAATGTTCGTGCCTCTATCAAAGTTATAGGACCTTAAAGTAAGGCCAATTTTACTTAATATAAAGAAGAAAAAAGGTTTAAGTGAATAGTCTTTTAATTAACTGTGATGTTGAACCCTTGTATTAAAGATAAAAAACTTCAAAATAGGCTAATACTTATTTGGAGGATTTTGCATTTTTGGTTAAAAATTTATTTGAAAATAAGAAAATATTTGTTGCATTAAAATGTATTTTACAATTTGGATTTTTATTCGAAATTTATTTATAGCTGTATACCTGTGTTGATATATCGCAAAACGTGAACGAAAATTCAATAAATGAGACCCGTATCCTAGCTTTAAATTCACAGAGCCTAGATCTAGAGCTAGTTAGCTTCCAAAAAAGTGACTTTATATAAAAACAAAACAATATCTCAGATTCAATAACGAAATCCTTAAGGAAAGGTCAAAAGATTTGAAGTCAAATAAATTTTTCTGTATGTATGCTCTCACAACAACATTACAAAACTGTATTATAACAACAACAACTAATATAGAAGACAAATAGAAATATCACGATCAAAACAAACGTATAAAGTAAAACCAATGGAAAATATGTGGGTAAATTGATCTACAACCAACTATATGTCCAACGTTATCCCAAAAATTTTAAGACACCGTCAGAAACGCTGTTTCGAATACAAAACTTCACTTTTCTACTGCATTTGTTGTTCCTATGGTGGAGGGTATAAAGATATATTCTAATTTAAGTACACTGGAAGGCGGGGAGGGATACTAATTTCCAAATTTCTGGCAAATGGATGAGAATATCGCATTACAGGCTCTAGAACTAAAATCAAGAACTATATCTAAATATAAATCATCTTGCGAAATAACAGAAAATTCTAGTTTTGAGGCAAATCGGATTAAAACCGTGTCCTGTTAAAAATGTTGATACAAATGTTTGTTTGATGATTATATAAAAAAATGAATTTTCGTTATTATAACAACAATGAAGGTCCTTCTTTTTCCAATTCCCAAGGAAGGCACAGAATAATGTTTGCGGGCATTTTTTAGAAAGGAAGTGCAAGGCATTTTAGCATGCATGATAGGAGAAGGCATATGGGAAGGTGTTAAGGATCCCAAAATCATGGGTTAAGAAGGCATGATTTTTGCGGTACTTCGCAATTTTCCCGCTGGGTTGTTACAACCTTACACACACATATATATATATGGACACACACATGAGATACAATTCATATGAAAATAAATCACTTTTATTACACTCGCTCTCTTTCTCTCGCTAACACTCTTACTCATGAATGTGTGTGCTTGTCTCTCATATATCACATTCTTAAAGCTATTATTAATAGAGTTTAGTATTTCACTTAGCTGAGTTTTTTTCTCCTAATTGGTATTAAGGTGTAAAACAAATTTATTTTTCCGTTCTTATAGAAAATGATCAAATGTCACGAACTAGATTTCCACAAAAGGCGAAAGGAAATGCTTTCGGGGTGGGCTTAGTTTTGGCGGGACATTTGTTATGACTGTGCAAAAAAATTTATGGTAGACAATAATCCAAAATTCTGCGGCATACTAATCTGATATTCTAAATTACCGAATGACATTGAGAGAAACAAAAAGAAAATAGGATTGTCAATTGACATTGAATATAATGGAGAAATCGTGTTGGATGAATAAATTTGAGATATTTTACTATTTAATGATTTTCCATTGAATGGGAATGTCATCTTTAATGTTCAGGATGATAGCCACAATCACCAAGAACTACGTAGCTTCATTCAAAACGACGATTGACTTTAACTTTTCAAGGCAGCTGTTCATAATTTAATATCGAAGGCATATTTATTGTTACTGAAGACATTCTTAAGGAAGAAATTCTCACTGACCAGTACCAACTGCGTGAAAAATTGCTTACCAAAATTATTAACGTAAGGGAAACTAAATCCGTATATTAAAATTCGTTTCAGCGCCACCTACACTGAAAAGAAAAAAGGACGCTTTTGTAGTAAAATTTACAAACTTAAAGAAAAGAGTTCTCTTTTGTTTTTGAGTATATGTGAAAAAATGAATATATACGAATAAAAACAACTTCCCAAACGGGAAGAGATAGAACCAAAGATAAACTGAATTCGATTAGAATTAAAACCTTTTGACATAAATCTTCCGAATCACAGTAATGTTGCATATACGAAACAGAGAGAAATGTGTCCACTGTGGCCAAATGGAAAAAGATGGGGTGTCAGATTTATATGTGAAAGATAGATCTTTTAGTGTTCTATCTGATGGTAAAAACGGATACAGCTAAATATGTTTGGGAGTCTCAATATATGGCCTGGAAAACAGGCACTGCTCCTCGAGAGAAAAGTGACCACTGTGGCCAAATGGAAAAGATGGGGTTTTCTATCTCTTTCCGTTTGGCAAATTTATATAACTCATTTTTTCACATATAGGTGGCGCTGAAACGAATTTTCTTATGGATTTATTTTCCCTTACATAAATTATTGGGAGCCACCGTGGTGCAATGGTTAGCATACCCGCCTTGCATAGGTAAGGTCGTGGGTTCGATTCCTGCTTCGACCGAACACCAAAAAGTTTTTCAGCGGTGGATTATCCCACCTCAGTAATGCTGGTGACATTTCCGAGGGTTTCAAAGCTTCTCTAAGTGGTTTCACTGTAATGTGGAACGCCGTTCGGACTCGGCTATAAAAAGGAGGTCCCTTGTCATTGAGCTTAACATGGAATCGGGCAGCACTCAGTGATAAGAGAGAAGTTCACCAATGTGGTATCACAATGGACTGAATAGTCAAAGTGAGCCTGATACATCGGGCTGCCACCTAACCGAACCTAACCTAACCTACATAAATTATTATTGCTATAGAAATAAAATTTTGACAAAATTTTCTATAGAAATAAAATGTTGACAAATTTTTCTATACAAATAAAATTTTGTGTGATTAGGGAGCAGCTATATATAACTATAGACCGAAATGGGCCAATTTTTGCATGGTTGTTAGAGGCCATATACTAGCTTAATGTACCAAATTTCAACCGAATCGGATGAATTTTGCTCCTCCAAGAGGTTCCGGAGGTCAAACTTGGGCATCGATTTATATGGGGACTATGTATAATTATGAACCGATATGGACCAATTTTTGCATGGTTGTTAGAGACCATATACTAACATCACGTACCAAATTTCAAGCGGATCGAATGAATTTTGCTCCTCCAAGAGGTTCCGGATATCAAATCTAGGGGTCGGTTTATATGGGGGCTACATATAATTATGGACCGATATGGATCAATTCTGTCATGGTTGTTAGATACCATATACTAACACCACGTACCAAATTTCAACCGGATCAGATGAATTTTGCTCTTCTAAGAGGCTCTGGAGTTCAAATCTGGGGAACGTTTTAACAGGTTGGCTGATAAGTCCCCGGTCTGACACATAGAGGGCGTCGCTAGTATTAAATGCATATTATTTTTATATAGTACCAAGCTTCAAATGATTCGTGTCAAAATTTGATGTCTGTAAGTCAATTAGTTTGTGAGATAGAGCGTCTTTTGTGAAGCAACTTTTGATATTGTGAAAAAAATGGAAAAAAGGAATTTCGTGTTTTAATAAAATACTGTTTTCTGAATGGAAAAAATACGGTGGAAGCAAAAACTTGGCTCGATAATGAGTTTCCGGACTCTGCCCCAGGGAAATCAACAATAATTGATTGGTATGCAAAATTCAAGCATGGTGAAATGAGCAGGGAGGACGGTGAACGCAGTGGACGCCCGAAAGAGGTGGTTACCGACTAAAACATAAAAAAATCCACAAAATGATTTTGAATGACCGTAAAATGAAGTTGATCGAGATAGCAGAGGCCTTAAAGATATCAAAGGAACGTATTGGTCATATCATTCATCAATATTTGGATATGCGGAAGCTCTGTGCAAAATGGGTGCCGCGCGAGCTCACATTTGACCAAAAACAACAATGTGTTGATGATTCTGAGCGGTGTTTGCAGCTGTTAACTCGTAATACACGCGAGTTTTTCCGTCGATATGTGACAATTGATGAAACATGGCTCCATCACTACACTCCCGAGCCCAATCGACAGTCGGCTGAGTGGACATCGACCGGTGAACCGTCTCCGAAGCGTGGAAAGACTCAAAAGTCCGCTGGCAAAATAATGGCCTCTGTTTTTTGGGATGCGCATGGAATAATGTTTATCGATTATCTTGAGAAGGGAAAAACCATCAACAGTGACTATTATATGGCGTTATTGAAGCGTTTGAAGGTCGAAATCGCGGCAAAACGGCCCCATATGAAGAAGAAAAAAGTGTTGTTCCACCAAGACAACGTACCGTGCCACAGTCATTGAGAACGATGGCAAAAATTCATGAATTGGGCTTCGAATTGCTTCCCCACCCACCATATTCTCCAGATCTAGCCCCCAGCGACTTTTTCTTGTTCTCAGACCTCAAAAGGATGCTCGCAGGGGAAAAAATTGACTGCAATGAAGAGGTGATCGCCGAAACTGAGGCCTATTTTGAGGCAAAACCGAAGGAGTACTACTAAAATGGTATCAAAAAATTGGAAGGTCGTTATAATCGTTGTATCGCTCGTGAAGGGAACTATGTTGAATAATAAAAACGAATTTTGACAAAAAAAATGTTTTTTTTCTTTGTTAGACCGGGGACTTATCATCCAACCTGTTATATGGGGGCTATATATAATTATGGACCGATATGGACCAATTTTCGCATGGTTGTTAGAGACCATATACTAACACCACGTACCAAATTTCAACCGAAATTTGCTTCTGTAAGAGGCTCCGCAAGTCAAATCTGGGGGGTCGGTCGGTCCAATATGGCCCATTTGCAATACCATCCGACCTACATCAATAACAACTACTTATGCCAAGTTTCAAGTCGATAGCTTGTTTCGTTCGGAAGTTAGCGTGATTTCAACAGACGGACGGACATGCTTAGATCGACTCTGAATTTCACCACGATCCAGAATATATATATACTTTATGGGGTCTTCGAACAATATTTCGATGTGTTACAAAAGGAATGACAAAATTAATATATCCCCATCCTATGGAGGGTATAAAAATAATATCTTCGTGAGTATACGTACATCACTAACAAATTTCGGAAAAATATGCTCACGCAAATAATCCCGCTCGCGAACATGAAAGGTTTATTAATGTTGAATTCATTTACAATTTTAGTGACATCTTGGATATTAGGAGTTTAATAACGCTCTCGGTCAGGTCCCTCAGGAAAATTCCTAATAAAATTATTCGTGAGTCACGGGATTTCTTGTGAGTCACGAAATTTGTCTAGTCGTGAGAGTGAGTCTTTAAAAGATTTTCGTGCGTGAGTACAAATTTTGTTTTTGTGAGTGTGCGTGCGTCCTACCAAAAATATCGCGCGTGAGTAAAATATTACTCACGTGCATACCTCTAATCAGAACATCTCACCAGAATGGATGCAACACATATGCAACACTCAGCTTGGACTGAAGTCGTTGCAGTTCCAAAAAGCGCAAGAACTCTGCTATGCTCAAAATCATTCAAGAGGAGTTACTTCGCTTGCACGAAAGTGGCCAGATACCGAATTTGGTTTACTCCAAAGAGAAGACATTCCAAAGCGAGCAGTTTGTGAAGAAACAAAATGGTCGGATTTACTTGCCATAGAAGTCGGTTGAAAATGTACGTCTTCGAATGGCCACTAGAACCCAAGCGCCGCCGATGGAAATTGTGTCGGCCGCCGTAACAGCCGATGGTCGCCCCCCGCTCATATCTATCGAGCATAGAGTCAATGAAAATTTATATAGGACTCAGCACCATCGTAGTCAGCACGTCAACCAACCAAGAATGACCTAAAAAGGAGGATCTTTGCTTTCCGCACAATGGCCATCAAAATCTCCGATTCTAAATCCGTTAGACATTTTGGAGATTAAGGTTGGCACTAAAAGCTACCAAAGTCTCGATCACTTCGCCAAGAATGGGCTAAAAAGCCGCAGAGCCATACTCGTACAGCGTGGCCTTTTGAAGGCCGAAAAATTTGTCTGCTCAGAGTTTATGTTTTTTTTTTTAGAGTGTATAGTTATTACTGGCCTAACGAGGTATAATACTCGCAATATGGTATGATTCAAAATCTGGGCTATAATCCAATCCTGGAAACAAATTGCAGACTCGCTGAGCTGGAGCGGTTTAATTGTATGCCAGCCAACGAGAGGACAGGGGAACCTGGATCCTCTCTTCAACCTAACCTACTCTAACCTAGTGCTTAAACAGTGTCTGTTATTCTTTAAGGTTCCCAGAGCTGTGGGAATTTTGTCCATTCCCCATAGTACATTGCAGTTAAGGAGAATAACAAATGGGACCAAATTTTTGTGAGATCATTCGTATTGAAACCATATATGTGTGTCAGAAATCTGTGTATCTGCAAATACAAAAACCTAAACATAGTCATTACCACGTCTAGCGCCAATGCGTATTGTGGAATTATACGAAATGCTTCCTCCAAAAACTCGTTTCCAATGTTAAAAAGGTATTTGCAAAATGGAATATACGTGCGTATCATCAATCCTCTTCCGGTGAACATGCTTTGAATAATAAACAGTCACCTAAACCCATATTCTATATCCTATAACGAAGCCATGGGCGTAACCACAAATGTTTATGTGGGGGGTAAATCTTCATTTCTACACAGAAATATTACCAGCATTACTGAGAGGCAAAAACCTACTGCTGAAAAGCTAGGTGTTGAGTGGTGAGTGGGATGACCCTTTATATGCAAGACGAGCATGCTAACCATTGCACCATCGGGACCATGGAAATTAACCCCAAAATCTAAATGAAGTAGGACCCAGAAAATGTATATGTGGAATAAATTCATTTTATTTTTTGGACCCATTTGCATTATGAGAATAAACCCCAATATTTCAAATGAAAATGAGCTCCAATTTCCTTTTTGGGATTATGTTTTCGCATTCTGGGATTTGAAAATGGTGGCAACTATATACACTTTTGTTTTTAGGTTAGGTTAGGTTAGGTGGCCGCCCGATGTATCAGGCTCACTTAGACTATTCAGTCCATTGTGATACCACATTGGTGAACTTCTCTCTTATCACTGAGTGCTGCCCGATTCCATGTTAAGCTCAATGACAAGGGACCTCCTTTTTATAGCCGAGTCCGAATGGCTTTCCACATTGCAGTGAAACCACTTAGAGAAGCTTGAAACCCTCAAAAATGTCACCATCATTACTGAGGTGGGATAATCCACCGCTGAAAAACTTTTTGGTGTTCGGTTGAAGCAGGAATCGAACCCACGACCTTGTGTATGCAAGGCGGGCATGCTAACCATTGCACCACGGTGGCTCCCAATAGCCAATGTTGTTCCGAATAGCATTTCATCATATCAGTTTATATGCATTTGAAATATGGGGGTTTATTTTCATAAATAAAACGGGTCCCAAAATTAAAATGAAATTATTATCCCCAAAAACCTAGTGTTGTTGCTTTCCATAAAATTGTTTGGGGCCTACTTCATATAGATTTTTTGGAAAAATGTTCATGGGTCCATATGAATAAAGCCGATTTTAATGTTTCACTTACATTTTGTTGGGACTCATTTTCATAGGGCTCATATTCATTATGAAGCTTCACCCTACACTTGGGGACCTATTTTTTTGGCTTTTAGGGGCTCATTTTCCTGTGGCACATTTTCATAGCTTTGCTCCCCGCACACCCTAGCTATGAATCCCCAGCACCATTTAAAAATGTCAATTGCAGCCTCAACATTCATAGAAATGAGGGCAATCTTCTTCTAAATCATCACAAAAACTCCCTCCTGTCTACGCCACTGAAATTATCATTCCCAACAACAACAAAAATAATATTTTATCATCTAACTGCATTTACACAAATCCTTTTGGCTAATTACCCCATCCTCCACAATGGCTAGAGTGAAAAGCCACCCTCATTAAATTGGCCATTACAATAGGCACTAAGCAAGAGAAGGGTGCTAGGCATTTTTTTGAGCAGTGACATTACAAAGAAATTGATGCTGCTTATCGATGCTGCTTGTTCATTTCTATGAATACTGAATATGAATCCTCAGTCTTGTTGCTCATTTGAATGTCGTCGAAAACTTCCCTCAAAATTCATTTTCCATTCACTTGAGATCTTGGATAATATTTTTGAGGTTAATTGTTCTTTCATCAACTAACGGCGGATGTATGGCCTTAAAAGCTTCCAAAAGGGAAGTGAGGGGGATGGCGAAATCCTTTTCAAAATCAAATTATGATGAAAAATGTTCTTGGGCCATTATGCTAACCAGAATTTTGTTCGGATTTTTTTTTCACTCTCTTCATTTAGATTCTTGGGAAATCATTTTGGACCTTTTCCTGAGCATTACTTTGTAGAGAAACAATTTTTCCAAGGAAATCACTTAAGCCTATGAGATGAGGTATTTGAATATGAAACCTAAAAGCAATGATATTTTGTGGTATCTGGATTTAGTGGTTTTCTGGAATGGTTATATCCTCTTAAAGGCTATCTTAAGTCTCTTGCAACCACCACCATATTTGAAAGTGTAAGCAAACTGAAATTGTGCATCATAGGCAGCTGGAAGCAAAAGAATTCATCTGGAATTTATGGTCGCAATTACAATAATTACATAGCAACTACAAACCCAGACATTTAGCTAGCACTTGTTATAAGTGTCCTCCCCCCTCCCCTCACTAACAAAACGACGGAGTTCCGTTGCGGCTTTGTTTTTTAAATTCAATTTATGAGATTTCTTAAAAATGAAATTAATTTTGCCCTCGGTGTTCGTGTAACTAAATATGAAGTTATATTATCTCATTAAAATTGCTGCTAGATGTTGGTCATGGATAATTGAAACATGTCAGCAATTATCAATCTGGGAAGGCAACTGAAATATGTCGACATCGAAGAGGTGTTTGGTAAAACCAAAAACAGGGAAAATTCTCAAACTTGGACACTCTGAAAAGCGGAAGACTCTTAAAAGTAGGCATCTCTCTTGAGGCGTTTTGGTGATATCGTCACATTAATTAGTGGACACTTCGCAAATGTAAACAAAATTCAGGCGACCATGGGTCTACACTTTTTAGAGGTTTCAATGTATAAATGTGCGTCGTTGAATTTAAAATTTTCACCTGTGGATTTATAAGAGCCATTTTTCTCTGAGTTTTAGTGGATTATGCCACCTGGTGACATTTTTGAGTGTTTCAAAGCTTCTCTAAGTGGTTCTACAATGTGGAACGCCGTTCGTAATCGGCTATAAAAAGGAGGTCCCTTGTCATTGAGCTTAATATGGAATCGGGCAACACTCAGTGATAAGAGAGAAGTTCACCACTGTGGTATCACAATGGACTGACTAGTCTAAGTGAGCCTGATACATCGGGCTGCCACCTAACCTAACCTAACCTTGAGTTCTAGAAGAATCTCGGCATTGGAAAATTTTACTTATAGTTTGGGACAATTTGGATGGTATTTGCGCTTTCTATCCCCTCTAAAAGTTAAATTGGGAGACCAGTTCATATAAAGATTTCATCAAAAACCCACCAAAACAAACCAAATGTGACTTATACCTCTAGATTTTAAAATTTTTTAAATTTTAAATGCCCAAGAAGAAGAAATATGTCCTTCATTTTTCTGATCATTTCTGGTGTTGTTATCGTTTTTCTTTGTACACAATAGATCAAAATGCTTTTGTAGGCTAGTAAACAATAAAATGAACTGTCACTGGAATAAATCTTCTGCCAGGCAAACGGTTTAGAAATGATGGCAAACTGATGTGCCAAATATGGCGTTGATCAATATAGACCAATCTCCTGATTTGACTTCTTGGGCTCCTAGAAAGTATTTTAGGATCACAAATAGGTGTATCGAATATGGTGTATTTCGGCTCATATTTAGTTATGGCCCCCATAAAGGCCGATCTCCCGATTTGTTCTAGAGGTATTTTAAGTCCCCAAATAGGTGTGCCAAATATGGCGTATATCGGTCCATGGTTTGTTATGGACCCATATAAATCAATTTCCCCGATTTTACTTCTTTGCCTCCCGGAAACGGCAATTTTACTACGATTTGACTGAAATTGGAAATTTAGAAGCATTTTAGGACTTCAAGTAGGTGTAATGAGTGTGGTATGTATCGGTCCACGAAAGAACCAATTCCTGCATGGTTGCTGGATACCATACACTAACATTACGTACCAAATTTCAACCGAATCGGATGAACTTTGCTCTTCCAAGGGGCTCCGGAGGTCAAATCTGGGGATCGGTTTATATGGGGCCTATATATAATTATTGACCGATTTCGACCAATTTTTGCATGGGTGTTTGAGGCCATATATTAACACCACGTACCAAATATTAACTGAATCAGATGAATTTTGGTCTTCCAAGAGGCTCAGGAGGTCAAATCTGGCGATCGGTTTATATGGGGGCTATATATAATTATGCACCGATGTTGACCAATTTTGCATGGTCATTAGAGACCATATACTAACACCATGTACCAAATTTCAGCCGGATCGAATTTAGAGTTTATCACTCCTTTTTTTTTTGTAAAGCTTCCATATAGACCAATCTCCCAATTTCATTCAAATTGCTCAAACCTAAAGGTAAATTTTTCAGATTTTACTTCTCTTATTCATTCGAATAATGAGGGTATAAATCTACAGGATTTACATTTCAAATCAAGGCGATTCGGATGCTCAAACCAAAACAGATTCCTAAAAGTATTTCCCAGGTTGGTAATTAGTACCTGTTTATGGCTTGGTCCGACCAAATTGTCCCAGGACGTGTCCTTCGTAATGGGTCCAAGACTAGTTCTAAAGTGTACATTTACGCCGTCAATGGCAATCCCATTTTGACCAAAACTGTGATCGGTCCATACACATGGGGTAGTAGTTCTTTACTGGTCCTGTGCTTGATGTATTTTCCGTACGGTTAAAATGTAGAAAACTTCAATCCCAGAGGCTGCAAAATTCTACAAATTCAATGGTAATGACATATTAAATATGCTAGCTTCACCTGTTTTTCTAAATTGCAATTTTATGATAATTAGAAACAGTAATGAGGCCACAAAATCCCATACAAATAACAATTTCATAAAATATTTCAACCATAATAATTCAAAATTTACATACACATTCCATAGTATAATTTGCAAATTTATTCCCTCGTTGAACACCTGTGATTGGAACATAATGTGGTGAAATTCCATAAGGAAAGCATATGTCAAGCTAATGTGTGTGTGTATGTAAATGACTTAATGCTCCATAAAATTTTCAATAAAATGTAGGGAATATTATAGGTTTGTAAAATAAATGGTAAACCAAAAAGATCGATATATGAAAATAATAATTTCTCTGACACTGCGAAAATAAAATTCGTTTTATATGAGGACTCAAAACAAGTGAACATTATCAAACCCATTTAATTCTATGGAAGTTGTTCATGGAAATTATTATGTTTTGGTGAAAAATTTCTCTAATATGCGAAAGTTTCCTTAACTTTAATAATATTTGTTTTGTCTTCTTTGTACGTTAGTTAAATGGATTAAAAAAAGGGATAATTTTACCCAAATAAAGCATAAAGATTTACTAAAAGTGTCTTTCCCATAAAATCATTCATATAATAATATCTTAGAATTTGTAAATTTTATCACTAATAGGCACATCTTGAGTTTCGAATGGGGCTTAACACATTTTTGCAAAATTCCAATTTTTTTCCTTCAAACAAGTGACAAAAATTACATTTATAAAATATTTACTTATTTTTGTGATATCGGCGATTGTAATACAGTTTAGTTAAAATTTTCTAAAATGAACTTGCATTTTTCTTGTTGGTGGGTTTACTGTTTTTTTTTTTGCAGTTTGTGGTTCCTCTTTTTTGTTTGAGTATGGATACTGCAAGAGTTTAGTCTCTTTAAGAACATAAAATAATTTAATAACAATTTCTCTTTAAGTAAAAACCTCTCGGGTATTTTTTTGCTCTCTGTTTACATTTGCCGCATATCACTTGTGGATAGTATTAGCAAACCACCCATCTGAGTTCAATATCTCATATTTCATAGTGGTAAGAGAGGGTAGTGATTCGATTATATGGTATTACATATGAAAACACACAATTGTGAATGTTGTTGTTGTTATTTTTTGCTTTTTCAATATAGAACAGAACATAACATACTAGCGAATTATGAGTTACTATTGAGCTGGTCTAACGGAGCGTATGATGAAAAACAACATGTGTTTCTCTTCACTTTTCCTACTTTTTATTAATCTCAGTTGACTGATGTATTAATGACATGGTTCCTCTACCTCTCTTCTCCTCATGCTCACACAGACGCTCTCTCTTTCTCTTTCTGTTTGATTCACCCAGACACTGTTTGGTATTATGCGTTTGCTTTTGCTAGAGATTTCTGAGTATTCCAAATACCTTTATTGAAAGCATAAATCGAATGGGGTCTGCTATGTGGTTGTAAAATTAATAATGCGTAAATACTGTGATTGAGTTTTTCTGTTTTTTATGTCAGAGGTTTAATTTAAAAATCACTGGGTGACATATGTTAATTCAATTAAGGACTATGTATAAATGGAATAATGGTTGTTCCAAGAATTATAGGGAAAAGGAAATCCATGCTATTTGAAATAATTAAAGACACTGCAAACATTTTTTCTTTTGAAGATATAAAAAAAGCTTAGCCAACAACGTAGCAAACAAAAGCATAGCCAAAAATGCAATAAAGATTTTGTTTTTTCGAGGCGGAAGCGGTGCAAAATTGGCTAAAAGCAATGACTTTAACATGAGCTTGTCGTATACAGATTTGACCTCCGGATCCTCTTGGAAGAGCAAAATTCATCCGATCCGTTTGAAATTGGTACGTGGTGTTAGTATATGGTCTCTAACAACCATGAAAAAGTTGGTCCACATCGGTCCATAATTATATATAGCCCCCATATAAAACGATCCCCAGATTTGACCGCCGGTTTAACAACCATGCTAAAATTGGTCCATATCGGTCTATAGTTATATATAGCCGATCCACAATCACAAAAAATTGGTCCATATCGGTTCATAATCATGGTTGCCATTCGAGCCAAAAATAATCTACCAACATTTTATGGTTCTAACAGTTTGGCTGATAAGTCCCCGGTCTGACACATAGATGGCGTCGTTAGTATTAAATTCATATTATTTTTATATAGTACCAACGTTCAAATGAATCGTGTCGAAATTTGACGACTGTAAGGCAATTAGTTTGTGAGATAGAGCGTCTTTTGCGAAGCAACTTTTGTTATTGTGGAAAAAATGGAAAGAGAAGGAATTTCGTGTTTTGATAAAAATACTGTTTTCTGAAGGGAAAAAGTACGGTGGAAGCAAAAACATGGCTCGGACTCTGCCCCAGGAAAATCAATAATAATTGATTGGTATGCAAAATGCAAGCGTGGTGATATGAGCACGGATGACGGTGAACGCAGTGGACGCCCGAAAGAGGTGGTTACCGACGAAAACATCAAAAAAATCCACAAAATGATTTCGAATGACCGTAAAATGAAGTTGACCGAGATAACAGAGGCCTTAAAGATATCAAAAGAACGTGTTGGTCATGTCATTCATCAATATTTGGATATGCGGAAGCTCTGTGCAAAATGGGTGCCGCGCGAGCTCACATTTGACCAAAACCAACAACGTGTTGATTATTCTAAGCGGTGTTTGCAGCTGTTAACTCGTAATACACCCGAGTCTTTTTGTCGATATGTGACAATGGATGAAACATGGCTCCATCACTACACTCCTGAGTCCAATCGATAGTCGGCTGAGTGGACAGCGACCGGTGAACCGTCTTCGAAGCGTGGAAAGACTCAAAAGTCCGCTGGCAAAGTAATGGCCTCTGTTTTTTGGGATGCGCATGGAATAATTTTTATCGATTATCTTGAGAAGGGAAAAACCATAACAGTGACTATTATATGGCGTTATTGGAGCGTTTGAAGGTCGAAATCGCGGCAAAACGACCCCATATGAAGAAGAAAAAAGTGTTGTTCCACCAAGACAACGCACCGTGCCACAAGTCATTGAGAACGATGGCAAAAATTCATGAATTGGTCTTCGAATTGCTTCCCCACCCACCGTATTCTTCAGATCTGGCCTCCAGCGACTTCTTTTTTGTTCTCAGACCTCAAAAGGATGCTCGCAGGGAAAAAATTTGGCTGCAATGAAGAGGTGATCGCCGAAAGTGGGGCCTATTTTGAGGCAAAACCGAAGGAGTACTACCAAAATGGTATCAAAAAATTGGAAGGTCGTTATAATCGTTGTATCGCTCTTGAAGGGAACTATGTTAAATAATAAAAACGAATTTTGAAAAAAAAATGTGTTTTTCTTTGTTAGACCGGGGACTTATCAGCCAACCTGTTATCTACCAAAATTTTATGGTTCTGTTCTTTTCCTCTGTTGGTTAAGCTACTCTTGTAGTTTAGTGAACGCAATGGTTTTTAAGCTGAGATCAAAAGAACAAATATAATTGAAATACAAACCAACAATAACAAAACAAAATTTTGTTAAAATTTTACTTTTATAGAAAATTTTGTTAAAATTTTACTTTTATAGAAAATTTTGTTAAAATTTTACTTCTATAGAAATTTTTTTTTTAAATTTTATTTCTATAGAAAATGTTGTCAAAATTTTATTTCTATAGAATTTTTTTTTTAAATTTTATTTCTATAGAACATTTTGTCAAAATTTTATTTCTATAGAATTATCAGCCAACCTGTTATCTACCAAAATTTTATGGTTCTGTTCTTTTTCTCTGTTGGTTAAGCTACTCTTGTAGTTTAGTAAACGCAATGGTTTTTAAGCTGAGATCAAAAGAACAAATATAATTGAAATACAAACCAACAATAACAAAACAAAATTTTGTTAAAATTTTACTTTTATAGAAAATTTTGTTAAAATTTTACTTCTATAGAAAATTTTGTTAAAATTTTACTTTTATAGAAAATTTTGTTAAAATTTTACTTCTATAGAAAATTTTGTTAAAATTTTATTTCTATAGAAAATGTTGTCAAAATTTTATTTCTATAGATTTTTTTTAAATTTTATTTCTATAGAACATTTTGTCAAAATTTTATTTCTATAGAATTATCAGCCAACCCGTTATCTACCAAAATTTTATGGTTCTGTTCTTTTCCTCTGTTGGTTAAGCTACTCTTGTAGTTTAGTGAACGCAATGGTTTTTAAGCTGAGATCAAAAGAACAAATATAATTGAAACACAAACCAACAATAACAAAACAAAATTTTATTTCTATAGAAAATTTTGTCAAAATTTTATTTCTATAGAAAATTTTGTTAAAATTTTACTTTTATAGAAAATTTTGTTAAAATTTTACTTCTATAGAAAATTTTGTTAAAATTTTATTTCTATAGAAAATGTTGTCAAAATTTTATTTCTATAGAATTTTTTTTTTAAATTTTATTTCTATAGAACATTTTGTCAAAATTTTATTTCTATAGAATTTTTTTTTTTTTTAAATTTTATTTCTATAGAAAATTTTGTCAACGTTTTATTTCTATAGAAAATTTTGTCAAACTGCATAATATACGTCGAATTGGATTGGCATAATATACGTATTTAATCGGCCTTTTTTAGTTTAATATGTACCAAGTATGGACTAACTTACAATATAGAAGACGGTGTTAGGAAGTTTATAATACCTTGCCATCTGCAAGTGTAACTGCAACCCAAGTAATTCGATTGTGGATGACAGTCTTTAGTTTCTACGCAATCCGTGGTGGAGGGTACATAAGCGTCGGCCTGGCCGAACTTACGGCCGTATATACTTGCTTATTGGATAAATTATTTTTTGAATTGACTTTCAAGTAATTTTTAATTGATAATATCATTTCTGTGATTGAAGACATTTCAATTAAAAAATTAATTGGATCAATTAATTTCTCCTTCTGAACTAAAACTTAAATCCACCTTTAGAAGAGTATTTAAAAGTAATGACTTAGGAAGAAGTTCCATTTTTTTTTTGGGAAATTAACCCTCTTCACTGTTAGTGAAGAAATATCCCAATTTGAATATTGGAATGAGTATTCGGAGTGAAGAGAATAGACATTCGGTACCAAGAGAATAGACATTTGAAAAAAAACAGCATGTGTTTTCGCCTTGAGAGCAGCATTTTATGTATGTGTGGACATGGGATCTGTTTATCATTTTGGCATTATGGGCACAATTTTTGTTCTTGGTTCGTTAAAAGCAATCGGAACGTACGAAGAGTACATCAAAATATTCAGGCAAAGGAAATTAAAAACAAGTATATACGGCCGTAAGTTCGGCCAGGCCGAAGCTTATGTACCCTCCATCATGGATTGCGTAGAAACTTCTTCTAAACACCGCCATCCACAAACCTCCTAACACCATCTTCTAAATTGTATGGAAGTCCATACGTGGTACATATTAAATCAAACAAGATCGATCTAATACGTATATAATTCAGTTTGACAAAGTAGACATAAAATGTTGACAAAATTTTCTACAGAAATAAAATTTTAACAAAATTTTCTATAGAAATAAAATTTTCACAAAATTTTCTATAGAAATAAACTTTTGACAAAATTTTCTATAGAAATAAAATCTTGGTAGATTATTTTTGGCTCGAGTGGCAACCATGATTATGAACCGAATAAAATTTGAACAAAATTTTCTATAGAAATAAAATTTTGACAATGATGAAAATTTTATTATGAACCGAATAAAATTTTAACAAAATTTTCTCTAGAAATAAAATTTTGACAAAATTTTCTATAGAAATAAAATTTTGACAAAATTTTCTATTAACCGATATGGACCAATTTTTGTGTGATTGGACCAATTTTGGTATGGTTGTTAGCGACCATATACTAACACCACGTTCCTAATTTGAACCGGATCGGATGAATTTTGCTCCTCCAAGAGGCTCCGGAGGTCAAATCTGGAGAACGTTTTATATGGGGGCTATATATAATTATGGACCGATATGGACCAATTCTGGCACGCTTGTTAAAGATCATATACTAACACCATGTTCCAAATTACAACCGGATTGGATGAAATTTGCTTCTCTTGGAGACTTCGCAAGCCAAATCTGGGGATCGGTTTATATGGGGGCTATATATAATTATGAACCGATGTGGACCAATTTTTGCATGGTTGTTAGACACCATATACCGATATCATGTACCAAATTTCAGGCGGATCGGATGAAATTTGCATCTCTTTGAGGCTCCGGAACCCAAATCTGAGGATCGGTTTATATGGGCGCTATATATAATTATGGACCGATGTGGACCAATTTTTGCACGGTTGTTAGAGACCATATACCAACACCATGTACCAAATTTCAGCTGGATCGGATGCAATTTGCTTGTCTTTGAGGCTTCGTAAGCCAAATCTGGAGATCGGTTTATATGGGGTCTATATATAATTATGGACCGATGTGGACTAATTTTTGCATGGTTATTAGAGACCATATACCAACATCATGTACCGAATTTCAGCCGGATCGGATGAAATTTGCTTCTTTTTGAGGCTCCGCAAGCCAAATCTGGGGATCGGTTTATATGGGGGCTATATATAATTAAGGACCGATATGGACCAATTTTTGCATGGTTGTTAGAGACCATATACCAACATCATGTACCAAATTTCAGCCGGATCGGATGAAATTTTCTTCTCTTTGAGGCTCCGCAAGCCAAATCTGGGGATCGGTTTATATGGGGGCTATATATAATTATGGACCGATGTGGACCAATTTTTGCATGGTTGTTAGAGACCATATACTAACACCATGTACCAAATTTCAGCCGGATCGGATGAAATTTGCTTCTCTTTTAGGCTCCGCAAGCCAAATCTGGGGATCGGTTTATATGGGGGCTATATATAATTATGGACCGATGTGGACCAATTTTTGCATGGTTGTTAGGGACCATATACCAACACCATGTACCAAATTTCAGCCGGATCGGATGAAAGATGCTTCTGTTAGAGGCTCCACAAGCCAAATCTGAGGGTCCCTTTATATGGGGGCTATACGTAAAAGTGGACCGATATGGCCCATTTTCAATACCATCCGACCTACATCGATAACAACTACTTGTGCCAAGTTTCAAGGACGGATGGACGGACGGACGGACGGACGGACGGACGGACGGACGGACGGACATGCTTAGATCGACTCAGAATTTCACCACGACCCAGAATATATATACTTTATGGGGTCTTAGAGCAATATTTCGATGTGTTACAAACGGAATGACAAAGTTAATATACCCCCATCCTATGATGGAGGGTATAAAACTGTGGAAACTACACAAAAATTACAAAGGGATCTTCATAAAAATAACGAAAGGGCACTCTTTTTAGAGTTGGGACAGTAAAATGAAAAAAGGAGGAAATTGTGAAAAATTAAACAGTAAAATGTATAAAAACAAAGTTTAGTTGCTCTTTATTAATAAGTAGTCCAAGAGGAGTTGACGGACACCTTAAAATATAAAAGCGGGCATTAAGTTCAAGTTTTGCAGCTAAAACAATTGAAAAAGTTTGGTTTCTTTAAAATGAATTATTAAAGAAAACTGAAAGGCAAAACAGGGTCATTTTTAGAGCGATAATGCCAACTTAATAACGGCCTTAAAGGTAACAAGTATATACAGCACTAAGTTCGGCCTGGCCGAATCTTAAATACCCACCAACATGAACCAAATATTAGGGTTTCCTTTGAAATTTCAGGATAAATTTAAAGATTTCACCTATGAGGACTATATCAGATTCTGGATTTATAAGAACCATTTTTGTTTGAGTTTTAGAGGAATCATTAACATCTCTTGTAAGTGTCTAAGAAAATTATAAAATAGCGTCTTGATTTGAAATCTTAAATCTGTAGAAGTAAAATCTGGACATTTTACATTAAGTTTCAAGCAATTTTCATGATCAGTGCGCCTTCTACACCCTCAAGCAGTGAAGTCGGTCTATATGGAGGCATTACCAAATGGACCGATAAAAACGTAATCCGATACACGTTTTTGTGAGCCTAAAATACCAGAATATTTACAATTTCAGGCAAATCAGATAATAACTACGGTTTCTAGAAACCCAAGGAGTTAAATCGGGAGATCGTTCTTATGGGGGCTATATTAAAATATGGACCGATACTCACCGTTTTCGGCACACCTCGTTATGACCCGAAAATACCTCTAGATTTCCAATTTCAGGCATCGGTCTATATGGGGGCTATACCAAAATATGGACCGATACTCACCATTTTCGGCACACCTCCTTATGGTCCTAAAATACCTCTAGATTTCCAATTTCAGGTAAATTGAATAAAATTACGGTTTCTATAAGTCCAAGAAGTAAAATCGGGAGATCGGTCTATATAGGGGCTATACCAAAATATGGACTGATACTCACAATTTTTGGCACACGTATTTGTGGTCCTACAATACCTCTAGATTTCCAATTTCAGGTAAATTGAATAAAAACTGCGGTTTCTATAAGCCCAAGACCTCAAATCGGAAGGTCGGTTTATATGGGGACTATATCAAAACCTGGACCGATAGAGCCCATCTTCGAACTTGACCTGCCTGCAGACAAAAGACGCAAAAATTCAGCACGATTGCTTCATTATTGAAGACTGTAGCGTTATTACAACAGACAGACGGACATCGTTATATCGTCTTAGAATTTCTCCCTGATCAAGAATATATATATACTTTATATAGTCAGAAATCGATATTTCGATGTGTTACAAACGGAATGACAAACTTATTATACCCCCGTCACCATTCTATGGTGGTGGGTATAAAAATGAAATTAAGTACAAAACACGATAAGTTTTAAATGCATTTAAAATGGTGTTAAATGGTAGTAAAAAACTGTTCACGCCTAAATAAATGTATGTGTATATTATAAAAATATTTATGTATGTTTATACTCGACTCCACGTTCTTCTTTTGTTAGAGTTTTTGACTTCCTTCCAAAATTGCAAACTTTTATACCTAAAAAAGTTTTTTGTTACAAAATTATTATTTTTGCAATAAAAAATAATATTTTATCCAAAAGCTCAGTCCATTTCGTTTATATCAAGCACTGTTTCTGACTGTAAATCTTTAATAACCCACATTTCGAAATTTCATTGTAAAAATTTAATTTAGTATAAATGTCTAAATTAAAAAAAAAATTGGTTTAAATAAAAAAATTTCGTGGGAATGAAAATTATGTGAGGGAATGAGCACAATCTTTTTTGGGGAAAATTCTTCCAAGCCTATAATATTTTTGGACTCAAAATGCTTCCAAACATATAATATGTTCACATAAACAAACATATTAATGCTTCGGCAGTATCCAATAATATATGTGCTTCCTGCAAAATATGTTTGGAACATATGTTAGAGAAGCGATTTTTTTGTTGAGGGTGTAGGGATTGAGATCCGGAGGCCATTGTTGAATGGCTTTATAAGCCATACTTTGTTGACGCGTGTTAAGTACGATGATACTGAAACCTGTTGGAATGTCCATGGTCTGCGGCCAAAAGTTTTTGTCTGTCCATGGCTTCAATGCTCTCTGTAGGACATTTTCCCGATGAAGTCTTTGCGAAGTTTTATCACGATAACTTAATTATTGAAGGCTGATTACAACTGACAAACAGACGGATATTGTTAGATAGTCTTATAATATTACCCTGGTCAGAAATCCATATTTCGTTGTGTTATAAAAGGAATGACAAACATATTGTACCACCATTCTATGGCAGTGGATAATAAACAACATATCTATAATAAATATAATAAAATTAATTACCACACACACGTGTGCTCATTACGGGACAAAACGTATATGAACGTAATCTCGTACGGTGGTTTACAAAAGTTTCTAAAAGAATTGCCATTAAGAAAAAAATGCAACTCACGTTCATTTGTTGAAATAGAAACTCTTTTCCCTTATATGATAAAGAATATTTTAAATATGCACGGAGCGAAAAAGACTGTTTTTCATATGTTTGGGTGTAAAAATTATATGTTTGGAACTCGAATTTTTAGCATATTATTTTTAAGTACAATCATATAATCTTCATAAACTATGTTTTAATATGTTAGAATATTTTATGTTTGGAATATTACATTTTGGATGATAGCACAAATCATTTTGGAAATTTCGTATAAACTTATATATACAGTGGCGTGCAGAAATAAGTACATAATTATTTTTTTTTTCATTTCTAAACGAATAAAATAAGCAGTAATAAAGAAACTCAACATAATTTTATTTTTCCTTTATTCCTTCTTCAATTCTAAATAAATCAAGAAACAAGCTCAAAACAAAAGGTAAAGAATTCAGAGAGATAAATAAAAAAACAACAAGTATATAAGGCCGTAAGTTCGGCCAGGATTCGGCCGAATCTTATGTACCCCCCACCATGGATTGCATAGAAACTTCTACGAAAGACTGTCATCCACAATCGAATTACTTGGGTTGTTGTATCTTAAATCGTTTTCTAAATTGTGAGTTAGTCCATATTTACGTGGTATATATTAGACAAAAATGGTATGTATAGGTAAGTCTATAAATAATTACCAATCGATATGGACTTTTACACGGTACGTAGAGAGCCAGAATTGAAATATGGCGGTCGCTTATATGGGGGCTATATACAGTTATGAACTTGATATGTGTGATTGGGGATCGATTTATCCGAGGGCTATATATAACTATAGACCGATATGGACCTTGTTAGGCATGGCTGTTAACGACCATATACTAGCACAATGACTCAAATTTCAACTGACTCGGATGAAATTTGCTCCTCCAAGAGGCTTCAAAACCAAATCTCGGGATCGGTTTATATGGGAGCTATATATGATTATGGACCACTTTTGGCATGGTTTTTAAATATCATATACTACCACCACGTACCAAATTTCAACCAGATCGGATGAATTTTGCTCCTCCAAAAGGCACCGGAGGTCAAATCTGGGGATCGGTTTATATGGGGGCTATATATAATTATGGACTGATATGAACCAATCCCTGCATGGTTGTTGGATACTATATACTAACACCACGTACCAAATTTCAACCGAATCGGATGAATTTTGCTCTTCCAAGGGGCTCCGAAGATCAAATCTGGGGATCGGTTTATATGGGGGCTATATATAATTATGCACCGATTTCGACCAATTTTTGCATGGGTGTTTGAGGCCATATATTAACACCACGTACCAAATTTCAACTGAATCAGATGAATTTTGGTCTTTTAAGAGGCTCCGGAGGTCAAACCTGGTGATCGGTTTATATGGGGGCTGTATATAATTATGGACCGATATGGACCAATTTTTGCATGGTTGTTAGAGACCATATACTAACACCATGTACCAAATTTCAGCCGGTTCGGATGAAAATTGTTTCTCTTAGAGGCTCTGCAAGCCAAATCGGGGGATCGGTTTATATGGGGGCTATATATAATTATGGACCGATGTGGACCAATTTTTGCATGGTTGTTAGAGACCATATACTAACACCATGTACCAAATTTCAGCCGGATCGGATGAAAGATTCTTCTCTTAGAGGCTCCGCAGGTCAAATCTGGGGATCGGTTTATATGGGGGCTATATATAAGTATGGACCGATATGGACCAATTTTTGCATGGTTGTTAGAGACCATATACCTACACCATGTACCAAATTTCAGCCGTGTCGGATGAAATTTGCTTCTCTTAGAGGCTCCGCAAGCCAAATCTGGGGATCGGTTTATATGGGGGCTATATATAATTGTAGGCCGATGTGGACCAATTTTTGCATGGTTGTTAGAGACCATATACTAACACCATGTGCCAAATTTCAGCCGGATCGGATGAAATTTGCTTCTCTTAGAGCATTTACAAGCCAAATTTGGGGGCCCATTTATATGGGGACTATACGTAAAAGTGGACCGATATGGCCCATTTGCAATACCATCCGACCAACATCAATAACAACTACTTGTGCCAAGTTTCAAGTCGATAGCTTGTTTCGTTCGGAAGTTAGCGTGATTTCAACAGACGGACGGACGGACATGCTCAGATCGACTCAGAATTTCACCACGACCCAGAATATATATATACATTATGGGGTCTTAGAGCAATATTTCGATGTATTACAAACGGAATGACAAAGTTAATATACCCCTCAATCCTACACACAAAAAAAATTTTTTTGATTTCAATCACGAAAATCGCGGATTCAATCATTTTTTTAATTGAAATGTCTTCAATCACGAAAATGATAGTATCAATCACCCATTTTGATTGAAAACCAACACGATTTTCAATTAAAAATTTAATTGACTTTTGTCACGGAATCAATTAATTGTGTGATTGAATCTATTAAAAACGTGATTGATTTTTAACATAAAATTCAATCACAGTTTTAATTGAATCAATTAAAATTTTAATTAATTTCGCGACAAAAATCAATCAACTATTTGATTCATTCAATTAAATAATTAATTGAAATTGGCTATAAATTTCGATCCAAAAATATATATATATTGCGACCCCAAAATCGTATTTAGTTTTTTTTCTTTTGAAATAAAAGAAAATATGTGTTTCTTATAAAACATATTTAATATTTTATTATTTTTTGAGTTATGCAATAGACAAATAAATTTGGTTCTTGTCATTTGTGTTTTGTTCTAACATAACTTACAAATACAACTAACAACTATAGGGTGAAAAAATAAATTATATAAATCATTATCTTCCTTATAATAATAACCATGTTAGCATGTTCCTTCTAATATGTAGATGCGCCTAGATTTCCAATAAATCAGCAGCCTGTAAGCTAAATTAGTTTTTCTGAAAGTAAACAGAATAATTTGAATTTAATTTTGTTCAATTAAAAGTTAATTTTGTTAAACATTACCTGCATAGAATATCAAGTTCAATTCTTAGTTCCAGGTTGCAGATTTATAATCTTCTTTTGCAGTTGTAGTCTTTTAGCATAAAAAGGTGTATTAAGGATCTCGGTAATTTAATTTTAGTAACAATTCCTTTCCAAAATTTCCACACATTAAAATCGTCTATTAAAATTTGAACCAATCAAAGACAAAAATAATGGGA
The DNA here is from genome assembly GCF_050003625.1 of Haematobia irritans. Taxonomy (NCBI): domain Eukaryota; kingdom Metazoa; phylum Arthropoda; class Insecta; order Diptera; family Muscidae; genus Haematobia; species Haematobia irritans. The sequence goes on from NC_134400.1 coordinate 180,431,583, forward strand.
AAGCAATGTAATATTTGGTATTATATTGATGATACTTTGCAAGTTCTGGAAATAGAAAAAATATATAAATGGGAAATACATATTTTTATTATTTTCGGATATTTTTCATATTTTTAAATCCAAAAGAAAGAACTTTTTTACCATTACATAATTCAGCTCATTAGTTTATATATCAGATCCGTCAAATGTGTTGGGGGCTATATATAAAGGTTTGTCCCAAATACATACACTTAAATATCACTCGATTTGGACAGAATTTGATAGACTTCTACAAAATCTATAGACTCAAAATTTAAGATGGCTAATGCAATAGGGTGGAACACAATTTTAGTAAAAAACCAGTAAGGAAAGTCTAAAGTCGGGCGGGGCCGACTATATTATACCCTGCACCACTTTGTAGATCTAAATTTTCGATACCATATCACATCCGTCAAATGTGTTGGGGGCTATATATACAGGTTTGTCCCAAATACATACATTTAAATATCACTCGATCTGGACAGAATTTAATAGACTTCTCCAAAATCTATAGACTCTAAATTTAAGTCGGCTAATGCACTAGGGTGGAACACAATGTTAGTAAAAAAAAATATGGGAAACGTTTAAATCTGAAGCAATTTTAAGGAAACTTCGAAAAAGTTTATTTATGATTTATCGCTCGATATATATGTATTAGAAGTTTAGGAAAATTAGATTAATTTTTACAACTTTTCGACTAAGCAGTGGCGATTTTACAAGGAAAATGTTGGTATTTTGACCATTTTTGTCGAAATCAGAAAGACATATATATGAGAGATATATATAAATCTGAACCGATTTCAACCAAATTTGGCACGCATAGCTACAATGATAATTCTACTCCCTGTGCAAAATTTCAACTAAATCGGAGTTAAAAATTGGCCTCTGTGGTCATATGAGTATAAATCGGGCAAAAGCTTTATATGGGAGATATATCCAAATCTGAACCGATTTCAAGCAAATTTGGCACGCATAGTTACAACGCTAATTCTACTCCCTGTGCAATATTTCAACTAAATCGGAGCAAAAAAATGGCCTCTGTGGGCAAATGAGTGTAAATCGGGCGAAAACTATATATGGGAGCTATATCTAAATCTGAACCGATTTCAACCAAATTTGGCACGCATAGCTACAATGCTAATTATACTCCCTGTGCAAAATTTCAACTAAATCGGAGCAAAATATTGGCCTCTGTGGTCATTTGAGTGTAAATCGGGCGAAAGCTATATATGGGAGCTATATCTAAATCTTAACCGATTTCAACAAAATTTGGCACGCATAGCTATAATGCTAATTCTACTCCCTGTGCAAAATTTCAACTAAATCGGAGCAAAAACTTGGCCTCTGTGGGCAAATGAGTGTAAATCGGGCGAAAGCTATATATGGGAGCTATATCTAAATCTGAACCGATTTGGCTGATATTTTGCAAGTTTTTCGAGACTCATAAAATATTGGGATGTACGTAATTTGAGGAAGATCGGTTGATATACACGCCAATTATGACCAGATCGGTGAAAAATATATATGGCAGCTATATCTAAATCTGAACCGATTTTTTCCAAAATCAATAGGGATCATCTTTGAGCCGAAACAGGACCCTATACCAAATTTTAGGACAATCGGACTAAAACTGCGAGCTGTACTTTGCACACAAAAATACATCAACAGACAGACAGACGGACAGACAGACAGACAGACAGACAGACAGACAGACGGACATCGCTAAATCGACTCAGAATTTAATTCTAAGACGATCGGTATACTAAACGATGGGTCTCAGACTTTTCCTTCTTGGCGTTACATACAAATGCACAAACTTATTATACTCTGTACCACAGTAGTGGTGAAGGGTATAAATATATTATTTTAGTCCGATTAATGTAAACAGGCTTCAATGGAAAACGGTATTCACATTTCACAATTTCTTACCTTCAATAAACGTAGATTGTTTTCCATTTTTACAATACCACAAAACACAAACACAGGTAATTTCAAATGCGTTCTCTCATATATTTTCAAACCTTTACCACGTGGCCATTTGTTGTTGCACACTTTATTTATTTCAACCCTTTGCTATGATTTGTTGTAGCGTTCAAAATATTTATGTACACATTTTCAATGCAGCAGACAGAATGTCGCCAATCATGTTTTTCAATTTACGCGAAAAACGAAAACCCAACCGTTCGTTACAATTTACTTCTACAGACTGATCTCTCCATCATACAATGTTGAATAAATACCCATTCTCTTGTTCTCTTTTCGCTCTTTCCATTGCTCAAAGTTATTCAATTTCAATCACAAAAGTGATTGGATCAATCACATGTGTAATTGGAAACGGAAAAAATTTCAATCACGTTTGTAATTGAAAATTATTTCCGAATTGATTAACAAATTGATTGAATCAATTAATATTTTAATTGGAAACGTAACAAATATCAATCATTTTTTTAATTGGGTTTTATTCGGATTTGATTAAATAATTAATTGAATCAATTAACATATTAATTGAATCCGTTTCCAAATTCAATTAAGTGTTTAATTGAAAAAATGTTGGTGATAATTTTTTGTGTGTATGATGGAGGGTATAAAAACTGTAACAAGGCTTGAAATAATTCGAATTCTAAGAATCTTTCAAAATTCAGAAACTCGAAAAAAATGCAAGGCTATTGAAAGCTCGAATTCTAAGAAATATTTGTAATTCGCCTGTCCCACTTCTCTGAGCTTCTGTATTCCAAAAATTCATTTGAATTCGAGCTTTCACTCGCCCTTCCAAAATTATCGTATCCAGCAAAAGTAAAAAATGCTACGTGCCACATACTTTGTGTAAAAACAATTTTAACAGTTTTCTTTAACATTAATGACATTTTACTTCATTCACTAAAAGCAAAAAGTATTATTACACTTTTCTTTAATAAAATCTTTGACAAAGAAGATATTGAACTTCCCAATCTCATTACTAAAGTTGCATTCCATTATAGTGACACCAAATTTTCTACAGACTCAGAATCATCAGTAAAAGCATCAGCACAACAAAAATAAGACCAACAAAGAATATTTTCTTTTTTTTCACAACAAAACTTCATTAATCATCATTAAGGACACCTCCATAGTAGGCTGCTACAATCGGGTATATGCCCTACAAAGTGTAATGTTGTGTCTCTCGCTCCTCTGCAATATGTAATGTAGTTGTGAGCAATTCTTCTTGCCGATAATAATGAACATTAGAGTTTACTTCGCTCCCGCTCTTTCTCTTTTGTTGAGACAAACGCTTCAGTAAATTCATATTAATGGTTCTTTGGCTCAAAGAGATGAAAAACAACATCAATGGCAAAAGCTATACTACTTGTCCTTCCAATAGAAGACATACCCAATAATGCTATACATTTATCAACTAAAGAATATTTTCTTTTAACAACCAAAAGGATAGCAAAGGGATGTGAGGACATTTTTCAATCTGGAAAGAGAAAACGCTTTATTAAGCTGTGGAACATTTGTAAGAATTTGTTAAATCGATGTTGTGGATTAAAAACAAAAAATGGCTTCTTAGAGATATTTTTTGAACCCCATTTACGGGAGAGTTGGATGTCATTCAGTTTTGTAATGAATGGAAATACTATTTTGTAGTGCGATTTCACTAACTTTTCGGGGGAATATAGAAACTGGGTAAAATTTTTGTATTACAAAATGACGTATGGATACAAAACTCGAAAGTTGACTACTCCGCCGTTTGTCCGTCGAAGTCAAATTAGATAATAGACGTTTGTTCTTATTTTATGGTTTCACTGTGGAGACGGCCCTGTCCGTCTCCATTTTGAATTTTTCTCGGTACTTATTCGCTTTATCTATCTCAGTACAAAGATTCAAAAAAATTCCATAAATATTGTAACCATGAATATAAATTATGATATGTCCCATAGGCGTATGGTTATCTTCTTCAGCTTCCAGCAGAGTAAGCTTTCTAGGGTTGTATTATTTTCACATCCTGTAAAAGAGTCAACGTTTATCACAAAAAGTCTATCAATTTCTTCCAAACAAAAATTATATTCTCGACACAGTTGAAACACTTTTACATTAAATTAAGGTAGTTTACGATAATTGATTTCCTAAGTTTTGTAATTATGTGAATTACTATGGCATACTTTTGTACAATCATGAATTTTTTTTAACCAACTAACAGGTTGGCTGACATGTCCCCGGTCTAACAAAGAAAAACACATTTTTTGTCAAAATTCGTTTTCATTATTCAACATAGTTCCCTTCAAGAGCGATACAATGATTATAACGACCTTCCAATTTTTTGATACCATTTGATAGTACTCGTTCGGTTTTGCCTCAAAATAGGCCTCAGTTTCGGTGATCACCTCTTCATTGTAGCCAATTTTTTCCCTTCGAGCATCCTTTTGAGGTCTGAGAACAAGAAAAAGTCGCTGGGGGCCAGATCTAGAGAATACGGTGGGTGGGGAAGCAAATCGAAGCCCAATTCATGAATTTTTTGCCATCATTCTCAATAACTTGTGGCGCGGTGCGTTGTCTTGGTGGAACAACACTTTTTTCTTCTTCATATGGGGCCGTTTTGCCGCGATTTCGACCTTCAAACACTCCAATAACGCCATATAATAGTCACTGTTGATGGTTTTTCCCTTCCCAAGATAATCGATAAAAATTATTCCATGCGCATCCCAAAAAACAGAGGCCAATACTTTGCCAGCGAACTTTTCAGTCCTTCCACGCTTCGGAGACGGTTCACCGGTCGCTGTCCACTCAGCCGACTGTCGATTGGACTCAGGAGTGTAGTGATGGAGCCATGTTTCATCCATTGTCACATATCGACGGAAAAACTCGGGTGTATTACGAGTTAACAGCTGCAAACACCGCTCAGAAACATCAACACGTTATTGTTTTTGGTCAAATGTGAGCTCGCGCGGCACCCATATTGCACAGAGCTTCCGCATATCCAAATATTGATGAATGATATGACCAACACGTTCCTTTGATATCTTTAAGGCCTCTGCTATCTCGATCAACTTCATTTTACGGTCATTCAAAATCATTTTGTGGATTTTTTTGATGTTTTCGTCGGTAACCACCTCTTTCGGGCGTCCACTGCGTTCACCGTCCTCCGTGCTCATTTCACCACGCTTGAATTTTGCATACCAATCAATTATTGTTGATTTCCCTGGGCCACAGTCCGGAAACTCATTATCAAGCCAAGTTTTTGCTTCCACCGTATTTTTTCCCTTCAGAAAACAGTATTTTATCAAAACACGAAATTCCTTTTTTTCCATTTTTTTTAAAAAAAGACGCTCTATCTCATAAACTAATTGATTTACAGACGTCAAATTTTGACACGAATCATTTGAAGGTTGTTACAATATAAAAATAATATGCATTTAATACTAGCGACGCCATCTATGTGTCAGACCGGGGACTTATGAGCCAACCTGTTATTGGTCCTACGCAGAATAAAAGTCCGCAGTTAAACTAACGCTAATTTTTTATTGCAAAAAATTATTTGCTTGTGTACCCAGCAAAAAAAGCGTCGCCAAAAAAAGTCAAAATGTTATTATTGGATCGGGAAGTGGTACCAAATTGGCGCAAAAGCGATGAATTTAACATGGACTTGTCATAGGACGGATGTCCACCATTTCAACAGCCGTTGCACTGAATTTGCATCACTTCTTAAGATGTGATCCGAATTCAATGTTTCGGATGTGAATTATAAAATTGTGTCATATTTTGTATTTTTATTATTATTATTAAATATTTTCAAAAATTTGCAATTTTTCTAGACAAAATTTAAATAAGTTGTACCATTTTATTAATTATACCCACCACCATAGAATGGTGACGGGGGTATAATAAGTTTGTCATTCCGTTTGTAACACATCGAAATATCGATTTCCGACTATATAAAGTATATATATTCTTGATCAGGGAGAAATTCTAAGACGATATAACGATGTCCGTCTGTCTGTCTGTTGTAATCACGCTACAGTCTTCAATAATGAAGCAATCGTGCTGAAATTTTGCACAAACTCGTCTTTTGTCTGCAGGCAGGTCAAGTTCGAAGATGGGCTATATCGGTCCAGGTTTTGATATAGTCCCCATATAAACCGACCTCCAGATTTGGGGTCTTGGGCTTATAGAAATCTTAGTTTTAATCCAATTTGCCTTAAATTTGAAATCTAGAGGTATTTTATGACCATAAAGAGGTGTGCAAAAAATGGTGAGTATCGGTCCATGTTTTGGTATAGCCCCCATATAGACCGATCTCCCGATTTTACTTGTTAGGCTTATAGAAACCGCAGTTTTTATTCAATTTACCTGAAATTGGAAATCTAGAGGTATTGTAGGATCACAAATACGTGTGCCAAAAATTGTGAGTATCGGTCCATATTTCGGTATAGCCCCCATATAGACCGATCTCCCGATTTTACTTCTTGTGCGTATAGAAACCGCAGTTTTTATTCAATTTACCTGAAATTGGAAATCTAGCGGTATTGTAGGACCAAAAATAGGTGTGCCAAAAATTGTGAGTATCGGTCCATGTTTTGGTATGGTCCCCATATAAAGCGACCTCCCGATTTGGGGTCTTGGGCTTATATAAACAGTAGTTTTTATCCTATTTGCCTGAAATTGGAAATCTATAGGTATTTTCGGGTCATAAAGAGGTGTGCCGAAAACGGTGAGTATCGGTCCATATTTTGGTATAGCCCCCATATAGACCGATTTCCCGATTTTACTTCTTGGGCTTCTAGAATCCGAAGTTTTTATCCTATTCGCCTGAAATTGGAAATCTAGAGGTATTGTAGGACCACAAATAATTGTGAGTATCGGTCTATATTTTGGTATAGCCCCATACAAACCGATTTTACTTCTTGGGCTTCTAGAATCCGAAGTTTTTATCCTATTTGCCTGAAGTTGGAAATCTAGTGGTATTTTCGGGTCAAAAGAGGTGTGCCGAAAACGGTGAGTATCGGTCCATATTTTAGTATAGCCCCCAAAAAAACGATCTCCCGATTTAACTCCTTGGGTTTCTAGAAACCGTAGTTATTATCTGATTTGCCTGAAATTGTAAATATTCTGGTATTTTAGGCTCACAAAAACGTGTATCGGATTAAGTTTTTATCGGTCCATTTGGTAATGCCTCGATATATACCGAATTACTTCTTGAGGGTGTAGAAGGCGCACTGATCATGAAAATTGTTTGAAACTCAATGTAAAATTTCCAGATTTTACTTCTACAGATTTAAGATTTCAAATCAAGACGTTATTTTATAATTTTCTTGCACACTTACAAGAGATGTTAATTATTCCTCTAAAACTAAACAAAAACGGTTCTTATAAATCCAGAATCTGATATAGTCCTCATAGGTGAAATCTTTAAATTTATCTTCGGGAAGTGTCCTCAAGTCCTCCTGAAATTTCAAAGGAAACCCTAATATTTGGTTCATGGTGGTGGGTATTTAAGATTCGGCCCGGCCGAACTTAGTGCTGTATATACTTGTTTTTAATCTCTTTTTAACCTTGTTAAAACAAAATAATTAAAATTTTTTTTATTGAAAAATATGAAAAAAGCGAGTTTTAAAAAATTGAATCAAAAGAACTTCCTGTGTAGTTAAAATAAATAACATCTTTGCGAGGGCATTTTTGGAAGTGCTTTTAAAGTAGTGACTTTAGAAGAACTTACAATTGTTTTTGCTGAAGGTTAAAGGCAGATATACGTAATACGACATAAGAGGCATCTGTATATAACTTTTTACATTTTACTAGAATCCCCCGACATTTTTATCGCTCTAGTGTCCGCCATAGCCTACACTGGAAAAAATATTAACCTAATATGGAAGATAATGCAACTTAAAATTTAGGAGTCGAAATTTACGCAATGTTAAGGACAAAATTCTTTAAAATAATGACATTTTAATTAAAAGAAAGTTTATAATCCTTGCCTTTTTCATTTAATTTAGGACACAAATTTTGAAATTTTGTGTCTCTCTCTCCTGAAGTTGTAGATATTTGAAGTAAGGCAAATTTTCCTTAAAATAAAAAAAAAACATTTTTAATTTAAAGAAATTGTTTTTAACTCAACTGACATATTGAATTTTTAAATTTAAAATAAAAACTCTTCAAATATAGGCTAAGACTTATATTAAAGATTTGCATCTTTGGTTTAAAGTTTTTTTAGCATTAAGAGCACTGTTTTTACTTTGAAGTACCTGGCATAATTTGGATTTTGATATTGGAATTTGTTTGTATATAAATACCTTTATTAATATATCGCAAAAAGAGAATAAAAATTCGATGAATGAGATCTGTATCCAATTTTAATTTTATTGATCCTAGATTTAAAGCCAGGGAGGTCCGTAACAAAAATGTCTTTATTTTAAAGAAGCCGCATCTTTGGCTCGGAATCAATACCAAAATCCTTAAGGGAAGGTCAAAATCTTTGGATCCAAGTAAACTTTTTTTTGAGTGTATAGATACATATACATATAATTTTTGCTTCAAAAATTTTTTATACCCTCCATCATAGGATGGGGGTATATTAACTTTGTCATTCCGTTTGTAACACATCGAAATATTGCTCTAAGACCCCATAAAGTATATATATTCTGGGTCGTGGTGAAATTCTGAGTCGATCTAAACATGTCCGTCCGTCCGTCCGTTTGTCTGTTGAAATCACGCTAACTTCCGAACGAAACAAGCTATCGACTTGAAACTTGGCACAAGTAGTTGTTATCGATGTAGGTCGGATGGTACTGAAAATGGGCCATATCAGTCCACTTTTACGTATAGCCCCCATATAAAGGGACCCTCAGATTTGGCTTGTGGAGCCTCTAACAGAAGCATATTTCATCCGATCCGGCTGAAATTTGGTATATGGTGTTGGTATATGGTCTCTAACAACCATGCAAAAATTGGTTCACATCGGTCCATAATTATATATAGCCTCCATATAAACCGATCCCCAGATTTGGCTTGCGGAGCCTAAAAGAGAAGCAAATTTCATCCGATCAGGCTGAAATTTGGTACATGGTGTTGGTATATGGTCTCTAACAACCATGTAAAAATTGGTCCATATCGGTCCATAATTATATATAGCCCCCAAATAAACCCCAGATTTGGCTTGCGGAGCCTCAAAGAGAAGCAAATTTCATCCGATCCGCCTGAAATTTGGTACATGATATTGGTATATGGTCTCTAACAACCATGCAAAAATTGGTCCACATCGGTTCATAATTATATATAGCCCCCATATAAACCGATCCCCAGATTTGGTTTGCGAAGTCTCCAAGAGAAGCAAATTTCATCCAATCCGGTTGTAATTTGGAACGTGGTGTTAGTATATGATCTTTAACAACCGTGCCAGAATTGGTCCATATCGGTCCATAATTATATATAGCCCCCATATAAAACATTCTACAGATTTGACCTCCGGAGCCTCTTGGAGGAGAAAAATTCATCCGATCCGGTTCAAATTAGGCAAGTGGTGTTGGTCCATATCGGTTCATAATCATGGTTGCCACTAGAGCAGGGATGGGCAGAGAGGATTTGTGTTTGTGTGCGTTTTCAATTGATCGCTCTCTTTATGCACTTCGAGAAATGATACTTAATAATTATATTAAGTTACTTTTTTTATGAGATTTTTATGAAAGACTTTAAAGACGTATTTCTGTCATTGATACATAATTTTAATGTAATTAACTTTTTAACGAAAAGAAACATTATTTGGATGTCCAAAGAGGCACTGTACTAAAAAATTACCATATAAAATCGTAGAATATTAAGTGGTTTTTGTTTATTGTGTATTTTCCTTTGATTCGAAATAGTAAAATAAATAATATTTTTAGGTTTTCAAATACGCACAATAGAAAAAATTCAATAATTATTAAAAAAATATTTTTTTATTACATCTGGTTATTATTTAATTGAAAGTTATGAATTCTGGAAACAAAAAATTAAATTGCAAGTGCTCATTTATTCCGAATTTCATGTAATCACTGAACAACATGCGACAACACACCCAGCTCGATCGGTTGCTCAAGCGAGACTGAAATGTGTTTTCAAAATACAAATTCATTTCGTCGTGTGTAAAAAACCTGTTTTGACACTTAACTGAGCGAGAGAATATTTGGGCGAGCAAGAGCAAAACGCCGCGTAGTCTCTTTGCCCATCGCTGCACTAGAGCCAAAAATAATCTACCAAAATTTTATTTCTATAGAAAATTTTGTCAAAATTTTATTTCTATAGAAAATTTTGTCAAAATTTTATTTCTAGAGAAAATTTTGTTAAAATTTTATTCGGTTCATAATAAAATTTTCATCATTGTCAAAATTTTATTTCTATAGAAAATTTTGTCAAAATTTTATTTCTATAGAAAATTTTGTTCAAATTTTATTCGGTTCATAATCATGATTGCCACTCGAGCCAAAAATAATCTACCAAGATTTTATTTCTATAGGAAATTTTGTCAAAAGTTTATTTCTATAAAAAATTTTGTTACAATTTTATTTCTATAGAAATTTTTGTCAAAATGGTATTTCTATAGAAATTTTTGTCAAAATGGTATTTCTATAGAAAATTTTGTCAAAAGTTTATTTCTATAGAAAATTTTGTTAAAATTTTATTTCTGTAGAAAATTTTGTCAAAATTTTATTTCTATAGAAAATTTTGTTCAAATTTTATTCGGTTCATAATCATGATTGCCACTCGAGCCAAAAATAATCTACCAAGATTTTATTTCTATAGGAAATTGTGTCAAAAGTTTATTTCTATAAAAAATTTTGTTACAATTTTATTTCTATAGAAATTTTTGTCAAAATGGTATTTCTATAGAAATTTTTGTCAAAATGGTATTTCTATAGAAAATTTTGTCAAAAGTTTATTTCTATAGAAAATTTTGTTAAAATTTTATTTCTGTAGAAAATTTTGTCAAAATTTTATGTCTACTTTGTCAAACTGAATTATATACGTATTGGATCGATCTTTTTTGATTTAATATATATAACACGTATGGACTAACTTACAATTTAGAAGATGGTGTTAGGAGGTTTTAAGATACCTTGCCATCGGCAAGCGTTACCGCAACTTAAGTAATTCGATTGTGGATGGCAGTGTTTAGATGGAGTTTCTACGCAATCCATGATGGAGGGTACATAAGCTTCGGCCTGGCCGAACTTACGGCCGTATATACTAGTTTTATTGTATTTAAGACACCAATTTTATAAATTTGCGTCCCTTCGTTAAAGTCTTATGTTTTTTAACTAAGGCAAATATTCCTTAAAGTAAAAAATAAAAACAAAATTAATTTAAAGAAATCGTCCTTAAATCAACTGAACTATTGAACCTTTAGATAATAAATAACTTTAAGATAAAAACTCCTCAAATATGGGCTAAGACTTATTTTGAGGATTTAGCATCTTTGTTTTAACGTTTTTGTGGAATGAAGAAAACATTTTTTTTTTATTTTGAAGTATCCGTTATAATTTGGTTTTTAAACTGGCATTTATTCATACGTGAATAAAGAGAGCCACCGTGGTGCAATGGTTAGCATGCCCGCTTTGCATACAAAAAGTTTTTCAGCGGTGGATTATCCCACCTCAGTAATACTGGTGAAATGTCTGAGTGTTTCAAAGCTCCACTGCAATGTGGAACGCCGTTCGGTCTCGTCTACATAAAGGAGGTCCCTTGTCATTGAGCTTAACATGTAATCGGGCAGCCCTCAGTGATAAGAGAGAAGTTCACCAATGTGGTATCACATGGACTGAATAGTGATGGACTGAAATTTGAGCCTGATACATCGGGCTGCATCCTAACCTAACCGTATACGTGAATAACTTTATTAATATATAGCAAGAAGAGAATGCAAATTCCATAAATTAAATCTGTATACTAATTTTAATTTTCTTGTTCCTAGATTTAAAGCCAGATAGGTCACTAAACAATGGCTTTATAGTAAAGAAACCACATCGTTGGTTCGGAAACAATACCAAAATCCTTAAGGAAAGGTAAAAATCGATGAAGTGTAGCTTTATATTTCTTACGCATTATGTTCAAAGAATTTTTTGCTCTAGTCCCTGATGTTTCACAATTGATATGTACGAGTAAAAAACCTCTATGGCCACAACATTGATCTTAAACTCCAGATTTCTGTCCAATATAGCCCTAAGGTACTTTGCACAATGACAGACATATTTTTATATGAATAATATAAGTATGTATACACCCATTCGCAACAAACAAAAATTATAATAACCACACAGTCACCCACAGTATAATTAAAAAAATGTCCCTTTCATTATTTCATTAAATCTACCTTTTTTCAACGCGTTAATCTCTCCACCACAATTGATTATATTTACCTTAATTTTAATCCATTATCAGAACAATACTTGGAATTACATTTAACAATAACAAAATCCATATGCTTGCATTTACAATTCACTTGCCCACATATCTACTTCACTTGCATATAAAACCAGAGAGCATATCAGGAAAAATTTTGCCATTGAGTAAGAGTATTAATAAATGGAGGATGAAGGAACAAAACCAACTCACAAAACAAACAATTGACACTTCTCATGCTTTATATCGGCTGGTACACTGTTAGAAAAATATGTTTTTCATATGTTCCGATATAAACAAAATGTGTTTCGGGCACAATTTTAAAACACAATATATTTGAGTGCAAACATGTAATGTTCCTAATGTTTGGAGCATGAATGTTTCATTAAAATCATATGTGTGAATGCAAACATATATAAATTTACAAATTCCGACTAAACATACATACACGCAAAGAAAAAAACGTTTGGAAAACGTGTACCGAAAACGTTTTTCTTTTGTTAGAGTTTTTTGAATTGCTTCGAAAATTTTAAACTTTTATCACCAAAAAAATTCGTTTTTTACAAAATTTTTATTTTTTTCAATAAAAAAATTATTTTTGAAACAACAGCACAGTCCATTTCGTTTATATCAAACACTGTTCTTTTCTGACTTTAGGTATTTAATAAGACACATTTTACAGTTCAAAATTTAATATAGTACAATGTAATATTCAACATTTTTTCGGAATCTTCCGAACATATCTAGAATATATGTAAAAAAAAAAAAACAAAAAAAAAAACTTTGGTCGAAGCAGGGATCGAACCCACGACCCTTGGCATGCAAGTCAGACGTAGCAACCACTGCTCCACGGTGCCAAACAAACTGTTTGTTTCTGTTAAATAAACTTTGTTTATTCGGCTCGTGGGCGCCGCAAGCTATGCTATATAAATATAACTTATATGGATAATTATCTATTGATGACCATAACAGGTACATTGCTCAGTGGTTAGTGTGTTCGCTTACAAAGTGCATGGTCCGCGGTTCGATTCTCCGTCCAGGCGAAAGGCAAAAAAAAATTAAAAATTTATAAAATCGTATAATTTCTTCTACATTGTTGGTATTACAGGAAAAGGTGTTAAGAACTAAAACACCTCGTGGATGTGAGAAAGATGTGAGGGAAAATGCAATAAGCAAGAAAACAATGTTTTTTTTTTTGAGTTAGTCTTTATGAAATTGTTTTTACATCCTGGAAAAGAATAAACGTTTATCACAAAAAGTACATACTTTTCTTCCAAATACACTTCCTTACAGCGAAAAGCAAATGAGAAAAGAACTTTGTTTGTCTAAAATTTCGTTTGGGAGGAAAGAATTATTTTTTTGCGTGTATGTTGTGATATTTTATTCAAAGCGACAGAGAGAGTATAGAGAAAGAAATAGAGATGGAAACCGGGAGAGTTGACGAAATATATCAACATAACACAGCGAAAGAATCAAAAGAGAACAATTTCTGTGAAACCGCTTGTATGTTGTTTCGGAAAACTGTTTTATGATAAGGCCAAAAATTTGATATGCTTAAGTCTAAATATTATTTAATTTGAATAAAGAGAACAGACATTCGGAATCAAGAGAGTAGACATTTGAAAAACAAACAGCATATGTTTTCGCCTTGAGAGCAGCATTTTATGTATGTGTGGACATGTGTTTTGTTTATCATTTTGGCATTATGGGCACAATTTTTTTCTTGGTTCCTTAAAAGAAATCAGGGGTCTTCATAAAAATAACGAAAGGGCACTATACTCTTTTTAGAGTTGGGACAGTAAAATGAAATAAGGAGGAAATAGTGAAAAATTACACAGTAAAATGTATAAAAACAAAGTTTAGTTCCTCTTTATTAAAAAGTAGTCCACGAGGAGTTGACGGACACCTTCAAATATAAAAGCGGGCATTAAGTTTGAGTTTTGCAGCTAAAACAATTTAAACAAGTATATACGGCCGTAAGTTCGGCCAGGCCGAAGCTTATGTACCCTCCACCATGGATTGCGTTGAAACTTCTACTGAAGACTGTCATCCACAATCGAATTACTTGGGTTGCGGTAACACTTGCCGATGGCAAGGTATCTTAAAACTTCCTAACACCGTAATATATACCACATAGTCCATACGTGGTATATATTAAACTAAAAAAGGCCGATTAAATACGTATATAATTAAGTTTAAAGTTTCTATAGAAATATAATTTTGACAACATTTTCTATAGAAGTAAAATTTGGAAAAAATTTTCTATAGAAATAAAATTTGGAAAAAATTTTCTTTAGAAGTAAAATTTGGAAAAAATTTTCCATAGAAATAAAACTTGGAAAAAATTTTCTATAGAAATAAAATTTTGACAAAATTTTCTATAGAAATAAAATTTTGACAAAATTTTCTATAGAAATAAAATTTTGACAAAATTTTCTATAGAAATAACATTTTGACAATGTTTTCTATAAAAATAAAATTTTAGTAGATTATTTTTGGCTCGAGTGGCAACCATGATTATGAACCGATATGGACCAATTTTTGTGTGATTGGGGATCGGCTATATATAACTATAGACCGATATGGACCAATTTCGGCATGGTTATTAGCGGCCTTATACTAACACCACGTTGCAAATTTCAACCGGATCGGATGAATTTTGCTCCTCTAAGAGGCTCCGGAAGTCAAATCTGGGGATCGGTTTATATGGGGCTATATATAATTATGGACCAATGTGGACCAATTTTTACATGGTTGTTAGAGACCATATACTAACACCATGTACCAAATTTCAGCCGGATCGGATGACCCAGAATATATATACTTTATGGGGTCTTAGAGCAATATTTCGATGTGTTACAAACGGAATGACAAAGTTAATATACCCCCATCCTATGGTGGAGGGTACAAAAATTTATTTTCTTTAAAATGAATTATTAAAGAAAAATAGAAGGCATTTTAGAGCGATGGTGTTAAATGCTAGTAAAAAACTGTTCACGCCTAAATAAATTTATGTTTATATTATAAAATTTTTTATGTATGTTTATACTCGACTCCACGTTCTTCTTTTGTTAGTTTTTTTAATTCCTTCCAAATTTTAAAGTTTTGTACCAAAAACAGTTTTTTGTTACAAAATTGTTATTTTTGCTAAAAAAATAATATTTTATTCAAAAATCAGTCAATTTCGCTTATATCAAGCACTGTTACTGACTATAAATCTTTCACATTTCGAGGTTTCATTATAAAAATTTAATATAGTATAAATATAAATGTGTAAATTAAAAACAAAAAAGTGTTCGGTCGGAGCAGGGATTGAACCCACGACCCTTTGCATGCAAGGCAGACATGCTAACCACTGCTCCACGTGGCAAACAAATGTATGTTTCTGTTAAATAATGTTATGTTTGCATGGACTCGAGGGCGCTGAAAACTATGCTATATAAATGTAACTTATAACGATAATTGTCTACTGGTGAGTATAACAGCTACGTAGTCCAGTGGGTAGTTTGTTGGCTTACAAACTGTATGGTCCTCGGTTCGGTTCTCCGTGCAGGCGAAAGGTAAAATTTAAAAAAAAAAATTATAAAAGTGAATAATTTCTTCAACATTATTTGTATTACAGAAAAAGGTTCCAAGAACTAAAATATTTCGTGGAAGTGAAAATTACGAGTATTTTAGTCAATGAGCAAAATCGTCTTTGGGAAAAATTCTTCCAAGCATATAATATTTTTGGGCTCAAAATGCTTCCAAACATATAATATGTTCACATAAAACAAACATATTAATGTTTCGGCAGTATCCAATAATATATGTGCTTCCTGCAAAATATGTTTGGAACATATGTTAAAGAAGCGATTTTTTTGAGGGTATAGAATTAGTCAAACGAGTATGTGAAGATGAAAAAACAGTCATGAGCTAATGGACTGGTTCATACGCAGCGGACTCAAGGACTGAGAATAGGGGAGCCAAATTGGGGCCAGTGCACTATATTTGGTACATTTAATTTTCCTACTACTACAGAGAAATGAATGGAGCTTGTTATGGAGTTTGGACTGCTCGATCATCATGACATGCCCTCTGTAAAGGATATTGGTATTAAAAGACACTACAATAGTATTTTCATATATTTTATGTATTTTTTTTTTTCAATGCACCAACCTCATACCTTGTGTACCAATTAAAAGTGGGTACTAATCCTTAAAATCTCTATCAGGTAAATAGCCGAATTACATTACCAAACGATAGATACGATTTAATTGTAATCCTTGTTTATTTTAGCTGCAAGACCATAGATGCACATAAAATAATTGTGAGTGTATGTGTGGGTGTAAACATTTTGTAGAGAGGAAATTTCATGCCGATTTTTAATGTAATCTCATGGTTGGGGACATGTGTTGAAGAGAAGCAATTGGGGGAGAAGACAAAAATCATTTGAGATTGTACGTTACCATGTACTACATGTACATGTGTATGTATATGTCAATATTATTGCAGTGAGTGTGTGACACTACAAACCACACCAACAAGTATAAAGTCATAAAAATAAATGGCAGTCATTTTTATTTTTAACATTTGTTGTTTTTGTTACCATTGTGTATTATTTACTTTGTGGCTTTGTTCAGGACTCTAATACATACATATAATACATATAGTATGATGATGGTGGGGAGATAGGGCGGAGATGATTGGGAGTGTGTGGATAGCATAAAATGCGTTTTTGTTTGTTATTCTAGGTATTAAGTGTATTACTCGTTGTTGCTGGTGGATAATATGAGAGTATTTTGCCTGTTGCTCTTAGTGCTGCATGTGTCTGTCTACCAAGTTGCTCTGCTTGCTTTGGTACCAGTTGCCTTTGCTTTGTAATCCAATAAAACCACTGAAATTACTGTAGATTTTTGTTCTATGGCACCCAAATGATTGAGCACACAATCTTATAGGATTTTCCATTAGAAACTTCGATATATAAACATTTTTGCTAACATGTTATGGAGTTTTTTTTCTGAAAGTTTGAGTTAGCCACAAAATGAAACTAAAAACTATGCCAGGGTTGATCTTCTTCTTACAGCCGTGTTTTAAATTCAATTCGTACCCCTAAGGTCGTAGCTTGTATCTTAGGGTAAAGAGCAAAAGAGGGTAAGTAGTTGTGCTGAAAAACTGCTTACAAATAGACTCTAGGCCATACTCCGTATGCTTGGGAATAATGGCTTACCATCACTGAACAAAATTTCTTGCATAACAAAGTGGGCAATGATCACATGTACACGCGGAAAATAATTCTTTGCTCCCAAAGAAAATTTTAGACAAACAAATACCGTTTCCCATTTGCTTTTCGCTGTAAGGAAGTTTGTTTGGTAGAAAAGTAGATACTTTTTGTGATAAACGTTGATTGTTCTACATAATGTGAAAACACTATCATAACTACACTGAAAAAAAACGCATACTCGGCTTTTTTCTTCATATGCTATCAAAGTCCTTTAAAAACGAGTTAACGACAGCTTTATTTTCCAAATTAAGACTCGACTTCCAATAAAAATTATGCTATGTTTCAAGTAAAAAACGTCTTTAAAATAAAGTGTTGAAAAACATGTCCTATATTAGAACGATTTTTTGCTTTGTAGTCAAGATGCAAAAAGGCAACAAATTTACTGACAATTTCATTAAATTTAAAGAATTTTTCTGAATTATTAAAGTCAAATTAACCTTAGCCCAAACATTTTTTCTTTCATGTTATGATACCCATTTTTAAATGAAATCACTCAATTATAAGGTCAATACGACTTCATTGAAAAGTTTGTCGACTTTTGGACAAGGAAAAAACTTTCTATTGGAGAAATGTGTCTTAAAGACATGAAATCGTATTTTAAAGACATGAAATCTTTGACCTCACGACAATATTTTTTTCAGTGTATGAAACTTCAAAATGTGTCTTATGAAAGATTTAAAGTCAGAAAATAGCAGTGCTTGATATAAACAAAATGGACTGTTTAGTTTTGTTTATAGTAAAAACAAAATTTTAGTAGCAAATTTTTTGGTTTGGTGATAAAAGTTTTAAAATCTTCGACACAAAATCCAAAATCGAAATTATGTAATATAAAAACCGTTAAAACTATTTATTTTAAATTTTTTCAAAATCGTGTTTTGGATCAATCACGAAATTAACTGATCTAAGCAATTTTTAATTCCGAGAAAGCGACATCTTGAGACGACCGAGTCCGAACCGCGTTCCACATTGCGGTGAAACCACTTATAGAAGCCTTGATCACTTTTTGGTGGTAGAAATGAAGCGAAGAACCTCATTTTTAAACCATTCTTGGCTGACGTTTCCCAAGGCTTCAATACTGTCCTTAATATTTGGGATTTATTTTAACCTCAATCGAGGATGTAAAGTTTCTGCTGATCTCTATGACAAGTAAACCAGGGTTGATAAAGTTGACACTTTTGTGCTTTTTTTGGTACATTTCGACTGCCAAAAGCACCGTGGCACGACCGCGAGCCATTTGATACTTTTTCATCACAATTACTCTATATAGAGTTATTCTGTCCTAAATGTGAACGTTTCTCAGATATCAACTCAACTCTAAAAATTATAAATAGCGGACATTGAAGAAAAAAATATATTTCAAAATGAGGATATTTTAGTTTTTATTAAAGGATGTCAACATTTTTGAGAGAAATGCCACATTCGTCCGCAAATGTGAAACTCGAAATATGATTTTTTTCGCCACACTGAGGAACAGAGTATTATAAGATAGTGTATATGTTTGAAAAACCTAGAAGAAGACGAAATACACACATGGTGTCTTTACCAATAATGCTTAGAGCTGGCTTCTGAGCCGGTTGCTATAGTTGGTAGAATTTTCTAAATAAAATTTTGTTAAAATTTTCTATAGAAATAAAATTTTGTAAAAATTGTCTATAGAAATAATATTTTTACAAAATTTTGTATAGAAACAAAATATTGTCAAAATTTTCTATAGCAATAAAATGTTTACAAAATTTTCTATAGAAATAAAATTTTTACAAAATTTTCTATACAAATAACATTTTGACATAATTTTCAATAGAAATAAAATTTTGATAAAATTGTCTATAGAAATAAAATGTTAACATTTTCTATAGAAATAATATTTTGACAAAATTTTCAATAGAAATAAAATTTTGACAAAATTTACTATAGAAATAATATTTTGACAAAAATTTTCTAAAGAAGTAAAATTTTTACAAAATTTTCTATAAAACTAAAATTTTGACATTTTCTATAGAAATAATATGTTGACAAAATTTTCTAAAGAAATAAAATTTTGTCAAAGATTTCTATAGAAATAAAATGTTGACAAAATTTTCTATAGAAATAAAATTTTGTAAAATAAGATTTTTTTAGAAAATCTAAAAAAAATTGTCCAAATCGGTCTAGATATTAATATACGTATACTTTTACAATAGTCTTTAAATTTGATATTATGTAATTTTAGCACCTTTGGGCTTCGAAAAGTACTTTTTTAATAGATTTTTAGTACTTTTTCGTCAACCTCATTTATCATCCCTGCACGGATGAAAAAGACTGTTTCTCATATGTTTGGAACACAAATTTTTAAACACAATATTTTTGAGTGCAAGCATATAATGTTCATAAACTAGCATAACATGTTTGGGACATATATGTTAATATGTTAGAACATATTATGTTTGGGACATAAAATGTTTGTAAATATAATATGCTTGGATGCAAACATATATTAATTTAGAAATAGCCTATAAACAAATATGTGTTTAGTAGCTTGGAGCGCTATTTAACAGGGAGCGATATTGAATTAAGTTGGTGGTTGTTGCTTGTTATTACAAAATTAACATTTTATTTTTCCTTGGGCAATTGATCAGCTACTTCTTTGATCCTTAAAAACTGTGTGGTCCGCTGTTCGAATCCCCGTCCGGCAAAAGGTAAAATTAAAATAAAAAAAAAATCATACAATTGAATAATTTCTTCTACAATGTTTGTATTACAGAAAAAGGTGCTAAGAACTAAAAAATCTCGTGGAAGTGAGAAAGATGTGGGGGAATATACAATTGGGCAGAAACAAAATTTTGAGCATTCAGGTCGAAAACCTATGTTGTTAGCACCTATATTACCTGTTTATTTTCATAATTCATTATGATTGTAAATATATAAATAAATAAATAAAATTTTGAGCACAATATTGTTTGGGAGAATTTTTTTAAGCATATAATATTTTTGGGTGCAAAATGCTTCCAAACATATTATATGTTCACATAATAACATATTGTTTTTTGGAAGACAACATTATTGAATTTGGATGCAAAAATACAAAATGTTTGGAACTTAGACTACCCAAACATATATTGTTTAGACCAATATGCTTTCAAACATATTATATATTGGAAGAGATCAAACATATAAATGTTTGGGCAATACCCAAAAATGTATATGCTTGAAGCAAAATATGTTTGGGAGTATATGTTACAGAAGCGATTTTTTGTGAGCGTGTGAAGTAAACCCAATCATTTGTTCACAAACTGCTCAATTTGGAATGACTTATCATTGGAGAATGCCAAGTTCGATAACTGGTAACATTCGTGCTAGCGAAGCAACTCCTTGGCTCTTTCCAGAGTAACAATTTTATGCATCGGTAAACTCTTGCACCCTCAAAAAAAATCGCTTCTCTAACATATGTTCCAAACATATTTTGCAGGAAACACATATATTATTGGATACTGCAGAAACATTAATATGTTTGTTTTATCTGAGCGTATTATATGTTTGGAAGCATTTTGAGTCCAAAAATAGTATATGTTTGGAAGAATTCCCCAAAGAAGATTGTGCTCATTCCCTCACATAATTTTCACTACCACGAAATTTTTGAGTTCTTCGCATCTTTTTCTGTAATACAAATATGCTGTTTTTTCTTTCAAATGTCTATTCTCTTGGTTCCGAATGTATATTCTCTTTATTCTGAATACTCATTCTAATATTCAAATTAAATAGTAATTAGACTTAAGCATATAAAATTTTTGGCCTTATCATGAAACAGTTTTCCGAACCAACATACATGCGGTTTCACAGAAATTGCTCTCATTTCATTCTATCGCTGTGTTATGTTGATATCTTTTTATTCAACCATCCCGGTTTCCATCTCTATTTATTTCTCTATACTAACTCTCTCTCTCTCTCTGGCGCTCTTTGAATAAAGTATCACAACATATATATGTTTACTCGAAATTTGTAAATTTATATATGTTTACATTCACACATATTATTTTTATGAAACATTCATGCCCCAAACATAATATATTCTAACATATTAACATATGTGTCCCAAACATTTTGTGTTAGTTTAGGAACATTACATGTTTGCACTTATATATATTGTGTTTAAAAATTGTGCCCGAAACACATTTTGTTTATATCGGAACATATTAAAAACATATTTTTCTAACAGTGTGCACTTTTAAGAACTTCAATGGCTTTAGTCCAAGCTCATGTTTCAATATGCGTATCATCATTTGTGGAATAAATTTATTTCTGAATGCAATAGTATATCAAAATGATTTTGTAAGCTTATAGACAATAAATGAAATGGTCACTGGAATAAATCTGTTAGCTGTCATAAGAGCGGTTTAAATGAAGTTTGTTGCAATACGTATCAGTCACTATTTATTACTATTTAATATCACGCTATTCAGCAATTAATTCGTAATCATACCAGAATCAGAATTTTCTTATCTAAGAGACGAAATTTCATACAATATAAAGATTTATTTTGAAGCAAACTATTTTTCTTTAAAAACAGAAAATATTAGAGACAATCGTTGCATCGTTTGTCATATACATATATTCTGGTTTAATTACTCTTAAAGAAAATACTTTCCATTAAGCGGGAACGGTATCATTTGTCTAATACTTCGTAATAATGGAAAATATTGTTTCTTTGGATTTTCATTTATATTTATGAAAATGTTTCATGATCCTTAAAGTTATTTCCTTAGTATTATGAATTTTGTTCTAGCAGTGTTAAAAAATAAGATCTCATAAAAATGAATCTAAATGGCAACGCTTTCTTCATTGACACTCACCGTTTATGATGCACTGATGTACTCAGATCTTGCAGTTGTTGATTGTGCGAATGGTGTTCCATGCAGTTGTAGCTGTTACTCCCTTTGGTGCATTAAAAGGCTACACGGATGTTCATCGTTAACTTTATGAGTGATATTAACAATCCATAACCATTAAAGGGGGATAGTTGGTGGTTATCGTTAAATATTACGCAGGAGAATTGATTGTGTATATTTATTGTTGGTTGTTGTTTTTTTTTACCGCAAATATTTAACGACTTTTGCGAATTTTTTCTTTACATAGACCAATGGCCCAATACACACTTACACACAAACGCACTATTTAGGGGGTTATTTTTATGACCAAATGTATATGCAACAGGAGAGGATTTTTCCTTTAAATTTTGAATTTTTAGCTTAAGCACCTACAAACAGGGATATTCAAGTAATTTTGGATAAATCCTTTTTAAGATTTTGTTATTCTTGCTTCTGTTTTCTTAAAGGGAATTTTTCTTTATCTTTTCTTTGTATGTATATTCCGAGGGGGTAGACTTTATTCAAATATAAGTTTTATTATATTTTTATTCCTTCTTCTTTGACAGAAATTGTTGGCGTCGTAGTCGATACTTTTTTTGTTGTCTGCTCACACACTCACATACACTCTCGCATTTTGTTTTATTTCCATTCGAATAAAGGCAAACACATTTTCTGTAGTCTATGCTTTTTTTACATTCAAACTCACCCAAATAATACCGTTAGGTTTCACTTTAATCACTCGCGGCACTTTACTCAGTCACTCACCTAGCTACCACTCCCAAGAAAACTACAATAGTTTAACAATGCTTCACAATTCTATGACCGTTAAGGTTCTCTTGCTGTTTTTGTTGTTGTTGTTGTGGATAAATACAAATAGCTATTGAAACCTTATTTGTTTTTGCTTTTGTTGTCAATACATTTTCAAATAACTTTCACTGCGTCCCGTTTTTATTTTTTTTTTATTTTTACTATCGTGTTTTATGCTCGAAAACCATTTACTCCGATTGCCAACTGCTAACTGAGCTTATTGACAGACAGTTCCTTGGTTTTATAAACTTCATGTACTTCTTCCTTACTAATTCGCCTTGTTTTCGGTTTTCGCCGTAATTGCTCTCATTTACTCACAGTAAATTCCCGTTTCAAGGTAGTTGTGTGTGTGTGTAAGTGTCTCTCCATGATATCCTTAGAAACGTTTCCTTGGGGCTATTGTCCGTGAGTGTCAGCTGTCATGGTATTGTTGCTTCCCATTCATGAGATGGTGTATTGCTTTTGCTTTTGCATTTGTTTTTGTTATAGTATAGTTTTTTGGCGCTCACTTTGTCATACTTTATAACAACATTTTGTTTACCATTGAGTGTTAACAGTATGAAAGAAAGAGAGCAAGAGTACAACTATGAAGTTTGCGCAGATAATATATAAAATATTAGAGTATCACTCGAACAGTTATTTTAACAACAATAAACAAATATTAGCAAAAGAGAGTTAAAGTAATATCGAAAGTTTTCCATATTTTTTTAATAAAGCAATTAACCGTTATCACTTTCAAAATTAACACTATGCACCAAACTACTTTTGCAAAGGTGAATGCTAAATGTGCCAAAGAGAGTAAAGATGGCATTCCATAGGTGCAAATACTGAGTATTTTCTTTATTTTCCCGATTCTTAATGCCCGAATAGGGGAAGTCCCAGTTTTGCACATAGAATTCCTTCATCTTAAAATATATGGACGAAGGCCTTGCCTTGGATGAGTATATGGCATATAAAATATTATAAAATTGGAGGTTTAATTAACAAATTTTGTTCACTCCATGGCAGCGAAGACTACTCATTCGACTCATATTTGTACCAGGTCCCGTTTTAACGTAAGCTCGTATATGGCTGACATTATATTTTCACAAAATTTAGAAGATGAGGTGATAAAAATCAAGCACAATATTTTTAAGTTCTTTTTGTTGGTAATAAGGACTCACCTCTTCCTTGTAGAAGGTGACGAGTAGTGAAAATGGTGTACATGGTATTTGATACCGTGATGGAGACTCCGCCGCTCTCCCTCATTAAGAAATTCAATGTTTGTTTTGGTAACGGACCACAAGCAAAGGTAGAATTTTTAAGCAAAGCTTATTTTCCATGATTCGAATTCATTTTTCAAATTAATGTTATGGAAAAAATTATTTTATTTTGTGTGAAAAAAAAATGGACCCTCTAATGAAATTAAAACATTTTCCCCTTAAAATAAAAATATGTACGTGTAGTTAAAAAAGGAATGAAAATGTTCCGTTTGGACCCGGAAGTGGTGCGAAATCGAATCAGAAGCAGACATGTCATAGAACAAAAATAAAACTTGAAAATATTAAAGATCTCTTTACCGGGTAGTTAAAGCTTTACAAGATATTTTACCAAACTTATCGTAGCGTTTGAATGATAACCCTGAATATTTTATCAGCTGCTCATAAAATGGAGCATTGGAGGGTTAAGTGGTAACAAAGCTTTGAATACGGTGAAACCCTCCTGTTGCATTCCGCCAATAGCCTCTTAAAGTGTATAGAGAACACATATCTATGTATGCATAATAAATACAAACACACATGTATATTAGAACTTCGATAGAGTTGTATGCCATAGAATTGTTTTTGTATGTTGTTGCTGGTGGACAACATTGGCCTACAATGAAAGCTTCTACATCAAAGGAGTTACAAAGCGACCTCAATTATTATAATTTTTTATTTAAATTCTACTCTGTATGGGGGAAACAAGTGATTACATATCTCTATCTGATGTAGACAATCAATTGAATTGACACAGGTAAACTTAATGCGTAATGAGACTTAAGTTACCTGCAAAGTTCAAGATGAAGGTTACTATATTTCGAACATTTGTGTATGTGTTTGTGCTCATTATTGTTTATGTATGTTATGGCGGCATTAAATGAAAGCTTTTGCTTTAGGGTATAATACTGAGCTCATATAATTTTGTTGCTTTAGGAAACACTCTCTCCTACTCTCTCTCTCTGTTTGTACTCCATGCAGTGATGCCAGTATTTCACGTTTTACCAGTATTTTGGTTGTACATTTAACAAAAAATGGCGGGGAAGTGAGATTGTATGCCAGGTACTATAATCGTAACCAAAAATGTCGAATTATTAAAATTTTGGAAATAAAATGTATTTGAAATTGTAATACACCGAAATTGGAGTATTGGAAGTTGGCTTCTGGGGCCATATAAGTCCATATGGGAGCTATATCTAAATCTGAACCGATTTCCAAAATCAATACGGTTCTATTCTGAGTCAAAACACATACTTGTGCCAAATTTGAAGTCGATGGGACTAAAACTGCGACCTAGACTTTGATTACGAAAATGTGTTCACCGACAGACGGACATGGCTATATCGACTCAGGAGCCCACCCTGATCATTTTTGCCAAAGGCACCATATGTCTATCTCGTCTCCTTCTGGATGTTGCAAACATATGCACTAACTTATAATACCTTGTTCCACAGTGTGGCGCAGGGTATAATAAATTTATTCGGAATTCAAGGGTGATGGTTATGATTATATTTGGCTGGAAACCCACAAGCGCCTATCGTTAGATCCGTTCAGCTTTTAAATTTTACTTTATTACATTCCATGTCAGCCAACCTATACTTTCGAGTTTTAATATTTTAATGTTTGCTACCTTACGAGTAAAACTTGTCTTGCTCTTAGCTCCTTAAATATGTATCCTATTATAGAAATAAAATTTTGACAAAATGTTCTGTAAAACAAAATTTTAATGCATTTATCATCTGTGATGCGCATTTAGACTGATTGTCTGTACGAAGTACACATAGTGTACCGTAGTACATGTAATGATATAATGGCTTATTTATTAGCCTATCAGCCACCGTGGTGCAGTGGTTAGCATACCCACGGGGTCGTGGGTTCAAACCCAGTTTCAACCAAACACCAAAGAGTTTTTCAGCGGTGGATTATCCCACCTCAGTAATGCTGGTGACATTTCTGGGGATTTCCAAGCTTCTCTAAGTGGTTTCACTGCAATGTGGAACGCCGTTCGGACTCGGCTATTAAAAGGAGATCCCTTGTCATTGAGCTTAACATAGAATCGGACAGCACTCACCACTGTGGTATCACAATGGACTGAATAGTCTAAGTGAGCCTGAAATATCGGACTGCCACTATACCTAATCTAACCTAACCTAACCTAGCCTATCATTACTGGTTATTTTTATGGTGTATGGCTAGTAACATCATTACATGTACACTATGTGTACTTCGTACAGACAATCAGTCTAAATGCGCATCACAGATGATAAATGCATTTAAAAATTAAACGACTGAACGAAAACAAGAAAGAAATAATATGTTTACAAAATTTTCCATAGAAATAAAATTTTGTACAGAAATAAAATAAAATTTGTATAGAAGGAAGAAAAGTTTGTACAAATTTTATATAGAAATAAAATTTTGACAAAATTTTCTTAAAAAATAAAATTTTGACAAACTTTTCTTTAGGAATAAAATTTTGACAAAATTTTCTTTAGGAATAAAATTTTGACAAAATTTTCTATAGAAATAGAATGTTGATAAAAAATTCTATAGAAATAGAATTTTGACAAAATTTTCTACAAAAATAAAATAAAATATATAAAAAATAAATAGATATAAAAATTTTGAATAGAAATAAAAAGTTGACAAAATTTTGTATCGAAGTAAAATTTTGGAAAAATTTTAACTATTAAATGGTATTAATATAATTTGGAAAAATGGTCCGCTGGTACGAATTTTGGTCCAATTTTGGTCCAATTTTGGTTTAAAATAAAAATTCATTGTGGCAACGCTGGTTGTATCTCATTTTTTGTGGCTCTCACTCTCTCTTTACTCTTACAAACAGCTGTTGAATGACTTGTAAACACAAACCAGGGCTGCCAATTTGGCGATTTATCGTCATTTTGACGATTTTTGACTCAAAAAAGCAATTTCCGATTTTACTCCGTTCAAAAATTTGGGAAAATCGAGCTGATTCGAAATCTGAACCGATTTCGATTAAATTTTGCTTACTTTAAGGGTGCTTAATTATCTTGTATTAAATTTGAAGACGGCCGGTTAGTAAATAGGCTCAATACGACCCCATTTGTTGAAATCGGGCGATACATACTCATATGTGTGGGGGCTATATCTAAATTTGATTTTTTTCCAATTCAGTAGCGTTCGTCCTTATGCCAAAAAAGCACTGAACAAAGTTTCTTCAAAATAAATGCGATCGGAATCTTGCGAACAATATATAGACAGACCCACCGATGAAGGGACGAATACGAATAGATCGACTCAGGAGGTGATTCCCAGTCGACCAGTATGTTTTATGGAGTCTACACCCAAAGAAAAAATACTTTCCTGAGGAACGAAATTTTAGACAACCGAAATTCCCCTTTCTTATGAAATATTTTCTTTTAGACCAGAGAAACCCGAATTTATGTTATGCGATTCAACGATTGTCTCTAATTCATTTTATTTGCTTTTAAAGAATATTCTTTGGCGTCAAAAGAAAACTTTGCTTGACTATAACTTCATTCAAAAAAGAATCACAAAAGAAAATTCTTCTTTCAGTGTATAATCAATATTTCTAGTAGGCACATTTTTTACAGATCAAAGTTGTTATACCCTAACCACTATGTGGGATAGGATATAAAATCTGGATGCATTTGTGGTTTTTAATGTTTAGAAACTGAAATTTAGTTATGCAAATAGGTAGTGGATGGTGTTCGCGTACTTTTCGGCTATGACTTACTCAGGATGCGTAATATAAAAATTTACTAAATATAATAGAATTGTGTGTCTTTATATGAAATGAATACCTTTGTTTTGTTTTTAACAAATATGTTTTATTTTAATATTATTTAAATTCCCGATTTTTTGACGATTTTTAAAAAGCAAGTGCCGATTATAACGATTTTTTCGGGAAAAAATAACGATTTTTCTTAAAATTTTATTGGCAGCCCTGCCACAAACTGGCACAATTTCATTGTATACGAGACGCGTATGCCAATCGACTTGTCTAACATTTAGGCTAACATTATTGTTGTTGGTATTGCTGTTGCTTTAGTGTTAGCACTTGACTCATACAACACTTGACTCATAACAGTACTTGATTTATTTATGTTTTGTTGGTGAAATGAAAAGTATGTAATTTGTACGGCGAAATACTCACCAATAGAACTGGGCTAGCGTACTCACTTTTTAGTCTTTAGAGAAAGAGGGGAGCCATGTAAGTAAAGATGTTCCTTTACTTTTGTTGTTGTTTTTGTCTACTTCTTTCTAACGGTGTTTGCTACTATTCTTTGTCATTGGTATTGAGATACTATGCCCCACATTCTCTCTGTTGTTATTTATAAATCGGCCAGAGCTTTTTTATTGTAATTTCAGTTCGATAAGCACTTGGCATAGACACACAGATGTTCAAGCACACCTTATTTAAGGAGGGTTTTTTCGTTTCGTTTCGTTTGCGGAGCCCTTTGAGGGAGTTATATTGTACTATGTGACCCAATTCATTTATGACATTCCTACAGGTGTGGTGGTAATCGTAGCATTATTTATTAAGGGGTGTATTCGAGCAAGTGTGCATTTGTAATGCACAACATTGCGAGAGTATATTGCAATAATTTTACAGTGGCTCACAATGAAAATGGTCCACCAATTACAAAACTATTGTCACACTAAAAATTTGAAGAAATCAACACGAATATAATTACAAACAAATTAAAATAGTTAGGACATGATATTTACATAAAAAAATACACAAAATGTTTGTTTCAATTCCATACTATTTTATGCTTATCAAACCTTTATACAAAATAAGTAGAAAATTCATGCCACTGTGAAAATGGTTCACAATGCAAATCTGAAAAACAAAATAACGGTTCTTTTTCATATTTTTCCTTTTGGTCTGCTTTATTCACATTTTATTTACTCTTCTATACTATTTTGTGGTGAAACAAGCAGTGATAATATCTATTTCTCCAAACTTTGATACACATTTCAAAATGGGTCGCCACACTACGGTTAAGATACAAAATTTAATTATCCAGCACTATAAAAATGGTAAAAGTCAAAGAGAAGCGCAAATAGTCAAAAAAGCACACACAACAGTGGAAAATATTATTCGCCGATATAAAATTAAAGTACGTGTTATAAATAAACTGAAAATCAGCCCAAAAAAGCTTTTTAGCGAACGTCAAGAAAGGTGGATAGTCAAGCAAATCAAGATGAATCCAATGCTGAGCGCTGCTAAACTTCGGGATATGGTTGAACATCATTTCAATATAAACTGTAATGCCGAGACAATACGCCGAATTCTCTGAAAAGATGGACTAAATGGCAGAGTAGCACCCAAGAAGCCCTTTGTGAGTCAAAAGAATAGAAAAATTCGGTTACAATTTGCCCATAGCTATGCGGGAACGGAGTTTTTCTTTCTGGAAATGTGTTTTGTTTGGCGGGTAAATGTCTGGAGAAACCCCAATCAGGAGATAAATCCAAAGCATTTGCACCCAACGGTTAAACATGGTGGCGGACATGTAATGGTCTGGGATGCATGTTCGGCAGCTGGCGTTAGTAAATTGCATTTTGTTGATGGGAATATGGACAAAATACAATATTTAAATATTTTAAGAGACAACTTCAAACAAAGTGCGGAAAAACTTGGCATAGAGGACACATTTCATTTTTATCAGGATAATGATCCGAAACATACGGCCGGAATTGTTAAAGAATGGCTTTTGTATCATTGCCCCAGAGTAATCAAAACTCCTCCACAATCGCCAGATTTGAATATCATAGAACATTTGTGGCAAAAATTGGAAATTGAGATACGAAAACATCATATTTCAAACAAACAAGACTTAAACAAGTATATACGGCCGTAAGTTCGGCCAGGCCGAAGCTTATGTACCCTCCACCACGGATTGCGTAGAAACTTCTACTGAAGACTGTCATCCACAATAGAATTACTTGGGTTGCGGTAACTTTTGCCGATGACAAGGTATCTTAAAACTTCCTAATACCGTAATATATACCACGTAGTCCATACGTGGTATATATTACGGTGAACCGATATGGACCAATTTTTGTGTGATAACTATATATAACTAAAGACCGATATGGACCAATTTTGGCATGGTTATTAGCGGCCATATATCAACACCACGTTGCAAATTTCAACCGGATCGGAAGAATTTTGCTCGTCCAAGTGGCTCCGGAGTTCAAATCTGGGGATCGGTTTATATGGGGGCTATATATAATTATGGACCGATATGGACCAATTTTTGCATGGTTGTTAGAGACCATATACAAACACCACGTACCAAATTTCAACCGGATCGGATGAATTTTGCTCCTCTAAGAGGCTCCGGAGTTCAAATCTGGGGATCAGTTTATATGGGGGCTATATATAATTATGAACCGATATGGACCAATTTTTGCATGGTTGATAGAGACTATATATTAACACCATGTACCAAATTTCAGCCTGATCGGATAAAATTTGCTTCTCTTAGAGCAATCGCAAGCCAAATTTGGGGGTCCGTTTATATGGGGGCTATACGTAACAGTGGACCGATATGGACCAATTTTTGCATGGTTGATAGAGACTATATATTAACACCATGTACCAAATTTCAGCCGGATCGGATAAAATTTGCTTCTCTTAGAGCAATCGCAAGCCAAATTTGGGGGTCCGTTTATATGGGGGCTATACGTAAAAGTGGACCGATATGGCCCATTTGCAATACCATCCGACCTACATCAATAACAACTACTTGTGCCAAGTTTCAGGTCGATAGCTTGTTTCGTTCGGAAGTTAGCGTGATTTCAACAGACGGACGGACGGACATGCTCAGATCGACTCAGAATTTCACCACGACCCAGAATATATATACTTTATTGGGTCTTAGAGCAATATTTCGATGTGTTACAAACGGAATGACAAAGCTAATATACCCCCATTCTCTGGTGGAGGGTATAAAAAAGCTCACCTGGAAGATTGGGATCGAATAAGTCCAGAATATACGAAAAATCTTGTGGAATCTATTCCAGATCGTCTTAAATCAGTCATTCGTCAAAAGGGATACCCAAACAAATATTAAAAGCCTGTTCACTTTCCATTTTTTTATACCCTCCACCATAGGATGGGGGTATATTAACTTTGTCATTCCGTTTGTAACACATCGAAATGTTGCTCTAAGACCCCATAAAGTATATATATTCTGGGTCGTGGTGAAATTCTGAGTCGATCTGAGCATGTCCGTCCGTCTGTTGAAATCACGCTAACTTCCGAACGAAACAAGCTATCGACTTGAAACTTGGCACAAGTAGTTGTTGTTGATGTAGGTCGGATGGTATTGTAAATGGGCCATATCGGTCCACTTTTACGAATAGCCCCCATATAAACGGACCCCCAAATTTGGCTTGCGATTGCTCTAAGAGAAACAAATTTCATCCGATCTGGCTGAAATTTTGTACATGGTGTTAGTACACATCGGTCCATAATTATATATAGCCCCCATATAAACCGATCCCCAGATTAAGCTTGCGGAGCCTCTAAGAGAAGCAAATTTTATCCGATCCGGCTGAAATTTGGTACATGGTGTTGGTATATCTTCTCTAATGACCATGCTAAAATTGGTCCACATCGGCCCATAATTATATATAGCCCCCATATAAACCGATCCCCCGATTTGACCTCCGGAGCCTCTTAGAGGAGCAAAAGTCATCACGGTCTCTAACAACCATGCGAGAATTGGTCCATATCGGTCCATAATTATATATAGCCCCCATATAAATCGATCCCCAGATTTGTCCTCCGGAGCCTCCTGGAGGAGCTAAATTCATCCGATCCGGTTGAAATTTGCAACGTGGTGTTAGTATAAGGCCGCTAATAACCATGCCAAAATTGGTCCGTATCGGTCTATAGTTATATATAGCCGATCCCCAATCACACAAAAATTGGTCCATATCGGTTCATAATCATGGTTGCCACTCGAGCCAAAAATAATCTACCAAAATTTTATTTTTATAGAAAACATTGTCAAAATTTTATTTCTATAGAAAATTTTGTCAAAATATTATTTCTACAGAAAATTTTGTCAAAATTTTATTTCTATAGAAAATTTTTTCCAAATTTTATTTCTATAGAAAATTTTTTCAAAATTTTATTTCTATAGAGAATTTTTTCCAAATTTTATTTCTATAGAATTTTTTTTCCAAATTTTACTTCTATAGAAAATGTCAAAATCTTATTTTGTCAAAAATTTATTTCTATAGAACTTTAAACTTAATTATATACGTATTTAATCGGCCTTTTTAGTTTAAAATATACCACGTATGGACTATGTGGTATATATTACGGTGTTAGGAAGTTTTAAGATACCTTGCCATCGCCAAGTGTTACCGCAACCCAAGTAATTCGATTGTGGATGACAGTCTTCAGTAGAAGTTTCTACGCAATCCATGGTGGATGGTACATAAGATTCGGCCTGGCCGAACTTACGGCCTTATATACTTGTTTCATATTAAATTCACTTTAGTTTAAGTGAAACATTTTTACCGTGACATGAATTTCTTTCATATTTCGTTTTAAGTCCATATATTTTTATTATGTAAATAAATTAATAAACTTTCGTATATTATTTTTATTCAAAAATAATTAACAAGGTTATTTAAATTGTTTTGTATAATTTCATTTATTTCGTTGACTTTCTACATTTAAAGCGTTTTGTCACAAGTGGACCATTTTCACTGCGACCCACTGTAGTTCTGCTGATAAGGTGAGTAGAAACGCTTTATCATTTCAATATCGGTGGGGTTTTTATATGTTACCCTGGCCGAGCAGGGTACCTCTCCCACGTTCGACTTTTCCTTTTAAACCTGCCTATATTACTTACCAACGATTTACTTAAAATTTATAGGGAATAGACGGACTAACAAGACCATACAAATATTATGTCGGTATAATAAGTTTAGCATTTCATTTGTAACACTTTGACCTATCGATTTCCCATTACATACAGTATATATTCTTGATCAGGGAAAAATTCTAAGATGATATAACAATGTCAGTTTGTCTGTTATAATCACGCTACAGACTTCAATATTGGCTCTATCGTTTTGACACATACGTGTTTTTTTTTGTCTGCAACCGATATCAACCAGACCTAAAATATTTGAGGCAAACTGGAAAAAATTGCTTTGTCTACACCATCAAAAAAATCGCTTCTGTAGCATATACCCCAAACACATTTTGCTTCAAGCATATATATTTTCAGGATTGGTCCAAACAAAATATTGTTTGTATTGTTCAAACATATTATGGTTCACCGTAGGGCATACACTGGTAGTACAAAATTTTAATGAAATTTTCTTTGTGTGGATATATTTTTAAGGCACCAATTGGTTATTTCCATTATTTTACTTGCACCATACTATATAGGTCTCTCTTTCTAAACACATATTTATATGTTTATAGGCTATATGTGCTAGGCTAAGAAGTTTCCGAACTGC
Source organism: Haematobia irritans (assembly GCF_050003625.1). Taxonomy (NCBI): domain Eukaryota; kingdom Metazoa; phylum Arthropoda; class Insecta; order Diptera; family Muscidae; genus Haematobia; species Haematobia irritans. Next base: position 180,465,596 of record NC_134400.1, read on the forward strand.
CCTTGTAGAAGGAAATTCGTTTAAAATTTCATTTGATTCAAGATTTTTTTTTTGCGTATACAGATTCCCAGAAAATTGTAAGTGTTTAAGTTAGAAGAAAGTTTAATTTGGTTTAATAGTGATCGTTAAAATTTTGTATACTACTTTTTGGTGCATCCCTGGCAGAGTAGAAATGTCATAATTCGAACATTATTTTGTCTTGTCAAAAGCCCCCGCCTTCCGCCATCTTGGTTGAGAGCATTTTTCTGGTTATTATTTTTCTTGCTATCGATAAGCCTATTGGTGCGGTTAAAATTTATCCATATCGTTGGAAATTATAGGTAATATTGTTTACCATTAATTATAATAGAAAACACCTTAATAAAACCTTCTGCTCTTGTTATATATTGAAAATATTAAACTATCGTGTTTTTATTTTTCTCTATATTTACATATTTTTTCGCAATCGGCGAACATTTTGGTCCTTCGAGCCGGATAATTGGACTTCGGAGTGGAAGAATTGGTTTAACCGGTGTTTTTCTTGGTTTTTGTTTTAGACACAGTCCACCTGACCTGGTCATCAATTTCACCTTAATAAAACCTTCTGCTCTTGTTATATATTGAAAATATTAAACTATCGTGTTTTTATTTTTCTCTATATTTACATATTTTTTCGCAATCGGCGAACATTTTGGTCCTTCGAACTGGCCCCGAATGGTGAAATTGTCGTAAATTTGCTATCGTGCAAAACTAAAGTTGCTCCATTGAAATCAATTTCTTTACCTCGTCTGGAGCTTTGCGGTGCAGTTTTGGCGTCTGAACTCGCGAGAACGGTCATTCCAGAAATCGGTATTGATTTTGGTCGAATTTATTGTTGGACGGATTCGACTATTGTACTGGCCTGGTTAAAGAAAACGCCTTCGACTTGGACAACGTTTGTCGCGAATAGGGTATGTCGCATCCAGGAGAACGTCAGTGGTACGAAGTGGTACCATGTGAGGTCGGAGGATAATCCTGCCGATCTTGGCAGCCGGGGTGTGTCCCCTTCGGATTTGGCCGCGTCTGCGATTTGGTGGCATGGGCCACAGTGGTTATCGTGTGCGCATTCGGAATGGCCTGTTCGTGACGTGTCCTCTCTCGAGACCGACGTAGAAATGCGTTCTGTGAGGGCGCATGTTTCTTTCTTTAATTCTTACGAGGATGTTCTCGATAGGTTCTCTTCTCTGGGAAGAGCGCTGCGTGTTATCTCATATGCTATAAGATTCTTTTATCGAACGCATCCCGCTCATAGGCGCGATTGTAGCTATGCGGATCACAGTTTATCATCGTCTGAGATTAGGGCAACTAAAAGTCGCTTGATAGAGCCGCTCGCCTATTCTTTCGTATTCGGAGCGGCACCCTATAATTTTGCCCTATAGCTGTCGATTCACGAAGCTTTTGGTGGAATTTGTTCATTTGATTTCCATTCATGGAGGAAATCAGTTGATGTTGCGTATTCTTCGTATAGAGTACTGGATACCTCGTGTGAGAAATCTTATTCGTTCGGTTATACATAGGTGTAAACCATGTCTTTTGGAGAGGAAACGGGTTTGTAGTCAGGTGATGGCTCCTCTTCCTCCGGAAAGAACTGTTCTCGACAGACCTTTTACTACGACTGGCGTAGACTATGCAGGCCCCTTTGAGGTGAAGTCGTTCACCGGACGTTATTGTCGCATAACTAAAGGTTATGTGTGCGTTTTCGTGTGTTGTGCTACTAGGGCGATTCATTTGGAAGCGGTTTTCGACTTGTCGACTGCCGGCTTTCTTGCGGCATTTCATAGGTTTGTTGCTCGTCGGGGTTGTCCTGCGACCATTTTCTCGGACAATGGGACAAATTTTGTCGGTGCGTCGCGTGAGCTTGAACGAAATTTCCGGGATGTAATTAGGGGAAACAGTGGTGTCGTGTCCTCTAAGTTTGCACACCAGGGCCTATCGTGGCGATTTATCCCAGCTGGTGCGCCTCATATGGGAGGCCTTTGGGAAGCTGGGGTGAAGAGTTTTAAGTTGCATTTCAGAAGGCAAATAGGGAATGTTCGTTTCACGTTTGAAGAGTTTTCGACGGTGTTGGCTCGTATTGAGGCTTGTTTGAATTCAAGACCTCTTTGTCCCCAATCGGATAACCCGCAGGAGCTTGACGCTTTGACACCGGGTCATTTTCTTATAGGTGCCCCTCTACTCGCCCCTGCTGAACCAGTTATAACCGAACAGCCTCTTTCGTTGGTGAATCGGTTTCGTAAGGTACAGGCTCTTGCACAACAGTTTTGTGTTCGTTGGAAAGAGGAATATTTGAAGAATCTCCATATGAGATATAAATGGAAATTTCCTCAGCGCGATGTTATGGTAAATGATCTAGTCGTTATTCGTCATGAACAGCTTCCACCAACTTCTTGGAAATTAGGTCGAGTCGTGTCGGTCCACCCGGGCGTAGATGGTCATATTCGGGTCGCGGATGTACGTACGGAGAATGGCGTTGTAAGACGACCTATAGCTAAGTTGGTCTCATTGACCGACACTTCGGCGAACTCTTTGTAATTCGTATATTTTCTCGCAGTATCATGGAAAATACCTCGTGCTTCGCTGACGACTTGGAAAATTTCGAGGTTATTATGGATCAATCGGATGATGATAGTGCGTGCCCCCTTGATATGTCGGCGGTCGAACGGGCATTGTTGGAGGAGCCGATGGCGATACCGTCGCCTGCCATTCCGGAGGTTCAGCTATCGCCCCAAGAAATTGAGAGTCCACCTCCGGTAGTTGTGGATGAGCCCGTGGTGGCGCCTGCTGTAGTAGAGGCTACTGATGTTGGTCGAACTCCTGCTCAATTGGTTTGCAGGGTTTGTGGAGGTCGTCACGCATTGCGGCGGTGTCGGAAGTTCCTCTCTCTTTCGATTGAGAAGAGGATACGTATGGTGGTACGACATCGATATTGCTACAGATGTCTAGCACAGACCCACCAGTCGAAGGATTGTCCTAGCCGGCGTAGGTGCCCCAGTTGCTCCGGGGACCACAATATTTTGTTACACGTTGCGGCTGTGGCGCCTCGAATTGAACATGGGAGCTCGAGGTCTGCTCAGCGGATTCGTAGTGGGAGCCATACGAATCGTCCGTCCGATCTTGCTGTGGCACGGTCATATTCCGATTTTGGCGGCGTCGGAGTTCTGCCTCTGCAGAATGTCGTTACTCTGGCGCCCAGCCTCGTAGTCCGCGTGTCCCCCCATGGTGTGTCCATTCCGGTCCGTGCAGTAATCGACAACTGCGCGCGCCAAAGCCAAATCTGTCGCTCTATGGTCGAGAACTTAGGGCTACCGGTTACAAATATTGAGGGGGTCCAATTTTGCCGGTTGACAGTATCGTCCGCTTATGATCCAGAGCAGCGACTGACGTTTACTGCTCGTGTGCACGATCTAGGTCGTGTGTTGACCCCCGCCGAAGCCGTGCCAGAACGGATCAAGGAATCCTTTTTGGGATTACCTTTGGCAGATCCGCAATTTTACCGAGTGGGACGGGTTGCGATCGTTTTTGGTCCTGAGGTGTATGGGCGAATCATAACACATAGGGTGTATACGTCGCCCGGTCTCCCGGTGGCTCATTATACAATCTTCGGTTGGGTTCTGTCCGGGTTGTGTAACTGCTAGGGTAGTCGCGAGGGCCCCATTTGGGTTCTAACGGCCCCTTTTTGGCCATCGTTTTATTCTATATCTATTCGCGAGAACCCCCATTTTTGGGGTTCTACCGGGTCCCCTTTTGACCCATCGCTACTTTGTCGCGAGAGCCCCCCTTTTGGGTTCTACCAGGTCCCCTTCTGACCTTACGTACCTATTTTTGTTAGTTTTTTTTGTAATCTAGTCTTAAGTTGAAGTTGAAAAGATAAATAACGAATAAATTGAATTTTTTATAAATGAACTGAAAGAAACTCACTTGCACTGCACTTAGCCTAATATTGTATTTTAAGTTTATTTTAATTATAACATACCTTGATGTTGCAAGGCGGCCGGCAATGTTTAAGTTAGAAGAAAGTTTAATTTGGTTTAATAGTGATCGTTAAAATTTTGTATACTACTTTTTGGTGCATCCCTGGCAGAGTAGAAATGTCATAATTCGAACATTATTTTGTCTTGTCAAAAGCCCCCGCCTTCCGCCATCTTGGTTGAGAGCATTTTTCTGGTTATTATTTTTCTTGCTATCGATAAGCCTATTGGCGCGGTTAAAATTTATCCATATCGTTGGAAATTATAGGTAATATTGTTTACCATTAATTATAATAGAAAACACCTTAATATAACCTTCTGCTCTTGTTATATATTGAAAATATTAAACTATCGTGTTTTTATTTTTCTCTATATTTACATATTTTTTCGCAATCGGCGAACAGTAAGGCTTTACAACATGGGGACTAAGACATTTTTTTTATTAAATGCTAGTCTTTAATTTCGTTCTTTTTATAGCCAACACTCTTCATAAAACAACCAAGATTATCTCAGTTTAAGTGGCAGTCCGTTATTTTAGACTTAGGCTATTCAGTCCATTTGTGATACCAATCTCAACAGATTGATCCCAAATTCCGGAGCCTATCATCACTTTAAGTGGAAGAAAATTCTAAACTGTTGTCATATCAGTGATGCCAATTGGGTGCTTTTAGCACCAATGCACAAAAGTTCTATAATACATCTTCGGAAGTTTTTTTTTTGTTTTTGTTAGTAGAGCATTTAATTTTCGGGAAGTGGTATGTTAGAATTTATAATATACTAGCGTAACCCGGCCCGCTTCGCTGCGCCTTCCGAAGCGTTTTTGTAGGAACATTTGGCGTTAACTTCGTTTATAGGTACAAATACGGCGGATATGCATATTTAAAACGGTTCGTCTTAAAAAATGTCGGGGAGAGGGTGTACCCTTTCCTCCAATTTTTTTAAATAATGTTATGTATTCAAGTAGTTGGACAATCTCTATATTTCTTGTGAATTTTAAGTGTGGTTTGTCAAGGAAATATATCCTCCTCCTCGACATATCCGAAAATTAAGCACTATGTTATAATAACATACAAAGAATTACTGTTTCCCATTCAATAAATCGGAAAAAGCAAAAGTAGTAAAAAATGTTACCATATTAACATTTGCTAAAATGTTCGAAAATGATGCACCCTCTACGTTGGCTGCCAAATTCATGTAAATTTAAGTTCTTTACTAAAAATAAGTCTGGCAGAAGCCTGTACAAAAATCATAAAATTATGTACCGAGTTCCCATTTACGGACAACCCTCTACTTTCAACTTAAGAAAAAAAAAACGGACAAAAGTGAACCCTCTCCCCATCTTCGCTCCACTCCGACCTGATATCGGACTTTCACGTACCCTATATTAATTTCACAACTACTCAATGGTCCCTATAAATTCTATCGAAGTAAATCGACAAAGTTTATTTCAATTTTCCCCTTCCCCAACCAGATATCGAAAAATCATATACTAATTTAAAAATCATGTATAAATTTAATCACCTCCTCCCACGTTCCCTATAAATTTCAAGTAGATCGGAGATGTTAAAATTTTTCTCTATTGTTTTAAAGGGACGTCACTTTCCCGGATATAATATCGACAAACACCGTAGTGAATAGCACCCCTAAGTTTCCCTGAAAATTCTTGAAACTTTCCTTCAAGTGTGGGGCAAAGAAGGTTGCCTCTTCGTTCATAACCTTCCCCCACTGCCTTTGTAAATTTCAAGAAAACTTTTTTTTGTTTTTTTTTTTGCAGTTTTAGAGGAGGACGTCCTAGAAAATGTCAATCAAATTATAAGCCTAAAGGGGCGGCCTCTCTTCCGTCCAAATAACCTCTCCCAGTCCTCTGTAAATTTCAAGTAACTCGGTAAAGTTTAATTGTTTCTCTGTATGTACTTAAGAGAAGCGGATGCCCTTTTGTTTTTATTAAAAAAATCAGGAACCTGATATACATTTCATAACCTCACCCATTTTTTCCGTAAAATTGCAGTCGGGGGAGTTTAGTTTTGTTTTCACTGTACTTTAAAAAACGTCGGGCAAAGGGGTGGTCCCCCTCCCCGACAAAATATCGGGGAGGCGGATTTTTGTCTAGATGCCAACCCCAACATTCAATGAAAATTTCAAGGAAATCGCATAATTTTGTTCCAAGTTTCAAAAAATAGGGCAAGGGGGAGGTCACCCTCCCTGTCCACATATGAAATCATCAGGTACCCCATATTAATTCCATAACCTCACCGCATGTTCTCTGTAAATCTCAGATAATTTAGAGAATTTTAGTTTTTTCAGTGTACTTTAAACAAAGTTGAACAAAGGGGAGGTCCCCCTCCGCCACCAAATAACGAAATATAAAGTAGCGGATCTTTATCTAGATGCCAACCCCAACCTTCAATGAAAATGTCAAGAAAATCGCTCAACTTTGGTCCAATTTTCAAATTTCCGCGACCAGGTGTCAAAAAATGAGGTACCCTATTTTCACCACATGAACGCCCCCTACGATCTCTTAAAGTAAATCGGTTCAGCCGTTTCGGAGTCAACTCGGAACAAACAAACAAACAAACAAACATAGGCTGAATTTTATATATATAGATTTTTGGTGCTTTTTGGCCTTAGGGAGTTGGCAACGCTGTGTCATATTTGTTATCAGCAACTGCTTCGAAATTCATCCGAATATTCTTCCAACACACATTTTGTTAATTCACCATACATTATGCCATGCTAGAATCATTTTATGGCCTAGGATAGTGATGAATGTTTCCTCATCGACAGCCATACGTTTTAGACGATACATATGGGTCATTTGCTTATTTTAGGTCATCTACCCATATAATAACCTTGCGATTTTTTTTTATACCCACACCATAGAATGGTGACGGGGGTATAATAAGTTTGTCATTCCGTTTGTAACACATCGATTTCCGATGTGTTATATTATTGGTCAGGGAGAAATTCTAAGACGATATAAGCATGTCCGTCTGTCTGTCTATTGTAATCACGCTACAGCCTGCAATAATTGCGCTATCGTCCTGAAATTTGGCACAAATTCGTCTTTTGTTTGCAGGCAGATCAAGTTCGAAGATGGGCTATATCGGTCCAAGTTTTGATATAGTCCCCATATAAACCGACCTCCCGATTTGGGTCTTGGGTTTATAAAAACTGTAGTTTTTATCCAATTTGCGTGAAATTGGAAATCTAGAGGTATTTTAGGACCATCAAAAAGTGTACCGAAAATGGTGCCTATCGCTCCTTGTTTTGGTATAGCCCCCATATGGACCGATTTCCCGATTTTGCTTCTTGGGCATCAATAAAGTGTATTTTCTATCCGATTTGCCTAAAATTGGAAATCTAGAGTTATTCTAGGACCATAAAGACGTGTGCCGAAAATGGGATGTATCGGTCTATGTTTTGATATTTGCCTCAAATCGGAAATCTAGAGGTATTCTACGAAAATAAAGAGATGTGCCGAAGATGGTGAGTATCGGTCCATGTTTTGATAGCCTCCATATAGACCGATCTCCCGATTTTACTACTTGGGCTTCTAGAATCCGTACACAGAAAGAAAAGTGTCTCGTAAATTTAAGAAGATTTTTACAATAATTTATTACAAGAATTTTCCAGAATTTTAGTTCATTTTTCGTATCTTCAACGAAAATTAACTACTCGAAAGGAAATTTTACAAATTCTAAGTAGCAATCGTTTAGTTCATGGCCTAAAAAATACGATGGAAATTTCCTTAAAAAATTTCTTAACTGGTAGTTAAAAATTCGTTTGTCATGCTATAAAACTACTTGTGAAATGTAAAGTATTTTCTAAAAAATAAGTGCAATTTACTATAAGATTTTTTTGTATGAGAAAATATTTTTTTACGAAAAATGAACTTGAAAGTGGATAGCAATTTCTTACTGACAATTCTTATAGTTAATAATTGTTGGTAAAAAATTACCCAATGAAATATTTTTAGTTCACATGTAATTAAATTTATAGACATTTTCGTCAAAAATGGTAGATAACGTTTTTTGAAAATTTTGCAAATTTTAAGTTAAACGTTTCATTGTTCATAAGCTGGTGTGCCTTTACGAATATTATTCTTAGAGTAAATTGTCAGCAGATGCTATGAACTAATGCATAGTACAGAGATCTTTATCGGCATAGTGGAATGTGATTAATGTAAAGATGATGTTACTTGAGTTTTGTTGTGTATACATGAGGGTGGGGTTGTTTTTATTTTTGTCCATTTAGTGGTTTGTGTGTGTGTGTTTGTTATTCGCGGATGGTTTATTTGGCTGGATGAGGTGTTGTTTTCAATAAAGGTACATGTGTTTTTGTTGTTGTAGGAATGTTTTGGCTTTGCTTTGTTTTGTTTGGCATGCTTCAGTTGTAGAGGTGTGCGCGTGACACGAAATTTTCGTGACACGCGTGATTCACGCGTGAGTCACGTGATTCGTGAATGAAATTTTGACCAAATCACGTGAATGTGCGTGAATGGGACTGAACAAAAATGTGTCGTGCGTGATCGTGCGTGAACATCAAATTCTGTTCGTGAATGTGCGTGAGTAATTTTTTTTTCAAAATCACGCTCACGACAAAATTCACGTTCACGAAAAAATTCACATTCACGAACAATTCACGCTCACGACAAAATTCACGCTCACGAAGAAATTCACGTTCACGAAGAAATTCACATTCACGAAAACTTCACACTCACGATGACATTCACGTTCACGAAAAAATTCACGTTCACGAAAAATTCACGCTCACGAGAAAATTCACGCTCACGAAGAAACTCACATTCACGAAAAATTCACACTCACGATGAAATTCACGTTCTTCTTGTGCAAAATGTTAAGCAAAGTGGGGTAAAACTCTGGCTTCTGGGGCCATATAAGTTCATATCGGGCGAAAGCTATATATGGGAGCTATATCTAAATCTGAACCGATTTCAACCAAATTTGGCACGCATAGTTACAATGCTAATTCTACTCCCTATGCAAAATTTCAACTAAATCGGAGCAAAAAATTGGCCTCTGTGGGAAAATAAGTGTAAATCGGGCGAAAGCTATATATGGGAGCTATATCTAAATCTGAACCGATTTGGCTGATATTTGGCAAGTTTTTCGAGACTCATAAAATATTCGGATGTACGGAATTTGAGGAAGATCGGTTGATATACACGCCAATTATGACCAGATCGGTGAAAAATATATATGGCAGCTATATCTAAATCTGAACCGATTTTTTCCAAAATCAATAGGGATCGTCTTTGAGCCGAAACAGGACCCTATACCAAATTTTAGGACAATCGGACTAAAACTGCGAGCTGTACTTTGCACACAAAAATACACCAACAGACAGACAGACGGACAGACAGACAGACATCGCTAAATCGACTCAGAATTTAATTCTAAGACGATCGGTATACTAAACGATGGGTCTCAGACTTTCCTTCTTGGCGTTACATACAAATGCACAAACTTATTATACCCTGTACCACAGTAGTGGTGAAGGGTATAATAATGATTGAACATTTTTACATTTTTAAATTGAAAACATACTTCCAAATAAAAAATTAATAATTTTCGGAAATAATTGGTTTCATTGGTTCATTAAATTTTGGCTTAGATGTAAAAAAAATAATTCTATATAGTATAATTATAATATATGTAATTACAATATAATAAAAAATAAAATAAGTAAACAATAACACAATAAATCATTGATTGCCTCAATTAAAAATTAATTAAGTTTTTCGGCCAAAATCAATCCAAATTTTAATTGAATTTATATTTTGATTTGATTAAAATGTTAATTGTATCTGTTAATTTTTTAATTGAGTACGTTTTCAACTTCAGATTTTTAATTAGAAATATTTTGGCGAATTTGTGTGGGTAGCTCATTTGTATCACGAGCGAGAGTGAGTAAGTTTTTAAGTTCGTACTCATTCGTGAATTACATTTTTTCGTTTGTTTTGTAAGTATAATAGTCGTGAACGTGCGTGAGTTGCATTTTACATCGTGCGTGAATAGTTTTTTATGAATCGTGAGTGTGTGGAAGTACGTTTCATTGTTCGTGAACGTGCGTGAGTAGTTTTTTTTCGAATCGTGAGTGTGCGTGAATAAGTTTGTTGATCGTGAACGTGCGTGAGTTGATATATCCCGTCGTGAGCGTGCGGTAGTCACTATTCTGCAATCGTGAGTGTTTATCTTTGCAGGATTTTGGTTCGTGAACGTGAGTGAGCGTGAATCAATAAAAACCTTCGTGCGTGAATGTTACGAATTCATTCGTGAGCGTGCGTGAGTGTGAGCAATTCCAAAACGGGCGTGCGTGATCGTGCGTGAATGTTACGAATTCATTCGTGAGCGTGCGTGAGTGTGAGCAATTCAAAAACGGGCGTGCGTGATCGTGCGTGAATGTTACGAATTCATTCGTGAGCGTGCGTGAGTGTGAGCAATTCTAAAACAGGCGTGCGTGATTGTGCGTGAATGACATTTTGAATTTGTGAGCGTGCGTGAGCGTGCGTGAAAACTCCCTCACGCGCACACCTCTATTCAGTTGTATAGTTGGCGTTGGCGTGGGCTGTTGCATCTTTTTAGCTGGTATGCAACAAGGGAATATAAAGACGTGGAATATTTTGGATTTTTGAGACATATATTTGTGTTTGATAATTAAACCTTTTAAATGAAAGTTATTAATATTTTATCAGTAGTTTAGAAAAAAGTTATTAAGAATATTTAGGAAAATATGTTGAAAGTGTATTGAAATTTTTATTATTCTATGTAAAAAAATAATATTCAATTCCAGATGAATTTGGAAAATTTTTGTTATATCTCAGCGTATAGTTTATTCATAAATTGGTAAGTATTTTTTTAATATGACTTTCTTTTAAAAAGAATTTTTTTTATGTATATTATTATTTGTTAATTAATTTTTTTGGAAATCAGTTTAATGTTTTTCTTTGTTGTAAAAACAATATTTAATTTCAGAGCAACTCCAGATGGATTCGAACAAATTTAAAAAATAGAGAATTGGTAAGTTTTCTTTTAAAAATTGCCTTTTTTCGACTAGAATATTTACGTTTTTATGACCTTTTTATCATCAAAATTACAGGTTTTTAATACCTTATTTTAGTATTTCTTTAATAAATTTTTTTGGAAACCAATGTAATATTTTTAATGTAAAAACAAATATTTAATTTCAGAATAACCCTTTAAAAATTTGGACAAATTTTTAGTACTCCTTTGCCTGTAATTTAATAGTGAATTGGTAAGGATTCTTTAACTTTCTTTTAACCCTGGACAGTCATCCTTATTTTTTGTATATTAACGTCATCCTTCTAGTGTTGTAAATTTTGATTACTTATGACTACTCGTTACTACTCGTTACTTTTGAATTGAGTACTCGTTACTACTCTTTACTTTTATAAAAAAAAATTAAAAAAGACATTGTGGGCACTTTTTAATAATATCTTCCTCTTTTTTAAATTTAAAAACAGTATAGAAAAGCAAATTACATTATCCAGTTTTATTCAAGTGTTATAAAATGTGGTGTTGTAGATATATGGGTCTCGTTAGAAAAAGATTTTCACCAATCATTCAAATTTTTAGAGCCAATTTCGTATTCACTATTTGTTTTTTTTTCGTCAGGGTATATCTAAATGGCATTGTGTATTACTGATGCTTGCAATTTGCAAACTTTTTAAATCCACCATTGACAGTGGATGAAAATATTTAGCGATCATGTTTATCGTGAGACCCAATGTTGAAATTTTCCAAGGGTTTTTGAATAAAGGTGAGTATTAAGTTCGAGTTTAGCCGCTAAAATCGCTAAAGTGAAAACTAAATCAGTAAGAAAAATGCATGAAATTATACGTATTTGTTGCAAATTTTATTAGAACTTGATGGGGAATAGCCCAGAGCAAATTTTCACAAAGTTTGTATTCCTTAAAATGGATTATTAAAGAAAAGTAATCGTGAAAAAAATGACGTTTTTAGCGGCTAAACTCGAACTTAATACCCACCTTAAGCTTGGGTACCTTCTCTGAAAACAATTGGATTGAACCAGCTGAAATCAACGACATTATTATTCATACTATTCGCATGAGACGTGATCCATGTGATGCTTTAAATTATAGCTCCCACCTACACCCAATGCAAATTTTTTCAAATGCAAACGTTTTTAAGAAATCGAATAAATTTGTCACTTTGTTCAAAGGTGAAGCCATATATCCTTTTCGTGTTATTTTAAGGCCGGTACTCTGTTCGGTTTTCGCGTTGAAACTCCATACAAAACCAAAAAATGCGAAAAATTTGCGAAATTTTTTCCATTTGTGATACTTTGTTTTTTCGTGTTGAAAAACTGACGTTTATAGCACGGCGCCATTTGCAATGTGAATTAAGAAATAATTTATTTATTAAAAACTATTTGTGCGGGTTTATAAATCAAACACGGACCATATTTTTGTTCCGAAACTATACAAAGGATCAAAGGAATAGCAGATCAATTGCCCAAGGAAAAATAAAATGTTATTTTGTAAAAACAAGCAACACCACCAACTTAATCCAATATCGCTCCCTGTAAAATAGCGCTCCAAGCTACCTAAAAAAACGCCGCTTTCTATGTGCGAAATAATGGTTACCATAAAAATTTTTCGCAAGAATGAACATAGTACCGGCCTTTAACTGATAAAACGATTTTCGAAAACTTCAATTAATATTTTTCAAGAAGTCAAGAATTTTACTTCCAAACCGCCAACTTACTTACCGTCATGCGCTTTACAGGTTAAGGTGAGTACTATGTTCGATTTTTTCACCAAAACACTAAATTAAAAGTACAAAAATATTTATGAAGACTATATTACATGTTAGCCTGATACCGAAACAGGCAATTGACGTCCAAATGCATTATATCTAATTATACAATTATTATTCGAGCTTTATGGACAGATATAGATTAAGGAACATGGTTAATAGAGCCATTGAAAAGAAAACGCCAGATACAAATCTATACACGCCTGGACTGTACATGTTTCGGTTGGGGCGAATGAACCTTTCCACAGCCTTTAGTATAGATCTGGCTGGGAGAGATAACTCAATTTTGGGCCCTTTATGCTAACTCCTTATGGAGAAAACATTTGGGAAATTTCCTCTTACAAATTGAATCATCTTTTCTCCCACTGTACATCATCTTTTCATATAACTTACAAGTCCCTTAATCTTATTTTTATTTCGTTTTGTTACATAGTAATGCAACAACACGAAATTTTATTTTTAGAAAGCTAATTTGTTAGAATTCACCTAAGTGGTGAACAGTCGAACAATGCTTATTGTTTCTACAGTCAACTACAACATATGACAATTAACAGAAACTGGTTTCCAGGATACAACAACAATTCTAACGCGTACATTAGTCGTGTTTTTCCTAGTTTTACGACGGGCTCATCGTTGCTTATTATATTACATGTTAGCCTGATACTGAAACAGGCAATTGACGTCCAAATGCATTATATCTAATTATTCAATTATTATTCGAGCTTTATGGACAGATATAGATTAAGGAACATGGTTAATAGAGCCATTGAAAAGAAAACGCCAGATACAAATCTATACACATGTTTCGGTTCGGGCGAATGAACCTTTCCACAGCCTTTAGTATAGATCTGGCTGGGAGAGATAACTCAATTTTGGGCCCTTTATGCTAACTCCTTATGGAGTTAGCATAAAGTCAAGTCTTATCAAATAATGGATGGAAAAGATCCAATGAATCGATTGATAATCATTTTATATTTCTAAATTAATTAATTAAGAAAAGTAACCGTGAAAAAAGCTGGTTTTCAGCCAAGGCATATTAAAGAGGTAAAATCATGCAATCAGGTGACTAATATCGACATTCATCTTGTCAAAGGCTTTGTTTACGTTTAGTATTCAACAATGTTGATGTTTTATATATGCATTCAACAATACAACAACACTACACATACACAAACACAACAACACTACACATACAAACAAAACTTGAGTGATCTGCCATTTTAGTTTGACATTATTAATATCATGGGGGGGGGGGTACACACACTTGCTCGTGACTTTACCTTTAATTAATATGCCTTGGCTTTCAGCTTGAAAACTGAACATAGTACTCAGCTTTATCAGTTATTCCGGACGGAATGTCGGTGTTTGTAAAGAATCTTACAGTGTGTCTGATCGATACGACTTGTCGGCGATGACTAAATATTCGGTAAATGTGTTATCGATCCCATAAACATGCAGCAGTATCGATTATGCCTTCGGACTTAACTTATAATGTGCACAATATATGGGATATGTCCGGAATAACTGATAGTCTGTAAAGCGCATGAGAAGAAAAAAACTGGCATTGAAGATATTGAGTACTCTTTTACTAGTAACGAGTACTCAAAAAATTAGTCAGTAACGAGTACTTGTAATCAAATACTCGTTACTTTCCCAACACTACATCCTTCGTCATTTTGACTACGGCTGATTTCAAGACGCTATAATTTTCATCGTGAGCGAAAAGTGAACCAAACTTGAATTTATTTTCTTACTAAATTTAGTTTTAAGTAGTATAAAACAAAAATTCATAAAACGGTCGAATTAGTATAACTTAAATTTACCATTTCCCAATAGACTAAAATGCATTTTAAATCGAAAATGAAATTACGCGTCGTCATTTTGACGAATAGTGACTGTCTAGGGATATCAAGAATATTTGCTTTTTTACGCATATTATTATTTTTTTCATTAGATTTTTTGAAAACCTATTTAATAATTTAATTTAATGTAAAAAATAAATATTTAATTTCAGAGTAACCCAAATAAATTTGGACAACTTTTTATATTTCCCCTCAGCGTACAATTTAATAGAGAATTGGTAAGTTTTATATTAAAACTTTGGCTTTCTTTCAACTAGAATATTTATTTTATTATATCTTTCACATCGATAACAACACAGTTTTATGTGTTTATTTAGAATACTTCATTATTTCTCTAATTGTTTCAGGTACAAATTTTATGAGATACGTTTTCCAAAGAAAAGTTTAATTCCTTACACCATTTGATAAAATGCCCCAAATATGGTAAGTTACAAACTAAAATGAAGAATTAAAAAATATATTTCACTACATGGCGTTAATTTGTAACAATTTTCATTATTGTTTCCATTTTTTCCAGCAAGATATGTGAAAAAATTACCTACGATGAATAAAAAAAGATAAGTCCAAATGTCCAAACAGCGGGTTCAAATGAACTACTCTCTGTTCCACGTGGTCATAATTTTTATTCACAAAAAACATTGTATTAAGAACGTTCATCATAAGTTTTTATAATAAAGTACTTTTGCTTAAAGAAAGTTTAATTTTAATGTATGAAATTTTTCATAATAGTAAAACGGTTTGTTGTTCCTTTAATTATTTAATTTCTTTGTACTGTGGAATGATTGATTTAAAAATAGTTTAGTCGTCGACATTTTAAAGAGACTGTTAACCAATTTTTATTATCGGGTTTCCCACAAAATAAGCAAGTAAACCAAAATAATACTGACTTTTTAACTTGGTAGGTCTATACACTGTTAGAAAAATATGTTTTTAATATGTTCCGATATAAACAAAATGTGTTTCGGGCACAATTTTTAAACACAATATATTTAAGTGCAAACATGTAATGTTCCTAAACTAACACAAAATGTTTGGGACACATATGTTAATATGTTAGAATATATTATGTTTGGGGCATGAATGTTTCATAAAAATAATATGTGTGAATGTAAACATATATAAATTTACAAATTTCGAGTAAACATATATATGTTGTGATACTTTATTCAAAGAGCGCCAGAGAGAGAGAGAGAGTTAGTATAGAGAAATAAATAGAGATGGAAACCGGGATGGTTGAATAAAAAGATATCAACATAACACAGCGATAGAATGAAATGAGAGCAACCGCTTGAAACCGCTTGTATGTTGGTTCGGAAAACTGTTTCATGATAAGGCCATAAATTTTATATGCTTAAGTCTAATTACTATTTAATCTGAATATTAGAATGAGTATTCAGAATAAAGAGAATATACATTCGGAACCAAGAGAATAGACATTTGAAAGAAAAAACAGCATATTTGTATTATAGAAAAAGATGCGAAGAACTCAAAAATTTCGTGGTAGTGAAAATTATGTGAGGGAATGAGCACAATCTTCTTTGGGGAATTCTTCCAAACATATACTATTTTTGGACTCAAAATGCTTCCAAACATATAATACGCTCAGATAAAACAAACATATTAATGTTTCTGCAGTATCCAATAATATATGTGTTTCCTGCAAAATATGTTTGGAACATATGTTAGAGAAGCGATTTTTTTTGAGGGTGTATAAATATTATGGTGTTGTAAAAATGAACTAAACTACAATGTTATAGATGAACTAAAATTTAAGAAAATTATAAACTAGACAAGTTGAAAAAAATCTTAAGGGCTAAATCATGGTCAATATTACTACAGTTTAGTTCATTTTGCAATGGAAAAGGGTTCACTGTTTTTTCAGTGTAGCTTTTATCCAATTTGCCTGAAATTTGGAATCTAGAGGTATTCTAGGACCATAAAGAGGTGTGCCGAATATATTGAGTATCGGTACGGTTTTTATACCCACCACCATAGAATGGTGACGGGGGTATAATAAGTTTGTCATTCCGTTTGTAACACATCGAAATATCGATTTCCGACTATATAAAGTATATATATTCTTGATCAGGGAGAAATTCTAAGACGATATAACGATGTCCGTCTGTCCGTCTGTCTGTCTGTCTGTCTGTCTGTCTGTTGTAATCACGCTACAGTCTTCAATAATGAAGCAATCGTGCTGAAATTTTGCACAAACTCGTCTTTTGTCTGCAGGCAGGTCAAGTTCGAAGATGGGCTATATCGGTCCAGGTTTTGATATAGTCCCCATATAAACCGACCTCCCGATTTGGGGTCATGGGCTTATAGAAATCGAAGTTTTTATCCAATTTGCCTGAAATTTGAAATCTAAAGGTATTTTATGACCATAAAGAGGTGTGCCAAAAATGGTGAGTATCGGTTCATGTTTTGGTATAGCCCCCATATAGACCGATCTCCCGATTTTACTTCTTGGGCTTATAGAAACCGCAGTTTTTATTCAATTTACCTGAAATTGGAAATCTAGAGGTATTGTAGGACCACAAATACGTGTGCAAAAACTTGTGAGTAGCGGTCCATATTTTGGTATAGCCCCCATATAGACCGATCTCCCGATTTTACTTCTTGGGCTTATAGAAACCGCAGTTTTTATTCAATTTACCTGAAATTGGAAATCTAGAGGTATTGTAGGACCACAAATACGTATGCCAAAAATTGTGAGTATCGATCCATGTTTTGGTATGGTCCCCATATAAAACGACCTCCCGATTTGGGGTCTTGGGCTTATAGAAACCGTAGTTTTTATCCAATTTGTCTGAAATTGGAAATCTAGAGGTATTTTAGGACCATAAAGAGGTGTGCCGAAAATGGTGGGTATCAGTCCATATGTTGGTATAGCCCCCATATAGACCGATTTCCCGATTTCCCGATTTTACTTCTTGGGCTTCTAGAATCCGATGTTTTTATCCTATTTGCCTGAAATTGGAAATCTAGAGGTATTTTCGGGTCATAAAGAGGTGTGCCGAAAACGGTGAGTATCGGTCCATATTTTAGTATGGCCCCCATAAGAACGATCTCCCGATTTAACTCCTTGGGTTTCTAGAAACCGTAGTTTTTATCTGATTTGCCTGAAATTGTAAATATTCTGGTATTTTAGGCTCACAAAAACGTGTATCGGATTAAGTTTTTATCGGTCCATTAGGTAATGCCTCCATATAGACCGACTTCACTTCTTGAGGATGTAGAAGGCGCACAGATCATGAAAATTGCTTGAAACTCAATGTAAAATTTCCAGATTTTACTTCTACAGATTTAATATTTCAAATCAAGACGTTATTTTATAATTTTCTTGCACACTTACAAGAGATGTTAATGATTCCTCTAAAACTCAAACAAAAATGGTCCTTATAAATCCAGAATCTGATATAGTCCTCATAGGTGAAATCTTTAAATTTATCTTCGGGAAGTGCCCTCAAGTCCTCAAGCCCTCCTGAAATTTCAAAGGAAACCCTAATATTTGGTTCATGGTGGTGGGTATTTAAGATTCGGCCCGACCGAATTTAGTGCTGTATATACTTGTTTTATATAGCCCCTTATAAACCGGTCCTCCGAGAACTACAATTAAATGTGCTAAATACTGTGTGTATCCTTCCATGTTTTGGTATAGCCCCCATTACACCGAACTCCGGATTTAATTCCCAGCGTTTCTAGAAATTGTAGTTTTTATCCGATTTGCCACAAAATGAAAATATACTGGCATTTTAGACCCATAACAAAGAGTATATGATTCAGTTTTATGGGACCATTTGGTAAGGCCTCCATATAGACCGATTTGACTTATTGAGGGTATAGAAGACGCACTGATCATGAAAATTACTTGAAACTGAATGCAAAATTTCCAGATTTTACTTCTCGTAGTCATTTAAATAATTGCGATGAAAATCCACAGATTTTAGATTTCAAATCAAGGCGTTATTTCATCATGTTTATGATTCCTCTAAAACTCAAACAAAAAATGGTTCTTATAAATTCAGAATCGGATCTAGTCTTCATAGGTAAAATCTTTACATTTATCTGTGGGAAGCGTACTGGTTGAACTCATCTGCTTGGGAAAATATCTGTCATCAAACCCCCCAGAAATTTTCCAAGAAAACTAGTATATTTGATTCATGGTGGTGGGTATTTAAGATTCGGCCCGGCCGAACTAACTTGTTTTAAAAAAAATCGAACGTGAGCTGTCAAATCTCAGACAATGACCATATGGCAGGACAGCAGTCAATATGAAATTCAATAAAAATGGCAGGACATTAGCTGTGAGCAGCAACGAGCAGATGTTAAACACCATGCACTCACTATGATGGAAATAATGGATGTCGTTTTTTGTATAAAATGAATGAATTCAAATCTAAAACAAGTATATACGGCCGTAAGTTCGGCCAGGCCGAAGCTTATGTACCCTCCATCATGGATTGCGTAGAAACTTCTTCTAAACACTGCCATCCACAAACCTCCTAACACCATCTTCTAAATTGTAAAGGGTGATTTGTTAAGAGCTTGATAACTTTTTTTAAAAAAAAAACACATAAAATTTGCAAAATCTCATCGGTTCTTTATTTGAAACGTTAGATTGGTCCATGACATTTACTTTTTGAAGATAATTTCATTTAAATGTTGACCGCGGCTGCGTCTTAGGTGGTCCATTCGGAAAGTCCAATTTTGGGCAACTTTTTCGAGCATTTCGGCCGGAATAGCCCGAATTTCTTCGGAAATGTTGTCTTCCAAAGCTGGAATAGTTGCTGGCTTATTTCTGTAGACTTTAGACTTGACGTAGCCCCACAAAAAATATTCTAAAGGCGTCAAATCGCATGATCTTGGTGGCCAACTTACCGGTCCATTTCTTGAGATGAATTGTTCTCCGAAGTTTTCCCTCAAAATGGCCATAGAATCGCGAGCTGTGTGGCATGTAGCGCCATCTTGTTGAAACCACATGTCAACCAAGTCCAGTTCTTCCATTTTTGGCAACAAAAAGTTTGTTAGCATCGAACGATAGCGATCGCCATTCACCGTAACGTTGCGTCCAACAGCATCTTTGAAAAAATACGGTCCAATGATTCCACCAGCGTACAAACCACACCAAACAGTGCATTTTTCGGGATGCATGGGCAGTTCTTGAACGGCTTCTGGTTGCTCTTCACTCCAAATGCGGCAATTTTGCTTATTTACGTAGCCATTCAACCAGAAATGAGCCTCATCGCTGAACAAAATTTGTCGATAAACACATTTCGAACCGAACACTGATTTTGGTAATAAAATTCAATGATTTGCAAGCGTTGCTCGTTAGTAAGTCTATTCATGATGAAATGTCAAAGCATACTGAGCATCTTTCTCTTTGACACCATGTCTGAAATCCCACGTGATCTGTCAAATACTAATGCATGAAAATCCTAACCTCAAAAGAATCACCCTTTTTGTAAGTCCATACGTGGTACATATTAAATCAAACAAGATCGATCCAATACGTATATAATTCAGTTTGACAAAGTAGACATAAAATGTTGACAAAATTTTCTACAGAAATAAAATTTTAACAAAATTTTCTATAGTAATAAAATTTTCACAAAATTTTCTATAGAAATAAACTTTTGACAAAATTTTCTATAGAAATAAAATCTTGGTA
The DNA here is from genome assembly GCF_050003625.1 of Haematobia irritans. Lineage (NCBI taxonomy): Eukaryota > Metazoa > Arthropoda > Insecta > Diptera > Muscidae > Haematobia > Haematobia irritans. The sequence goes on from NC_134400.1 coordinate 180,485,934, forward strand.
GATTATTTTTGGCTCGACTGGCAACCATGATTATGAACCGAATAAAATTTGAACAAAATTTTCTATAGAAATAAAATTTTGACAATGATGAAAATTTTATTATGAACCGAATAAAATATTAACAAAATTTTCTCTAGAAATAAAATTTTGACAAAATTTTCTATAGAAATAAAATTTTGACAAAATTTTCTACAGAAATAAAATTTTGGTAGACTATTTTTGGCTCTAGTGGCAACCATGATTATGAACCGATATGGACCAATTTTTGTGTGATTGGACCAATTTTGGTATGGTTGTTAGCGACCATATACTAACACCACGTTCCTAATTTGAACCGGATCGGATGAATTTTGCTCCTCCAAGAGGCTCCGGAGGTCAAATCTGGAGAACGTTTTATATGGGGGCTATATATAATTATGGACCGATATGGACCAATTCTGGCACGCTTGTTAAAGATCATATACTAACACCATGTTCCAAATTACAACCGGATTGGATGAAATTTGCTTCTCTTGGAGACTTCGCAAGCCAAATCTGGGGATCGGTTTATATGGGGGCTATATATAATTATGAACCGATGTGGACCAATTTTTGCACGGTTGTTAGAGACCATATACCAACACCATGTACCAAATTTCAGCTGGATCGGATGCAATTTGCTTGTCTTTGAGGCTTCGTAAGCCAAATCTGGAGATCGGTTTATATGGGGTCTATATATAATTATGGACCGATGTGGACTAATTTTTGCATGGTTATTAGAGACCATATACCAACATCATGTACCGAATTTCAGCCGGATCGGATGAAATTTGCTTCTTTTTGAGGCTCCGCAAGCCAAATCTGGGGATCGGTTTATATGGGGGCTATATATAATTAAGGACCGATATGGACCAATTTTTGCATGGTTGTTAGAGACCATATACCAACATCATGTACCAAATTTCAGCCGGATCGGATGAAATTTTCTTCTCTTTGAGGCTCCGCAAGCCAAATCTGGGGATCGGTTTATATGGGGGCTATATATAATTAAGGACCGATATGGACCAATTTTTGCATGGTTGTTAGAGACCATATACCAACATCATGTACCAAATTTCAGCCGGATCGGATGAAATTTTCTTCTCTTTGAGGCTCCGCAAGCCAAATCTGGGGATCGGTTTATATGGGGGCTATATATAATTATGGACCGATGTGGACCAATTTTTGCATGGTTGTTAGAGACCATATACTTACACCATGTACCAAATTTCAGCCGGATCGGATGAAATTTGCTTCTCTTTTAGGCTCCGCAAGCCAAATCTGGGGATCGGTTTATATGGGGGCTATATATAATTATAGACCGATGTGGACCAATTTTTGCATGGTTGTTAGAGACCATATACCAACACCATGTACCAAATTTCAGGCTGATCGGATGAAATATGCTTCTGTTAGAGGCTCCACAAGCCAATTCTGAGGGTCCCTTTATATGGGGGCTATACGTAAAAGTGGACCGATTTGGTCCATTTTCAATACCATCCGACATACATCGATAACAACTACTTGTGCCAAGTTTCAAGTCGATAGCTTGTTTTGTTCGGAAGTTAGCGTGATTTCAACAGACGGACGGACGGACGGACGGACATGCTTAGATCGACTCAGAATTTCACCACGACCCAGAATATATATACTTTATGGGGTCTTAGAGCAATATTTCGATGTGTTACAAACGGAATGACAAAGTTATTATACCCCCATCCTATGATGGAGGATATAAAAAATAAAGATTTCGTATGTACGAGTACTAGAGAAGTGCACGTGATACGAATATTTTCTCACTCAGGAAGTATTTCTTGAATTACCTTAGAAGTCAATTGCGTGGTATTTCAATGAAAGATAGAAGATTGTCTAGCTACAATAATGCTTCTACACCGAATGAATTTTCTTTATAAAAGAACGAAAAATTTCATTAAAAGTATGCAATTTGTCATTGTTTTACAACCAAAGAAACTTCTCATTAAAAGTACGAAATATTTCGTTATTTTTACTAAGTTTGTAAGAAACAATTTCGTAATTTTTATGAAATTGTTTAGTACGTTTTACGAAAAAATTTTCATACTGTATATGAATTGTTACGTACTTTTAATTAATTTAAAATTTACGAAAATGAATGAAAATTTCGTTGTTTCAATGGAGAATTATTCGTAAAAATAGTGATGAGAATTCTTTCGGTATAATAGCCTAGTCTGAACGGCGTTTCACATTACGATAAAACACTGAAATACTCAGAAATGTTAACAGCATTCAACAGTATAAACAACCGTTGAAAACACTTTTGTTCAGATGAAATTGGGATCAGACGCGTTTTTTGGCGGCATGCAGGTTATAATTGAAGATTGACTATATCTTTCCATATTTTGATATAGTTTCCATACGAATCGATACCCTGATTAACCCTCTAATGCCCCAATATTTTTGCCAGCTGATTAAATTTTCAATGTTAACAACACAAAAGCAAGAGAACTAAGCAAAAAAAAAAATTATACAGTAAAATTCAGCACATGTTACAAAGCCTCTTGAATAGATTCAAAAAAGTTTTCTTTTTATTTTGCCCATTTTCGTTGTCTTAAGGCGTGTTTTACTAAAAGCTTCCTTATTAAATGAAGACCGCCTAAAGGCGGGCTTGGGCATTAGAGGGTTAAAAAGTATTATAAGCCCTGATAGAGTTATGTCGAATTTGGTATACATCAATTCATGTCTGGTCTCCCGATTTGACTTCATTAGAATGGAAGCCGCAATTTTCGTCCGATTTGCTTGAAATTGCATCCGAAAATGTTCCTTATATTAATGAATCCTGAGAATTATGCTATGGAAAACTGAATGGAGTATGGAGTAGACATACCGATGGCAAAATTTGAGTTCCTGATTTTGAATCGACGACAAATATGGGTCGGCTTCATTCTCTGTTTCTACGTGGAGGGGCCTTCATGTTTGCCATTTTGATTGGTAATTGTGACAACACCATTGCTCTGATTTAACAGGTTGGCTGATAAGTCCGCGGTCTAACGAAGAAACACACATTTTTTTGTCAAAATTTGTTTTTATTATTCAACATAGTTCCCTTCAAGAGCGATACAACGATTATAACGACCTTCCAATTTTTTGATACCACTCCTTCGGTTTTGCCTCAAAATAGGCCTCAGTTTCGGCGATCACCTCTTCATTGCAGCCAAATTTTTTCCCTGCGAGCATCCTTTTGAGGTCTGAGAACGAAAAAAATCGCTGGGGGCGATTTATTCAACATGGGGGCGATTCCCTTCAAGAGCGATACAACGATTATAACGACCTTCCAATTTTTTGATACCATTTTGGTAGTACTCCTTCTGTTTTGCCTCAAAATAGGCCTCAGTTTCGGCGATCACATCTTCATTGCAGCCAAATTTTTTCCCTGCGAGCATCCTTTTGAGGTCTGAGAACAACAAAAATTGCTGGGGGTCAGATCTGGAGAATACGGTTGGTGGGGAAGCAATTCGAAGCACAATTCATGAATTTTTGCCATCGTTCTCAATGACTTGTGGCACGGTTCGTTGTCTTGGTGGAACAACACTTTTTTCTTCTTCATATGGGGCCGTTTTGCCTCGATTTCGATCTTCAAACGCTCCAATAACGCCATATAATAGTCACTGTTGATGGTTTTTCCCCTTCTCAAGATAATCGATAAAAATTATTCCATGCACATCCCAAAAAACAGAGGCCATTACTTTGCCAGCGGACTTTTGAGTCTTTCCACGCTTCGGAGACGGTTCACCGGTCGCTGTCCACTCAGCCGACTGTCGATTGGACTCAGGAGTGTAGTGATTGAGCCATGTTTCATCCATTGTCACATATCGACGGGAAAACTCGGGTGTATTACGGGTTAACAGCTGCAAACACCGCTCAGAATCATCAACACGTTGTTGTTTTTGGTCAAATGTGAGCTCGCGCGGCATCCATTTTGCACAGAGCTTCCGCATATCTAAATATTGATGAATGATATGACCAACACGTTCCTTTGATATCTTTAAGGCCTCTGCTATCTCGATCAACTTCATTTTACGGTCATTCAAAATCATTTTGTGGATTTTTTTGATGTTTTCGTTGGTAACCACCTCTTTTGGGCGTCCACGGCGTTCACCGTCCTCGGTGCTCATTTCACCACGCTTGAATTTTGCATACCAATAAATTAGTGTTGATTTCCCCGGGGCAGAGTCCGGAAACTCATTATCAAGCCAAGTTTTTGCTTCCACCGTATTTTTTCCCTTCAGAAAACAGTATTTTATCAAAACACGAAATTACTTTTGTTTTCACAATAACAAAAGTTGCTTCACAAACGACGCTCTATCTCACAAACTAATTGATTTACAGATGTCAAATTTTGACACGAATCATTTGAAGGTTGGTACTAAAATAATATGAATTTAATACTGGCGACGCCATCTATGTGTCAGACCGGGGACTTATCAGCCAACCTGTTATTTACATTATTCAGAAGCAATTTGCTATCGCAAGTGATGCTGATCTCCAATGGTTTTGAGCCTGCTGAACATGCATGTCAAATTCGGGAAAGATTTTGAAACTTGTTTCCGAGCCTTGGATATGAAAACATTTTGGTCATAGACCAATAAAATGAAGTTACGAACTTAATTTTGATTAGATGTGACTGTAGCAGTGTAAACTCGCTGTATAAATATATGCAGCTTCGGCTCGTTTTTTTGCTAACTCATTACTCAAGACAATGGTAAATGGTGGAGCAAAACTGAATAAAATTAGAAACAATTTTTAAAACTTAATAATGGAGATTTTTCTTGTGAACCTACTACCATTGGTTTCAATATTCCTGAATATCCTTAGGTTATACTTGTCATCAAACTTTAAACTTTTTGAGTTAAATTTGTAAATTTTTATCTATTTGCGTAAATTCTACGCACTTACGTTCTAAATAGGCGACCACAATCGCATTACCATAAAATCATTAAATTGCACTTCCTATTGACTAAACATTTGCCCTGGTTATTAATGCATGTATATGACCATAATGTCCCCGATGAAATGCATTAAACACATAACCTTGGCAATGAAAGCACTCAACCATGATCATAATACGGTACGAAGGACAAATTGGCCACATGGACATGATTATAAGGTAAAACTAAGTAACATTATTGATATAAAGGTATCCATTAGATACATACGTAATTAGTTCCTCAAGGATATGGTCTTGGCAAATCTATTGTTGTAGAGCTTACAATGTCATGTCACAGTGGTCTCAAATAGCGATACAAAAGTCAAAAATCGAATTTTTTGACTAATCAAGTTTTTGTAAGAAGTCGAAAAGTTAATATTGAACTACGAGGGTTGCCTTTTATTTGGCGGGTGTGGGCAACCCTAGTGTTGCAATCTATCGAATATTATCGGGAAAATATTCTACAGACAGAATTGAAGTCCTGAAAATTTCTCCCGCGGACCATGGACATTTCATCAGGATTCAGCACCATTGCACTCAGCAATCATCAACCAAGAATGGCTGAAAAAGGATTTTTTTCTTCGCACAATGGCCACCAAAATCTACGGATCTCTATTCGTTTGACTTTTGCGCCTAGGGCATTTTGGAGAGTAAGGCTGGCACTAACAAATACCAGAGTGTCGATCATTTGAAGATGGCGCTTCACCGGAAATGGGCAGAGCCACTTTCGTGCAACATGTGATGACTTTGTCGATCATTTGAAGCCCAGGTTAGGTATAGTGTCAGCCCGATATTTCAGGCTCAGTGGTGAACTTCTCCCTTATCACTAAGTTAAGCTCAAAGACAAGGGACCTCCTTTTTATAGGCGAGTCCGAACGGTGCTCTACATTGCAGTGAAACCACATAGAGAAGTTTTGAAATACTCACACGCAAAGAAAAAAACCGTTTGGAAAACGTGTACCGAAAACGTTTTTCTTTTGTTAGAGTTTTTTGAATTGCTTCCAAAATTTTAAACTTTTATCACCAAAAAAAAATTTTTATTTTTTCAATAAAAAAAGTTATTTTTGAAACAACAACACAGTCCATTTCGTTTATATCAAACACTGTTCTTTTCTGGCTTTAGGTCTTTAAGAAGACACATTTTACAGTTCAAAATTTAATATAGTACAATGTAATGTTCAACATTTTTTCGGAATCTTCCGAACATATCTGGAATATATGTAAAAAAAAAAACAAAAAAACTGTGGTCGAAGCAGGGATCGGACCCACGACCCTTGGCATGGAAGTCGGACGTAGCAACCACTGCTCCACGGTGCCAAACTAAATGTTTGTTTCTGTTAAATAAACTTTGTTTATTCGGTTCGTGGGCGCCGCAAGCTATGCTATATAAATATAACTTATATGGATAATTATCTATTGATGACCATAACAGGTACATAGCTCAGTGGTTAGTGTGTTGGCTTACAAAGTGCATGGTCCGCGGATCAATTCTCCGTCCAGGCGAAAGGTAAAAAAATTAAAAAAATTATAAAATCGTATAATTTCTTCTACATTGTTGGTATTACAGGAAAAGGTGTTAAGAACTAAAAAACCTCGTGGATGTGAGAAAGATGTGAGGGAAAATGCAATTAGCAAGAAAACAATGTTTTTTTTTTTTTTTGAGTTAGTCTTTATGAAATTGTTTTTACATCCTGGAAAAGAATAAACGTTTATCACAAAAAGTATATACTTTTCTTCCAAATACACTTCCTTACAGCAAAAAGCAAATGAGAAACGAACTTTGTTTGTCTAAAATTTCGTTTGGGAGGAAAGAATTATTTTTTTGCGTGCAGAAATGTCACCAACATTATAACATTTTAGTGACAAACATGTTACATGGTCACCATACAAAAATAACATTTTGCTCTTGAAACATGTTTGAGGAGATCATATTCCTTCTCTGCGTGCACTGCAAGACGGACTTGCTAACCATTGTCCCACGTTGGAGAGCCAATTCGAACACATCTTAAGTGATTCTATGATTTTATTTTATTTCCGACATTTTTGCTTTTGAATAATAAAATTTAAAAAATATTGCTGCATTAAATATCAGCGACTTATATATATATATTTCAGCATGGCAAAACCGCTACAACTAATCTAACGTATATACCATATTCACATTCATGTATCCTACTCCCCAAATATATTCTTTTAACCCTTTTTGTTTCCATTGATTTTTGGTCTGCTCTCTATAGAGCCTTCATTCCTTGACCCCTATCGTATCATAAGCTGTCACCATGGTACTAACTACAGAGTAAACTCTTTTTCCATTCCCGTATGTCTGACCTTCATACCTGTCAAACCCACGTAAACATCGAGGGATAGTCCTGTTTCACCTTGTCAATTGAATGATATGTCAAAGCTTGACATTCACTACTCAACACATATATTTTTCGTTACTTCTGGGCAAATTGGTTCCAACATAACTAGTAGCTCTTTGAAACTCTCCTAGCCGACGCTTGAAACTTTTTTTATGTGCACTAATTTTGTCTACTACAGCCTCAAAGTTCGCGCCTTACATTGACCATGAATTAATGAAAGTAGGAAAGGACACCAGCACTTTACAATGTTGTAGTAAATTCTAAGAGATATTATTTTTCAATGAAACACTAACACAATACTCGTACCACCAAACCACCCACCAAACCTCTCCCCAGCTATGTCACATAAGGCCTGACAAATCAACCCCCATTATAAGAGATTCTTCCATTCTAAACATTCTATGGTCATAAATGGGAAATGTTAACACTGACGATAAGATTTCTCACTTGAACTTTCAACCAATTAAGGAATAATTAGTGGAAGTGATTTGTATTGTACTGACAGTTCATAGTATTGTCCAAGGATACATAAACTAGACGGACACAATACAGTAAAAAGGTCACCTACATACAGGGGTTAAAACTGAACAATTCTAGAGAGTTCTTTTGCTGCAGCATAAATATCTCATATACATTTTATTTTCACTAGAAAATGTTATCAAAGTTTTATAATTTTTATAAAATTTTGACAAATGATTTCAAAATTCTATATCTACTCAATATTTTATTTCTATAGAACATTTTCTCAGAATTTTATTTCTATAGAAAATTTCCTCAAAATGTTATTCCTGTAGAAATTTTCTCAAAATTTTATTTCTATAAAAAATTTCCTCAAAATTTTGTTAGTGTAGAAAATTTCTTCAAAATGTTTTTTCTATGGAAAATTTTCTCAAAATTTTATTTCTATTGAAAATTTCCTCCAAATTGTAGTTCTATAGAAAATTTTGTCAAAATTGTATTTCTATGGAAAATTTGTCTTTTTTTTCATACAAAATTTTTTCAAAATTTTATATCTACTAGAAATTTTCTCAACATTTTATTTGTATATAGAACATTCTGTCAAAATTTTATTCCTTTTTATATCTATGGAAAATTTTGTCAAAATTATATTTCTATAGAAAACTTTATCAAAATTTTATTTCTACAGAAAATTTTGTCAAATTTAATGAATAGAAAATAGAAAATTTTATAGAAAGTTTTGTCAAAATTTTATTTCTATAGAAAATTTTGTAAAAATTTTATTTCTATAGAAAATTTTATTAAAATTTTATTTCTATAGAAAATTTTAATTTTTATAAAAATTTTGACAAAATGTCAAAATTCTATATCTACTGATTTCTATAGAAAATTTTCTCAGAATTTTATTTCTATTAAAAATTTCCTCAAAATTTTGTTTGTAAAAATTTCATTTCTATAGAAAATTTTGTCAAAATTTTATATTTACAGAAAATTTTATTTTTATAGAAAATTTGTCAAAATTTTATATCTCTAGAAAATTTTGTCAACATTTTATTCCTATAGAAAATTTTTGTCAAAATGTTATTCCTACAGAAATTTTGTCAAAATTTTATTTCTATGGAAAATGTTGTAAATTTTTTTTATAGAAAATTTTGTCAAAATTGTATTCCTATAGAAAATTTTGTCAAAAATTTTCCATAGATAATTTTGTCAAAATTTTATTTCTATTGAAAATTTTGTCAAATTTTATATCTGTAGAAAACTTTGTCAAAATGTTATATCTATTGAAAATTTTCTCAATATTTTATTTCTATAGAAATTTTTGCTCAAATTTTATTGTTATAGAAAACATTGTCAACACTTTATTTCTATAGAAAATTTTGTAATATTTTTATTTCTATAGAAAATTTGTCAAAATTTTATTTCTATAGAAAATTTTGTCAATATTTTATTTCTGTAGAAAATTTTCTCACAATTTTATTTCCATAGAAAATTTTGTCAAAATTCTATAGAGAATTTTGTCAAAATCTTATTTCTATAGAAGAATTTGTCAAAGTTGTATTTCTATAGAAAATGTTGTCAAAATTGTATTTCTTTACAAAATTTTGTCAAAATTCGATGTTTTGTTATTGTTGGTTTTGTTCTTTAATCATTTTTGTTGTTTTTTTGATTTCAGCTTAAAACCATGCATTGACTAAACTACAAGTCTAGCTTAACCAACAGAGGAAAAGAATGTTTGTCAAATTTGTCAAAATTTTAGATCTACAAAAAATTTTATTTTTATAGAAAATTTTCTCAAAATTGTATATCTCTAGAAAATTTTGTCAAAATTTTATATCTACTAAAATTTTTCTCAAAATTTTATTTGTATATAGAACATTTTGTCAAAATTTTATTCCTATAGAAAATTTTGTCAAAATTTTATTTCTATGGAAAATGTTGTAAATTTTTTTTATAGAAAATTTTGTCAAAATTGTATTCCTATAGAAAATTCTGTCAAAAATTTTCCAAATAATTTTGTCAAAATTTTATTTCTATGGAAAATTTTGTCAAATTTTATATCTGTAGAAAACTTTGTCAAAATATTATATCTATTGAAAATTTTCTCAATATTTTATTTCTATAGAAATTTTTGCTCAAATTTTATTGTTATAGAAAACATTGTCAAAACTTTATTTCTATAGAAAATTTTGTAATATTTTTATATCTATAGAAAATTTGTCAAAATTTTATTTCTATAAAAAATTTTGTCAATATTTTATTTCTGTAGAAAATTTTCTCACAATTTTATTTCCATAGAAAATTTTGTCAAAATTCTATAGAGAATTTTGTCAAAATCTTATTTCTATAGAAGAATTTGTCAAAGTTGTATTTCTATACAAAATATTGTTAAAATTTTATTTCATTACAAAATTTTGTCAAAATTCGTTTTGTTTTGTTATTGTTGGTTTTGTTCTTTAATCATTGTTGTTGTTTTTTTGATTTCAGCTTAAAACCATGCATTGACTAAACTACAAGTGTAGCTTAACCAACAGAGGAAAGGAATGTTTGTAAAAATTTTATATCTACAAACAATTTTATTTTTATAGAAAATTTTGTCAAAATTTTATATCTACTAAAATTTTTCTCAAAATTTTATTTGTATATAGAACATTTTGTCAAAATTTTATTCCTATAGAAAATTTTGTCAAAATTTTATTTCTATGGAAAATGTTGTAAATTTTTTTTATAGAAAATTTTGTCAAAATTGTATTCCCATAGAAAATTTTGTCAAAAATTTTCCATAGATAATTTTGTCAAAATTTTATTTCTATGGAAAATTTTGTCAAATTTTATATCTGTAGAAAACTTTGACAAAATGTTATATCTATTGAAAATTTTCTCAATATTTTATTTCTATAGAATTTTTTTCCCAAAATGTTATTGTTATAGAAAACATTGTCAAAACTTTATTTCTATAGAAAATTTTGTAATATTTTTATTTCTATAGAAAATTTGTCAAAATTTTATTTCTGTAGAAAATTTTGTCAATATTTTATTTCTGTCGAAAATTTTCTCACAATTTTATTTCCATAGAAAATTTTGTCAAAATTCTATAGAGAATTTTGTCAAAATCTTAATTCTATAGAAGAATTTGTCAAAGTTGTATTTCTATAGAAAATGTTGTCAAAATTGTATTTCTTTACAAAATTTTGTCAAAATTGTATTTCTTTAGAAAATTTTGTCAAAATTTTACATCTATTCAAAATTTTGTTAAAATTTTATTTCTATAGATTTTTTTTTTAATTTTATATATAAGAAAAATGTTGTTAAAATTTTTGGAAGGATATTTTCACTATTTGACTGGCATTTTATTACAACTTTTAAACACTGTGCTTATATCGTCCTTATCTCTGTTGTTCTATTGTATAAAACAATAGTCTTTCTTCTAAGGGGTTTGTGGTGGTGTACAGAACCTTACCTTCAAACTTGTTATAAATTACCACCTTGTAAGGAGGAAATGTTAAAAGTTTTCCAATGCGAATGTTTCTTTGTTACTTCAGAAACACTGGGTTAATATCATTAAAATATGTGTTGTGCTCCAAACACAAGTGCGAATACACGGTCAAAGTTCATTTGAGGGTGGTTGTCTTTGATTGATGGGAACGTATGATAATACTCGAAAGGCCGCATGCAACTTAATTATTGGATAGTAGATTACTTGATAACATAATGCATACACCACAGACGGACTGCTTCGATTAATATTAATAGTGTTGGTTGTATCAAACGAAGTTTTCCAATTAACATACGTTACCATGAAGTTTGCTGGGTTGACATAATCGATAGTAACTTTTTGAAGTTGATGATGGTCAAAATTATTAATTATAATTATTTCCATTAGATTTTCATCTTCTTCACCAATGTGGTACCACAATGGACTGAATAGTCTAAGTGAGCCTCATACATCGGGCTGCCACCTAACCTAACCTAGATTTTCATCTTTTTTATTTGATTTTGATTTTTCGACTTCTTCCAAATTGGGACAAGGCGATTTTGCATTTCAATAAGTTTGATTAGATTTTTCATTATTTATTTTCTTTTTTTTATACCCACCACCATAGATTGGTAACGGGGGTATAATAGGTTAGGTTACGTTAATAAGTTTATAATAAGTTTGTCGTTCCGTTTGTAACACATCGAAATATCGATTTCCGACTATATAAAGTATATATATTCTTGATCAGGGAGAAATTCTAAGACGATACAGCCATGTCCGTCTGTTGTAATCACGTGGCAAAAATGGGGCGTATCGGTCCATCTTTTGGTATAGCCCCCATATATACCGATCTCCCGATTTTATTTCTTGGGCTTCTAGAAATTGTATTTACTTTCCGATTTGCCTGAAATTTGAAATCTAGAGGTATTCTAGGACCATAAAAAGGTGTGCCGAAAATGGTGCCTATCGGTCCATGTTTTAAAGTATTCCGCCATATAGACCGATCTCCCGATTTTACTTCTTGGTCTTCTAGAAACTGTATTTACTATCCGATTTGCCTAAAATTTGAAATATAAAGTATTCTAAGACCACAAATAGGTGTGGCAAAAATGTGGAGTATCGGCAGATCTTTTGGTATAGCCCCCATAAAGACCGATCTCCCGATTTTATTTATTGGGCTTCTAGAAACAGTATTTTCTTTCCGATTTGCCTGAAATTTGAAATGTGGAGGTATTCTAGGACTATAAATTGGTGTAGCGCAAATGGGGTGTATAGGTCCATGTTTTGGTGTAGCCCCCATATAGACCGATCTCTCGATTTTACTTTTTGAGCGTCTAGAAACTGTAAAGGGTAATACGGTCAAAATTTGGTCAAGGGAAAACGCGTGTAAATCGGTTAAATCGTTTATTTAAAAAATCAAATTAAATTTCTTTTTCAAGTTCAATTAGTATAAAATTCAGGAGAATATTCAGTTAGGCTTTCGCTTTCCCAAATCCGAATTGCCGGGCCTCACGCTTGACACCTGCCATCAGATTTTGTACAGCCACCTTGTCCACCTTCTTCGCCGCAGAAAGCCAGTTTGCCTTGAACTGCTGCTCGTCCTTAGCAGTTTTTTTGGTCTTCTTTAGGTTCCGCTTGACAATAGCCCAGTATTTCTCAATTGGGCGGAGCTCTGGCGTGTTGGGAGGGTTCACCTGCACGTTGTTGGCGGCGTACCACTCCATGGCCTTTTTACCGTAATAGCAAGATGCCAAATCCGGCCAAAACAGTACGGAACAACCGTGTTTCTTCAGGAAAGGCAGCAGACGTTTATTCAAACACTCTTTCACGTAAATTTCTTGGTTGACAGTCCCGGAAGCTATGAAAATGCTGCTTTTCAAGCCACAGGTACAGGTGGCTTGCCAAACCAGATATTTCTTTGCGAACTTTGGCAGTTTTATGTGCTTGAAAATATCTGCTGCCTTTCCCCTTCCTTTTGCCGTATAAAACTCCTGTCCCGGAAGCTGCTTGTAGTCGGCTTTGACGTAGGTTTCGTCGTCCATTACCACGCAGTCAAACTTCGTCAGCATTGTCGTGTACAGACTCCGGGATCGCGCTTTGGCCGTCGTATTTTGTTTATCATCGCGATTTGGAGTCACTACCTTCTTGTAAGTCGATAGTCCGGTTCGTTTTTTGGCTCGATGCACGGTGTAGACGATACACCCAGCTTATTTGCGGCATCTCGGAGAGAGAGGTTAGGGTTTCGCTTGAAACTACCGGCAACTCTCTTTGTCGTCTCAGCGGCTTCCGGTTTTCGATTTCCCCCCGATCCAGACTTCCTGGCTGGCGACAAACGTTCCCCAAACACTTTAATTACATTTGTAACGGTTGATTTGGCAACTTTTAGCGATTTTGCCAGCTTTTCGTGCGAGTAGCTCGGATTTTCGCGATGCGCGAGCAAAATTTTGATACGCTGCTCTTCTTGCTTGGACGGCATTTTGACAACTGAAGAGTGAATTCCAAAATCAAAATAGGATCAACATTCTACACACACACACACCTTCAAAATGAGGGGTGTTCAGGTTTTTTAAATGCAAGATTGAAAGAAATACGTCAAGTTTATATTGACCAAATTTTGACCGTATCACCCTTTAAATACTGTCCCATTTGTCTGAAATTGAAAATCTAGAGCTATTATGGGACCACAAATAGGTGTGTCGCAAATGGGGTGGCCCCCATATAGACCGATATCCCGACTTTACGTCGTGGGCTTATACAAACCGTAGTTTTTATCCAATTTGCCTGAAATTCGAATTCTATAGGCATTTGAGAACCATTAAGATATGTGCCGAAAATGGTCGGTCCATGTTTGGGTATAGCCCCCATATAGACTGATCTCTCGACTATACTTCTTGGGCTTCTGGAATTCGTAGTTTTTACCCAATTTGTATGAAAATGGAATTCTAGAGGTATTTGAGGACCATTAAGAGGTGTATCGAAAATGATGAGTATTGGTCCATGTTTTGGTATAGCCCCTATATAAACCTACCTCCCGAATTTATTTCTAGGACTTCTAGAATCCGGCTGACCACAAATAGGTAAGCCGAATATGGTGTGTGTCGATCCATGTTTTGGCTCGACACACACCATAGACCGATCTCCCAATTGAACTCCTTGGGCTTCTAGAAACCATAGTTTTTATCCGATTTGCTCGAAAATGTAAATATACTGGTATTGTAGACACTCAAAAATCTGTATCGCGTTTATTTTTACCGGTTTATTTGGTAATATAGACCGATCTCTCCCGATTTTACTTCTTGGGCTTCTAGAATCTGTAATTTTTATCCAATTTGTCTGAAATTGGAAATCTAGAGGTATTTTAGAACCATAAAGAGGTGTGCCAAAAATGGTGAATATCGGTCCATGTTTTGGTATAGCCCCCATAAGACCGATCTCCCGATTTAACTCCTTGGGTTTCTAGAAACCGTAGTTTTTATTCGATTTGCCTGAAATTGTAAATACACTGATATTTTATACTCAAAAAAAGGTGTATCGGATTTAGTTTTTATCGGTCCATTTGGTAGGCCTCTATATAGACCGATTTCACTTCTTGAGGGTATAGAAGGTGCAGAGATTATGAAAATTGCTTGAAACTGAATGTAAAATTTTCAGATTTTACTTCCCAGCAAAAAAGCGTCGCCAAAAAAAGTAAAGAAAATGTTCTTTTTGGATCCGGAAGTGATGCAAAATTGATGCAGAAACGATGAATTTAACATGGGCTTGTCATAGGACGAAAGTCCTCCTTTTCAACAGCCGTTGCATTGAATTTGTATCACTTCTTTAGGTGTGATCCGAATTCAATGTTTTGGATGTAAATAAACAAATTCTGTTATATTTGTCAAATAATTAATTTTTATAATTTTTTTATAAGTTTAATGGATTCTAACGCTTGTCGGAAACGTTTGACTACAAATATTTTCAAAAATTCACAATTTTTTCAGATTGGAATTAGAATTTTTTTCGACAAAATTTAAATGATTTCTACTATTTTATGAATTCTTACTCTGTTTTTTACCTATTTGAAACAAAAAAATTAACCATTAAAAGTATGGAAGAACCAAATTATAAGAAATTGAATTAAAAGAACTTTCTGGGTAGTTAAAATAAAGAACATCATTGGGAGTGCATCTTCTGAAAATGCTTTTAAATTTGTGGCTTTGGAAGAACTTCCAAATTTTTTTGCTGGGTTCTCGTAATCATTTAATGAAATGGGGGTGAAAGCCCACTGTGTTTAGATTTCAAATCAAGGCGTTATTTCATCATTTTCTTGCACACTTACAAGAGATGTTTATGATTCCTCCAAAACTCAAACAAAAATGGTTCTTATAAATCCAGAATCTGATATAGTCTTCATAAAGGGTGATACGGTCAAAATTTGGTCAATATAAACTTGACGTATTTCTTTCAATTTTGCATTTAAAAAACCTGAACACCCCTCATTTTGAAGGTGTGTGTGTGTGTAGAATGTTGATCCTATTTTGATTTTGGAATTCACTCTTCAGTTGTCAAATTGACGTCCAAGCAAGAAGAGCAGCGTATCAAAATTTTGCTCGCGCATCGCGAAAATCCGAGCTACTCGCACGCAAAGCTGGCAAAATCGCTAAAAGTTGCCAAATCAACCGTTACAAATGTAATTAAAGTGTTTTGAGAACGTTTGTCGACAGCCAGGAAGTCTGGATCGGCAACTCTCTTTGCCGCTGAGACGACAAAGAGAGTTGCCGGTAGTTTCAAGCGAAACCCTAACCTCTCTCTCCGAGATGCCGCAAATAAGCTGGGTGTATCGTCTACAACCGTGCATCGAGCCAAAAAACGAGCCGGACTATCGACTTACAAGAAGGTAGTGACTCCAAATCGCGATGATAAACAAAATACGACGGCCAAAGCGCGATCCCGGAGGCTATACACGACGATGCTGACGAAGTTTAACTGCGTGGTAATGGACGACGAAACCTACGTCAAAGCCGACTACAAGCAGCTTCCGGGACAGGAGTTTTATACGGCAAAAGGAAGGGGAAAGGTAGCAGATATTTTCAAGCACATAAAACTGTCAAAGTTCGCAAAGAAATATCTGGTTTGGGATGCTGCTTGAAAAGAAGCATTTTCATAGCTTCCGGGACTGTCAACCAAGAAATTTACGTGAAAGAGTGTTTGAATAAACGTATGCTGCCTTTCCTGAAGAAACACGGTTGTTCCGTACTGTTTTGGCCGGATTTGGCATCTTGCCATTACGGTAAAAAGGCCATGGAGTTGT
This sequence comes from Haematobia irritans, assembly GCF_050003625.1. NCBI lineage: Eukaryota > Metazoa > Arthropoda > Insecta > Diptera > Muscidae > Haematobia > Haematobia irritans. The sequence continues at coordinate 180,502,505 of NC_134400.1, forward strand.
ACGCCGCCAACAACGTGCAGATGGTTCCCAAGGACAAGAACCCTCCCAACACACCAGAGCTCCGCCCAATTGAGAAATACTGGGCTATTGTCAAGCGGAACCTAAAGAAGACCAAAAAAACTGCTAAGGACGAGCCGCAGTTCAAGGCAAACTGGCTTTCTGCGGCGAAGAAGGTGGACAAGGTGGCTGTACAAAATCTGATGGCAGGTGTCAAGCGTGAGGCCCGGCAATTCGGATTTGGAAAAGCGAAAGTCTAACTGAATATTTTTCCTGAATTTTATACTAATTGAACTTGAAAAAGAAATTTAATTTGATTTTTTAAATAAACGATTTCAACGATTTACACGCGTTTTCCCTTGACCAAATTTTGACCGTATCACCCTTTAAGTAAAATCTTTACATTTATCTTCGGGAAGTGTACTAGTTGAACTGCTCTGCTTGGGAGAATATCTGTCATCAAACCCCCCTGAAATTTCAAAGGAAACTATAATATTTGATTCATGGTGGTGGGTATTTAAGATTCGACCCGGCCGAACTTACTGCTGTTCGGCAGTTTTCACTGCTTTATTTTATTCACTATAAAAAGTTCAATCGATTTTGAAAAACACGGACTTCGAATTTCCTATTATTATTATTATTATTATTTTAGTTATTTATTTGTGACAGAAAGTCGATTTGAAACTTTTCTATTTCTTTCTCCTCTCCCACCATATTTTACATCACATCGCCAACAACAATATTGTTTACATTGCAAATGCTAATCTTTAGATAAACTAGTTCTGGTACAAAAATGTATGCTTCTAATGGTGTTCTACCATATACATCTCCATTTAGTCTACGAAAATGACAATGTGAAATGCAATGACTATGAACATTTTCTTTCATATCATTTAACGACACTTCTCTTATCTTAAAACAAGCACTTTTATTAGTCTTAAATAAAAATGATGTAAAGAGAAACAATGAGTGCTATATACACTGAAAAAAAAGCATACTCGGTTCCAAAGATTTTGTCTTTATTTTAAAAAATTTGGTATTGATTCCGAGCCAAAGAAGCGGAGAATACAAGTAAGGATACTTTTAAGACACAATTCTCTTTTAAATTTAGGTTTTGTGTACTTGCTTCTAGGAAGCAAATTTTAATTTTTCGCTTTCTTAGCTTTTGTCTGCATATGCTATCAAAGTCCTTTAAAAACGAGTTAACGGCAACTTTATTTTCCAAATTAGGACTCGACTTCCAGTAGAAATTATGCTATGTTTGAAGTAAAAAGCTTCTTTAAAATAAAGTTTTGAAAAACATGTCCTATATTTGAACGATTTTTTGCTTTGTAGTCAAGATGCAAAAAGACAACAAATTTAAAGACAATTTCATTAAATTTAAAGAATTTTTCTGAATTATTAAAGTCAAGTTGACCTTAGCCTATACATTTTTTCTTTCATGTTAAGATACCCATTTTTAAGTCAAATCACTTAATTATAAGGACAATATGACTTCATTGAAAAGTTTATCGACTTTTGGACAAGGAAAATAACTTTATTTTAGAGAAATGCGTCTTCTATGCTAAGCAAAATTTGTATTCGTATTTTAAAGACATGAAATCTTTGACCTCACGACAATATTTTTTTCAGTGTATGCAGAAATTAATGAAGATAGTGGATGTTAAGTCGACGTATTGAAGAACTACATTACAGGGATTATTCTGAACATTGTTTTTGGAATTGGTATTTTGGCCATTAAAGGGCTATGTGAGAATCCGAAACAGCTGTTTTCTTGCTAGTTTCAACTAAAATGTTCTTTTTATACCCTCCATCATAGGATGGGGGAATATTAACTTTGTCATTCCGTTTGTAACACATCGAAATATTGCTCTAAGACCCCATAAAGTATATATATTCTGGGTCGTTGTGAAATTCTGAGTCGATCTAAGCATGTCCGTCCGTCCGTCCGTCCGTCTGTTGAAATCACGCTAACTTCCGAACGAAACAAGCTATCGACTTGAAACTTGGCACAAGTAGTTGTTATCGATGTAGGTCGGATGGTATTGAAAATGGGCCATATCGGTCCACTTTTACGTATAGCCCCCATATAAAGGGACCTTCAGATTTGGCTTGTGGAGCCTCTAACTGAAGCATATTTCATCCGATCCGGCTGAAATTTGGTACATGATGCTGGTGTATGGTCTCTAACAACCATGCAAAAATTGGTCCACATCGGTCCATAATTATATATAGCCCCCATATAAACCGATCTCCAGATTTGGCTTACGGAGCCTCAAAAAGAAGCAAATTTCATCCGATCCAGCTGTAATTCGGTACATGATGTTGGTATATGGTCTCTAACAACCATGCAAAAATTGGTCCACATCGGTCCATAATTATATATAGCCCCCATATAAACCGATCTCCAGATTTGGCTTGCGCAGCCTCAAAGAGAAGCAAATTGCATCCGATCAGGCTGAAATTTGGTACATGGTGTAGGTATATGGTCTCTAACAACCGTGCAAAAATTGGTCCACATCGGTCCTTAATTATATAAAGCGCCCATATAAACCGATCCCCAGATTTGATCTCCGGAGCCTCAAATTTCATCCGATCCGGCTGAAATTCGGTACATGATATTGGTATATGGTCTCTAACAACCATGCAAAAATTGGTCCACATCCGTTCATAATTATATATAGCCCCCATATAAACCGATCCCCAGATTTGGCTTGCGAAGTCTCCAAGAGAAGCAAATTTCATCCAATCCGGTTGTAATTTGGAACATGGTGTTAGTATATGATCTTTAACAAGCGTGCCAGAATTGGTCCATATCGGTCCATAATTATATATAGCCACCATATAAAACGTTCTCCAGATTTGACCTCCGGAGCCTCTTGGAGGAGCAAAATTCATCCGATCCGGTTCAACTTAGGAACGTGGTGTTAGTATATGGTCGCTAACAACCATACCAAAATTGGTCCAACCACACAAAAATTGGTCCATATCGGTTCATAATCATGATTGCCACTAGAGCCAAAAATACTCTACCAAAATTTTATTTCTATAGAAAATTTTGTCAAAATTTTATTTCTATAGAAAATTTTGTTAAAATTTTATTCGGTTCATAATAAAATTTTCATCATTGTCAAAATTTTATTTCTATAGAAAATTTTGTTTATATTTTATTCGGTTCATAATCATGGTTGCCATTCTAGCCAAAAATAATCTACCAAGATTTTATTTCTATAGAAAATTTTGTGAAAAGTTTATTTCTATAGAAAATTTTGTGAAAATTTTATTTCTATAGAAAATTTTGTTAAAATTTTATTTCAGTAGAAAATTTTGTCAAAATTTTATGTCTACTTTGTCAAACTGAATTATATACGTATTGGATCGATCTTTTTTGATTTAATATATACCACGTATGGACTTACATAGAATTTAGAAGATGGTGTTAGGAGGTTTTAAGATACCTTGCCATCGGCAAGCGTTACCGCAACTTAAGTAATTCGATTGTGGATGGCAGTGTTTAGAAGAAGTTTCTACGCAATCCATGATGGAGGGTACATAAGCTTCGGCCTGGCCGAACTTACGGCCGTATATACTTGTTTTATTACTTACAAGCTTACAAAAGCATTTTGATCTATTGCATTCAGAAATAAAGTTATTCGTGATGGAATTCAAGCGTGATAGTGTGATTGATTAGGCTAGAAAACCAGAAATGGCCATCGTTAAAGTCCTCCTCCATTTAAATGAGAATAAACTTTTTGTGTCCGATGCGGCTAGTATTGCAAAACACACAAGACTCAGCACGCGTCAAAAAGTAGGTTCCTACCTTAATTTCTACCGCACTCAAAAAAAGATTTTTCTGATTCAATCACGAAATTAATTGATCCAATTAATTCTTTAATTGAAATGCCTTCAATCACGAAAATGATTGTATCAATCACAGTTTTAATTGGGCATACAAAATATTTGATTAAAAAATTAATTGATTTGAATTGAAAATTTCAATTAAATGTTTAATTAATTCAATTAAAACTTAATTGATGTTGATTGCAAAAATCGATTGGAAAACGCAATCAGTTTCTTTATAGATTTCATTGATTATATAGTTAAACGTTTAAATTAAATCAGTGAAACAATTAGTTGAGTCCACATCGATTAATTTTTATAACCTCCACCATAGGATGGGGGTATATTAACTTTGTCATTCCGTTTGTAACACATCGAAATATTGCTCTAAGACCGCATAAAGTATATATATTCTGGGTCGTGGTGAAATTCTGAGTCGATATGAGCATTTCCGTCCGTCCATCCTTCTGTTGAAATCACGCTAACTTCCGAACGAAGCAAGCTATCGACTTGAAACTTGGCACAAGTAGTTGTTATCGATGTAGGTCGGATGGTATTGCAAATGGGCCATATCGGTCCACTTTTACGTATAGCCCCCATATAAACGAACCCCCCAAATTTGGCTTGCGATTGCTCTAAGAGAAGCAAATTTCATCCGATCCAGCTGAAATTTGGTACATGGTGTTAGTATATGGTCTCTAACAACCATGCAAAAAATGGTCGATATCGGTCCACTTTTACGTATAGCCCCCATATAAACGGACCCCCAAATTTGGCTTGCGACTGCTCTAAGAGAAGCCAATTTCATCCGATCCAGCTGAAATTTTGTACATGGTGTTAGTATATGGTCTTTAACAACCATGCAAAAATTGGTCCACATCGGTCTATAATTATATATAGCCCCCATATAAACCGATCCCCCGATTTGGCTTGCGGAGCCTCTAAGAGCAGCAAATTTCATCCGATCCGGCTGAAATTTGGTACATGGTGTTGGTATATGTTGTCTAATGACCATGCAAAAATTGGTCCATATCGGTCCATAATTACATATAACCCCCATATAAACCTATCCCCCGATTTGGCTTGCGGAGTCTCTAATAGAACCAAATTTCATCCGATCCGGCTAAAATTTGATACATGGTGTTAGTATATGGTCTCTAACAACCATGCAAAAATTGGTCCACATCGGTCCATAATTATATATAGCCCCCATATAAACCGGTCCCCCGATTTGGTTTGCGGAGCCTCTAAGAGAAGCAAATATCATCCGATCCGGCTGAAATTTGGTACATGGTGTTGGTATATGTTCTCTAATGACCATGCAAAAATTGGTAAACATCGGCCCATAATTATATATAGCCCCCATATAAACCGATCCCCAGATTTGACCTCCGGAGCCTCTTAGATGAGCAAAACTCATCCGATCCGATTGAAATTTGGTCCGTGGTGTTAGTATATTGTCTCTAACAACCATGCCAAAATTGGTCCAAATCGGTCCATAATTATATATAGCCCCCATATGAGCCCATCCCCAGATTTGGCCTCCGGAGCATCTTAGAGGAGCAAAATTCATCCGATCCGATTGAAATTGGGTACGTGGTGTTAGTATATGGTCTCTAACAACCATACAAGAATTGGTCCATATCGGTCCATAATTATATATAGCCCCCATATAAATCGATCCCCAGATTTTCGGTCTATAGTTATATATAGGCGATCCCCAATCACACAAAAATTGGTCCTTATCGGTTAATAATCATGGTTGCCACTCGAGCCAAAAATAATCTACCAAAATTTTATTTTTATAGAAAACATTGTCCAAATGTTATTTCTATAGAAAATTTTGTCAAAATTTTGTGTCTATAGAAAATTTTGTCAAAATTTTATTTTTATAGAAAACTTTGTCAAAATTTTATTTCTATAGAAAATTTTGTCAGAATTTTATTTCTATAGAAAATGTTATCCAAATGTTATTTCTATAGAAATTTTTTTCCAAATTTTACTTCTATAGAAAATGTTGTCAAAATTTTATTTCTATAGAAACTTTAAACTTAATTATATACGTATTTAATCGGCCTTTTTCGTTTAATATATACTACGCATGGACTATGTGGTATATATTACGGTTTTAGGAAGTTTTAAAATACCTTGCTATCGGCAAGTGTTACCGCAACCCAAGTAATTCGATTGTGGATGACAGTCTTCAGTAGAAGTTTCTACGCAATCCATGGTGGAGGGTACATAAGTTTCGGCCTGGCCGGACTTACGGCCTTGAAGGGTGATACGGTCAAAATTTGGTCAATATAAACTTGACGTATTTCTTTCAATTTTGCATTTAAAAAACCTGAACACCCCTCATTTTGAAGGTGTGTGTGTGTAGAATGTTGTTCCTATTTTGATTTTAGAATTCACTCTTCAGTTGTCAAAATGCCGTCCAAGCAAGAAGAGCAGCGTATCAAAATTTTGCTCGCGCATCGCGAAAATCCGAGCTACTCGCACGCAAAGCTGGCAAAATCGCTAAAAGTTGCCAAATCAACCGTTACAAATGTAATCAAAGTGTTTGGGGAACGTTTGTCGACAGCCAGGAAGTCTGGATTGGGGGGAAATCGAAAACCGGAAGCCGCTGAGACGACAAAGAGAGTTGCCGGTAGTTTCAAGCGAAACCCTAACCTCTCTCTCCGAGATGCTGCAAATAAGCTGGGTGTATCGTCTACAACCGTGCATCGAGCCAAAAAACGAGCCGGACTATCGACTTACAAGAAGGTAGTGACTCCAAATCGCGATGATAAACAAAATACGACGGCCAAAGCGCGATCCCGGAGGCTGTACACGACGATGCTGACGAAGTTTGACTGCGTGGTAATGGACGACGAAAGCTACGTCAAAGCCGACTACAAGCAGCTTCCGGGACAGGAGTTTTATACGGCAAAAGGAAGGGGAAAGGTAGCAGATATTTTCAAGCACATAAAACTGTCAAAGTTCGCAAAGAAATATCTGGTTTGGCAAGCCATCTGTACCTGTGGCTTGAAAAGCAGCATTTTCATAGCTTCCGGGACTGTCAACCAAGAAATTTACGTGAAAGAGTGTTTGAATAAACGTCTGCTGCCTTTCCTGAAGAAACACAGTTGTTCCGTACTGTTTTGGCCGGATTTGGCATCTTGCCATTACGGTAAAAATGCCATGGAGTGGTACGCCGCCAACAACGTGCAGATGGTTCCCAAGGACAAGAACCTTCCCAACACGCCAGAGCTCCGCCCAATTGAGAAATACTGGGCTATTGTCAAGCGGAACCTAAATAAGACCAACAAAACTGCTAAGGACGAGCAGCAGTTCAAGGCAAACTGGCTTTCTGCGGCGAAGAAGGTGGGCAAGGTGGCTGTACAAAATCTGATGGCAGGTGTCAAGCGTGAGGCCCGGCAATTCAGATTTGGAAAAGCGAAAGCCTAACAAAATATTTTTCTTGAATTTTATTCTAATTGAACTTGAAAAAGAAATTTAATTTGATTTTTTAAATAAACGATTTCACCGATTTACACGCGTTTTCCCTTGACCAAAGTTTGACCGTATCACCCTTTATATACTTGTTTTTATTAAATTGTTAATTGGAACAATTAATTGTTTAATAAAACCGCGAAATTTTTCACTCATTTTTTTAACTGACTGACTCATTGTATCAATTAATTTTGATCAATCACCTTTTTAATTGATTTTGTGGTTTATTTATTATTAAAAAAATTGATTGTATTTTTTATATTTATACTTTTTTTCAGTTTTTTAACTGACTTACCACCATTTTCATGAAGCTCCGTTAGTGTTAAGTTAGCTAACCAACTTTTAAACCGAAATATAGACATATATGTCATCTGGTCTATATATTTTATATGCCAGTTAGGAGCTTAACTAATGGAAATTTTTCATTTAATGTTAACTGGATAAAAGATATTTGCAATTAACTTTCTGTTAACTGGCAGTTAAAACCTAACGGAGCTACATGAAAATGGCCGTTAGTCTTGTAGTCCGAGTTTGATTGTAAAGTTAATTTTTAATTAAAAATATATAATATTCAATAATTGACCTAATTGACTTAATGTTTCTAGTTTGATTAAAAAGTTAATTGTACCAATTATTTTCTTAATTTAAAAATTTTCAATCATTGACCTACTTGACTTAATTAATTAATAATTTTTTTAATTGAAAAAGTCTTCAGCTTCAATAAAATTTTTAATTAGAAATATTTTGGTGATATTTTTTTATGCACAATGGTCACCAAACTCAAACATATTTCTACTCTGTTTGTACATTCAGCTTTTCCACAATTAATTTCTATTTCTAATATTCTATGTAGTAAATTTACTACATAGAATACTCTATTCTATTAATTAAATTTTATTAATGTTACCAACGGAATATCAATATGAACATACCACTTAAGATTTGATACAGAAGACACAGATTACAAGTGATTACATGATGCCATCAAAAACTTATAAATACAAGTGCATTTAGGGTTGGAATCAGTTTTCGCGAAACTTTTTATTCGAATCAAGGGGAACAATGCCGTTCAGTTTTACAGACATTAAAAACTATATAGATTTCGATAAAAATACCAAGATATGGAAGGGGTTGGAAGTGGAACCCAAATATGGAGAGAAAGATTCAATTGCATCTGTAGCACTACAAGCTATGTTAAATGATCCAGACCATATAGGCCAGGTATTCATAATAAATCAATGAACAGCTGTTAAATTTATAAATGGATTGTCTATCGAAAACTACGATGTACTTCACATACATTTACGACTTAGTTTGCTATATATCAAAAACTCTGAAACCCCCCTAAAAAATAGTTAATTTTTAACAAGAATGGAACCAAATATGAAATATTATACATAAAATTTAATGTGTAATATAACATACACTTTCAATCACACGTTGAAGACGCTTATATTCTTCGACCTAAATAAAAGTCTTGGGCAAAATCGTTCACCGTAGTGATTCGGACTCTTCGTTCCTTTTGAACAAAGGAACTAGTTCCTTCGCTCCTTTTCGTTCCGCCTTTTTATATCACTGTCATCTACTAAAGACATACATGACATTGTTTGTTTATTTTGTGAAACGAAATTCGTGGACAATTGAAAGATACGAAAAATATGGAAAATTGAATAGAATTACTTCAAATAGTAATATAGTTGGAAAAAATAATGAATGAAATGGAAAATATAAGGAAGTAACTAAACTCCGAAAACCAAACTGTTTGAATGGGTCTTTGAATTTTATAATATTATACTCTGTGTAAAATTATTCACAGCAAGAAATTAAAAGATTTTTTTTTTGGTGTTTTGTGAAGGGACTGAGATGGAACTAATGATTCTATTAAATAGCAGCATATCGATCAATGATTTAATGAATTGGCAAATAGCTGCAGTCAAACAAAAGTCAAGAAATCAAACTGCGATACGCGGAACGATGGAGCCTAAATTGAAAATAAAACAAGTAAGGAAGTCTAAAGTCGAGCAAGCCGACTATATTATACCCTACACCACTTTGTAGATCTAAATTTTCGATACCATATCACATCCGTCAAATGTGTTGGGGGCTATATATAAAGGTTTGACCCAAATACACACATTTAAATATCACTCGATCTGGACAGAATTTGATAGACTTCTACAAACTCTAAAGACTCAAAATTTAAGTTGGCTAATGCACTAGGGTGGAACACAATGATAGTAAAAATATGGGAAACATTTAAATCTGAAGCAATTTTAAGGAAACTTCACAAAAGTTTATTTATGATTTACCGCTCGATACATATGTATTAGAAGTTTAGGAAAATTAGAGTAATTTTTACAACTTTTCGACTAAGCAGTGGCGATTTTACAAGGAAATTCTTGGTATTTTGACCATTTTTGTCGAAATCAGAAAAACATATATATGGGTGCTATATCTAAATCTGAACCGATTTCAACCAAATTGGGCACGCATAGCTACAATGCTAATTCTACTCCCTGTGCAAAATTTCAACTAAATCGGAGTAAAAAATTGGCCTCTGTGGTCATATGAGTGTAAATCGGGCGAAAGCTATACATGGGAGCTATATCTAAATCTGAACCGGTTTCAATCAAATTTTGCACACTTAACGGCACTACTAATTATACTCCTAGTGCAAAATTTCAAACAAATTCGGCCAAAACTCTGGCTTCTAGGACCATATTAGTCCATATCGGGCGAAAGATATATATGGGAGCTATATCTAAATCTGAATCGATTTCAATCAAATTTGACACGCATAGCTACAATGCTAAATCTACTCCCTGTGCAAAATTTCAACCAAATTGGGCCAAAACTCTGGACCGATTCGAACCGATCTGAACCGATTTCAATCAACTTTTACACACTTGACTATACGACTAACGGCCATTTTCATGTAGCTCCGTTAGGCTTTAACTGTCAGTTAACAGAAAGTAAATTGCAAATATCTTCTCTCCTGTTCAATTTAACTGAAAAATGTTCATCAGTTAAGTTCCTAACTAACATATGGAATATATATGCAAGATGACAGCTTCGTTCATAATACGGTTTAAAAGTTGCTTAGTTAACGGAACGCTAACGGAGCTTTATGAAAATGGGGGTAAGTGTTATGTTTGTACAAAATTTCAAGCAAATCGGTATAAAACTCTGTCTGCTGGGTCCATATTAGTGCATATCGGACGAAAGATATATATGGGAGCTATATCTAAATCTGAACCGATTTTTTCCAAAATCAATAGGGTTCTATCCTGACCCAAATTAGGAACATGTACCAAATTTGAAGGCGATTGGACTTAAATTGCGACCTAGACTTTGATCACAAAAATGTGTTCACAGACAGACGGACGGACGGACGGACAGACAGACGGACATGGTTATATCGACTCAGGGACCCACCCTGAGCATTATTGCCAAAGACACCATGTGTCTATCTCGTCTCCTTCTGGGTGTTACAAACATATGCACTAACTTATAATACCCTGTTCCACAGTGTGGCGCAGGGTATAAAAACAAGTAAGTAAAGTCTAAAGTCGGGCGGGGCCGACTATATTATACCCTTCACCATTATGTAGACCAAAATTTGTGTTACCGTATCAACTCCTTCAAATTTGTTGGGAGTTATTATCAAAATTTATATTCCCTATATACAAAATTTGTATTACAAATATTTATATCTGAAACGATTTGGAGACAATTTTTTGTACTTCTACAAAATCGCTAGCATTAAAAATTAAATCGACTAACACCCTGGGATGAAATATATGCATATACATATGTATTCGAGATATAGGGCAATTTGAGTAATATTTAAAATTTTTGCTACTCAGCAGTGGCGATTTTACAAGGATATTGGTCAAATCTCGCCAAGATATGTGGTCAATTGTGGGTTGTGATATATTATTTGGCCAATTCGGGTGATATTTCCCCAAGCCGGAGTTTTATTTAAAATTCGACCATTCTGTGAAAAGTTTGGCATTACAGTGTGTAGAATATGAATACGATATGGGGATATCATCACAGAATTTTGTGTAAAATGTGGTTATTTTGGCCATATTAGATTAAGATGACACACTTAAATAGCATATTAAATGTATTCACTGTGGAAACAATCGGATCAATTGGAGGAAACTCCCATTGAAAATGGGTCTAAAATATGAAACATTCTACCATATTTCCCCTACTCTGGCGTACATATATATGGGAGCTATATCTAAATATGAACCGATTTTGACCAAATTTGACATGCATACACCCTCAAAAAAAATCGCCTCTCTAACATATGTTCCAAACATATTTTGCAGGAAGCACATATATTATTGGATACTGCCGAAACATTAATATGTTTGTTTTATGTGAACATATTCTATTTTTGGAAGCATTTTGAGCCAAAAATATTATATGCTTGGAAGAATTTTCCACAAAGATTGTGCTCATTCCCTAACATAATTTTCACTTCCACGAAATTTTTTAGTTCTTGGCACCTTTTTCTGTAATACAAATAATGTTGAAGAAATTATTCAATTTTATAATTTTTTTAAATTTTACCTTTCGCCTGGACGGAGAATCGAACCGAGGACCATACAGTTTGTAAGCCAACACACTACCACTGAGCTACGTAGCTGTTATAGTCACCAGAAGACAATTATCGTTATAAGTTACATTTATATAGCATAGTTTGCAGCGCCCACGAGCCCATGCAAACATAACATTATTTAACAGAAACATACATGTGTTGGCAACGTGGAGCAGTGGTTAGCATGTCTGCCGTACATGCAAAGGGTCGTGGGTTCAATCCCTGCTCCGACCAAACACCAATTGTTTTTTTTTTTTTTTTTTTTTTGTTTTAATTTACGCATTTATATTTATACTATATTAAATTTTTATAATGAAACTTCGAAATGTGGGTTATTAGAGATTTACAGTCAGAAACAGTGCTTGATATAAACGAAATGGACTGAGCTTTTGGATAAAATATTATTTTTTTATTGCAAAAATAACATTTTTGTAATAAAAAACTGGTTTTGGTATAAAAGTTTGATATTTTGGAAGGAATTCAAAAACTCTAACAAAGGAAGAACGTGGGGTCGAGTATAAACATACATAAATAATTTTATAATATACACAAATTAAATAATATTTAGACTTAAATTAAATAATATTTAGACTTAAGCGTATAAAATTTTTGGCCTTATCATAAAGCAGTTTCCGAAACAACATATAAGCGGTTTCACAGAAATTGCTCTCTTTCGATTCTCTCGCTGTGTTAATTTGATATCTTTCGTCAACCCTCCCGGTTTTTATCTCTATTTCTTTCTCTATACTCTCTCTCTCTTTCGCTCTCTGAATAAAATATCACAACATATATATGTTTAATCGAAATTTGTAAATTTATATATGTTTACATTCACACATATAATTTTTATGAAACATGCATGCCCCAAACATAATATATTCTAACATATTAACATATGTGTTCCAAACATTTAGTGTTAGTTTGAGAACATTACATGTTTGCACTTAAATATATTGTGTTTAAAAATTGTGCCCGAAACACATTTTGTTTATATCGAAACATATGAAAAACATATTTTTCTAACAGTGTAGTTAGAATAATAATCCTGCTATCTCAGCAAAAAACGTAAATGGGAGAATAATTTTGGCCTCCGTGATCATATGGGTGTAAATCGGGTGAAAGATATATATGTGAGCTATATCTAAAGCTGAACCGATTTCAACCACACGCACAGAAAAACCATGTTTGTACATGGTTGCCGCATCCATTTAATGCTTATCTAGAGCATGTAATTGCCGCGAAAACCATGTATTTTGTCTTTGTAAAAATAGTTTTCGAGCGGAGAAAAATGTATGGTGGCAATAAGCATTTGAATGGTTCTCAAATACAGCAAACATGTTCTATCAATTAAATGATAGAATTTGAGACCATTAAATGGTCGGGAAAGTCATGTACCTGACCATTCAATTTTTTTACTTTTTTACAGGGAAAAAAGTATTTTTATAGGTTAAGTATAGACATGTCTAGAACCATTACATGGCCATAAAGACCATTTAAACTTTTTTTTCGTGACCATTTAATTTTTAACATGTTTGCAGCGAAAAGAATTTTATAAAAACATTGAGCAGGTACACACGATTTTCATTTGCGCGTCAGTCGTGTGTTGATTGTTTCTTGGAATGGACGGAGAATACGGATTTACTGTGTTTTGTGTTAATTTATTTATTCAGAAGTGGCACGTGGTTTTATGTGAACACAAAAAAGGAAAGTGTAATTGAAAAAATGTACCTGTTTTTGTTCTGCATTTTGCTATATGGTATAATTTATTTTTATTTGCAGTTACATGATGCCTGCGTTTGTACATTTGATGGGCACGATGTAAATATGGAATAATTACTTATTGTTGAAATTGAAATAAAATAGAGTGTGTAAAAATATATGATGTTTGCTTGAACGGCATTATAAATACAAATAAACAATGAATTGGTTTATAAATAAATAAAAACAAATAAATAAAGTTAATTTTGTGTTTTCTTTTCTCAAGTGGCGTCCTTTTTTCGACGATGAAAAAAGTTTTTTCATAAAGATCAAAACATTTTAGGTTGTGACCATGTTCTTTTAACTAGGAGAAAAATATTTTTAATGAATACCATAAAATTTTAAATCGTGACCATTGTCTTTTCATTCAAACAAAATTCTTTTTATCAATATAATAACATTTTAGATGAGGACAATTACATTTTTCTTAGAACCATGTTCACTGAGCCAACATGGTTGCAGGTTAAAATGTTACATGGTCGCCGCAAAAATAGCTGCTATCATATTATTTTGCTCTTCGAATATGATTGTGACAATCATGTTTCTTCTCTGCGTGCAAATTCAGCACAATTAACGATACTCCTTGTGCAAAATTTGAAGCAAATCAGGATAAAACTCTGGCTTTTGAAGCCATATAAGTGAAAATCGGACAAAAGATATATATGGGAGCTATATCTAAATCTGAACCGATTTCAACCAAATTTGTCACACATAACGATACTATTAAACGTACTCCTTGTGCAAAATTTGAAGCAAATCAGAATAAAACTCTGCCTTTTGAAGCCATATAAGTGCAAATCGGACAAAGGTATATATGGGAGCTATATCTAAATCTGAACCGATTTGGCTGATATTTTGCATATCTTACGAAAGCCCCAAAATATTTTGAGAAAATACGTTTATAAATACGTCAATTATGACCAGACGGTGAAATCAATAGTGATTGTCTTTGAGCCAATGTAAACCTCTGAGCCAAAACCATCATATTCTGACCGATGTCGACTTATCGGTATGAAGACACTAGAAAATAGAAGATTATTTTTATCTCAGATTTTTCTGTACAAGATAGTTAATGGTAACATAGATGCTCCAGATTTGCTTGAATTAATACAATTTAATATTCCATGCCATAATTTGCGTCGTCAAAACCTACTCTTCATTCCAATTCATCGTAGCAACTATTCATATAATGAACCAATTGTGCGTGCTTTAAAGGAATTTAATCGGATCTCAAATTTTAGGTTGGATTTTTCTTCTACATTATTTGATTTTTGTAAATCATTAGATATTATATATTTTTAGTAATAAGCTTAGTTTGTAAGGATTGTAATGCAAATCCAACTACTGAAATAAATAAATAAACTGCGAGCTGTACTTTGCACACACGGACGGACAGACAGACAGATGGACATCGCTAAATCGTCTCAGAATTTAATTCTAAGCCGATCGGTATACTAAAAGATGGGTCTATGACAATTATTTCTTGGCGTTACATACAAATGCACAAACTTATTATACCCTGTACCACAGTAGTGGTGAAGGGTATAATAAATGACAAAAGGAACGATGAGAGCGAAGAGATGGAAAGAGGATGGAACGGTTCACTAAAAGGAACTAGACAATCCTTCCTTTTAGTGAACCGTTCATTGGAACTAGTTCGCTCCAGAACGACACAAGACTACTAAATAATATCGTTGTTGCAAATACAAATGAAAGTGCGTGACGCGTGTACTGTGGTTGCTTTTCAATTTCTTCAACACAGCTGATTAATTTACCAAGAAGAAGCATATCAATTGTTTAGTGCCGCGACAAAAAAATTCGATAGTAAATATTTTTAATATAATAGCAAAATGCAAAAAAGCAAATGCGTTTTGTTTTTTTGCCAATACCATTGTAGATGAGCCGTTGGAGAGTAGTTCTTCTGACGACAATGAAGAAGTTACAACATTATTGCTTAGACGAAATGACCAACGGCGAGTTAAAAACTTTGTTGAGCATGTAATTAATTTGTACTCTGAAGTAGAAGTAAGATAAAAATATATAAAATCAAAAGTTTTAACAATTTCCCTTAGTTCGAGAAAAATTTGCATGTTAGTCGAGATTCTAATAATAGTTAATAATAATTGAAATATTTCCGCCAATTTTTATACCCTCCACCATAGGATGGGGGTATATTAACTTTGTCATTCCGTTTGTAACACATCGAAATATTGCTCTAAGACCCCATAAAGTATATATATTCTGGGTTGTGGTGAAATTCTGAGTCGATCTGAGCATGTCCGTCCGTCCGTCCGTCTGTTGAAATCACGCTAACTTCCGAACGAAACAAGCTATCGACTTGAAACTTGGCACAAGTAGTTGTTATTGATGTAGGTCGGATGATATTGCAAATGGGCCATATCGGTCCACTTTTACGTATAGCCCCCATATAAACGGACCCCAAAATTTGGCTTGCGGGGACTCTAAGAGAAGCAAATTTCATCCGATGCGGCTGAAATTTGGTACATGGTGTAAGTATATTGTCTCTAACAACCATGGAAAAATTGGTCCATATCGGTCTACTTGTACGTATAGCCCCCATATAAACGGACCCCCAAATTTGGCTTGCGATTGCTCTAAGAGAAGCAAATTTCATCCGATCCGGCTGAAATTTGGTACATGGTGTTAGTATATGGTCTGTAACAACCCTGCAAAAATTGGTCCATATCGGTCCATAATTACATATAGCCCCCATATAAACCGATCCCCCGATTGGGCTTGCTGAGTCTCTAAGAGAACCAAATTTCATCCGATCTGGCTGAAATTTGGTACATGGTGTTAGTATATGGTCTCTAAGAACCATGCAAAAATTGATCCACATCGGTCCATAATTATATATAGCCCCCATATAAACCGATCCCCCATTTTGTTTTGCGGAGCCTCTAAGAGAAGCAAATTTCATCCGATCCGGCTGAAATTTGGTACATGGTATTGGTATATGTTCTCTAACAACCATGCAAAAATTGGTCCACATCGGTCCATAATTATATATAGTCCCCATATAAACCGATCCCCCGATTTGGCTTGCGGAGCCTCTAAGAAAAGCAAATTTCATCCGATCCGACTGAAATTTGGTACATGGTGTTGGTATATGTTCTCTAATGACCATGCAAAAATTGGTCCATATCGGTCCATAATTATTTATAGCCCTCATATAAATCGATTCCCCGATTTGTCCTCCGGAGCCTCTTGGAGGAGCAAAATTCATCCGATCCGGTTGAAATTTGGAACATGGTGTTAGAATGTGGTCTCTAACAAACAGTCAAGAATTGGTCCACATCGGTCCATATTTATATATAGCCCACATATAAACCGTTCCTCAGATTTGATCTCCGGAGCCTCTTGGAGGAGCAAAATTCATCCGATCCGGGGTTAAAATTCGCAACGTGGTGTTAGTATAAGGCCGCTAATAACCATGCCAAAATTGGTCCATATCGTCTATAGTCTATAGTTATATAAGCCGATCCCCAATCCAAAAATAATCTACCAAAATTTTATTTGTATAGAAAACATTGTCAAAATGTTATTTCTATAGAAAATGTTGTCAAAATTTTATTTCTATAGAAAATGTTTTCCAAATTTTATTTCTATAGAAATTTTTTTCCAAATTTTATTTCTATAGAAAATTTTTTCCAAATTTTACTTCTATAGAAAATGTTGTCAAAATTTTATTTTGTCAAAATTTTATTTCTATAGAAACTTTAAACTTAATATACGTATTTAATCGGCCTTTTTTAGTTTAATATATACCACGTATGGACTATGTGGTATATATTATAGTGTTAGGAAGTTTTAAGATACCTTGCCATCGGCAAGTGTTACCGCAACCCAAGTATTCGATTGTGGATGACAGTTTTCAGTAGAAGTTTCTACACAATCCATGGTGGAGGGTACATAAGCTTCGGCCTGGCCGAACTTACGGCCGTATATATTTGTTTTTTTTTTGTTGTTTTTTTTTCGATTTTATATCAGTGTTGCACCTTTTTTGGTCGTTTTCACACGCAAACGGCGTTGTCATTGCAAGGGGTTTCGGCAACACTGTGGAAATACCATAAAATGTTGTACCATTTGTATGCAAAACTTTTTTCCCAAACGAAATCACCATTAAATACCCACCACCATGAATAAAATTTTTCCTTTGAAATTTCAGGGAGGTTTGATGACAGATATTCTCCTAAGCAGAGCAGTTCAACAAGTACACTTCCCGAAGATAAATTTAAAGATTTTACCTATGAAGACTATATCAGATTCTGGATTTATAAGAACCATGTTTGTTTGAGTTTTAGAGGAATCATTAACATCTGTTGTAAGTGTGCAAGAAAATGAAGAAATAACGCCTTGACTTGAAATCTTAAAAGCTGTAGATTTTCACCCCCATTATTTAAATGATTAGGAGAAGTAAAATCTGGAAACCCAAGGAGTTAAATCGGGAGATCGGTCTTATGGGGCTATACTAAAACATGGACCGATACTCACCATTTTCGGCACACCTCTGTATGGTCCTAAAATACTTCTAGATTTCCAATTTCAGACAAAATGGATAAAAACTACAGATTCTAGAATCCCAAGCAATAAAATCATATCTTGCACACCTATTTATAGTCCTAAAAAACCTTCAGATTTTGAATTTCACGCAAATTGGACAACAACTACGGTTTCTACAAGACCAAAAAGTAAAATCGAGGATCGGTCTATATGGGGGCTATACTAAAACATTGACCGATATGCATCTCTTTATGGTCGTAAAATAATTCTAGATTTCAAATTTCGTGCAAATTGGATAAAACTAAAATTGGGAGATCGGTCTATATGGGGGATATACCAAAACAAGGTCCAATATACGCCATTTTCGGCACACGTATTTGTGGTCCTACAATACTTCTAGATTTTCAATTTCAGGCAAATTGGATAAAAACTACGGTTTCTAGAAGCCCAAGAAGTAAAATCGGGAGATCGGTATAAAACTTACATGCTATCTTAAAAAATATTTCTTAACCTATCCTCGCAACAACTTATCTCCTAACTCATATATAAATAAAAACCCATTATAGATAACACTGATCGCTTCTCAAGTGATTTTGTCTTTGTGGGTGTCATAAAATTCATATGTTTATCTCTATTCTGGAAATCCCATGCATTAAACTCTAAATAAGTAATACACTAATAACTAGAGGTCTGCACAATTCCATTTGTAAATGCGGAGTACATGTGTACTTGCTACATGAGTACATCTATTTGAGAGAGTCGCAAAATAATTGGTACACATTTTGATGAACACCAAAAGCCACGAGTAACTTCTTGTTGCTACTCTGATGTCTTCACTACCAACAAGCACATAATCCTCTTTCTCTCTTCTTGGAGTGTACACAGAGTGATCACGTCGAGTATGTTGCGAGAACAAAACTTCATAGAGTACTCCATGTACCATGTGCAGTTTCAGAAATACAAAAAAAAGTTACTCTCCATAATATATGTTTTTGGTTTGTTTAAAGAACGACAAACGTTAAGGTAGGTGTGTGACATACATAAATATATGAAATATGTGAAATACATACATATCTATGATTAATAATAATGGAAAGTTTTGCTTCGCACATAACTGAGAAATACTTGTGGTACCACGTGAAGTGAAGAGAATCCATGTTGTACTTTTTCTCAAGTACTTACATTTGTATTGTTCCTTTTTTCGGAACACATATTGTTTCGGATAAGTACTTGGTGGTATTTGACAAGCAAGTGTTCTCTTCACTTCACTACTTGCGCTCTGAGAGAAAAACAGTGTATGTACTATATTCGACAGCGAATTGCTTACATGTAGTGAAAAGTTATTCGATGCAGACCTCTACTAATAACACAGTATGTCACACAAACAGAAACATCTAAACACAATTGATAGGTTATCAACAATATTCAACTAATATCCACGATCCTACACAGCTATGGACATATCTGATTTTCCTTCGAGAGCAACATGTGTTTGCTTACGATAAATGATGTTTGAGAAATTCAAACAGGGGACTATACCAAAACATGGACCGATACACACCATTTGTGGCACACCTCTTTGTGGTCCTAAAATACCTCTAGATTTCCAATTTCAGGCAAATTGGATTAAAAACTACGGATTCTATAAGCCCAAGAAGTAAAATCAAGAGATCGGTCTATAAGGGAGCTTTACCAAAACATGGACCGATACTCACCAGATTTCCAGTTTCAGGCAAATTGGATAGAAAAAAGTACGCATTCTAGAAGCCCAAGAAATGAAAACGGGAGATCGGTCTACATGGAGGCTATACCAAACTATGAACCGATACTCACCATTTGTGGCACACCTTTTTATGGTTCTAAATTACCTCTAGATTTCCAATTTCAGGCAAATTGGATAGAAAAAAGTACACATTCTAAAAGCCCAAGAAATAAAATCGGGAGATCGGTCTACATGGAAGCTATACCAAACTATGAACCAATACTCACCATATTTGGTACACCTTTTTATACCCTCCACCATAGGATGGGGGGTATATTAACTTTGTCATTCCGTTTGTAACACATCGAAATATTGATCTAAGACCCCATAAAGTATATATATTCTGGGTCGTGGTGAAATTCCGAGTCGATCAGAGCATGTTCGTCCGTCTGTTGAAATCACGCTAACTTCCGAACGAAACAAGCTATCGACTTGAAACTTGGTACAAGAAGTTGTTATTGATGTAGGTCGGATGGTATTGTAAATGGGCTATATCGGTCCACTTTTACGTATAGCCCCCATATAAACGGACCCCGAAATTTGGCTTGCGATTACTCTAAGAGAAGCAAATTTCATCCGATCCGGTTGAAATTGGGCACATGGTGTTAGTATATGGTCTCTAACAACCATGCAAAAATTGGTTCACATCGGTCCATAATTATATATAGCCCCCATATAAACCGATCCCCCGATTTGGCTTGAGGAGCCTCTAAGAGAAGCAAATTTCATCCGATCCGGCTGAAATTTGGTACATGGTATTAGTATATGGTCTCTAACAACCGTGCAAAAATTGGTCCATATCGGTCCATAATTATATATAGCCCCCATATAAACCGATCCCCCGATTTGGCTTGCAGAGCCTCTAAGAGAAACAAATTTAATCCGATCCGTCTGAAATTTGGTACATGTTGTTAGTATATGGTCTCTAATGACCATGCAAAAATTGGTCCATATTGGTCCATAATTATATATAGCCCCCATATAAACCGATCACCAGATTTGACCTCCGGAGCCTCTTGGAAGACCAAAATTCATCTGATTCAGTTGAAATTTGGTACGTGATGTTAATATATGGCCTCAAAGACCCATGCAAAAATTGGTCCACATCGGTCCATAATTATATATAGGCCCCATATAAACCGATCCCCAGATTTGATCTCCGGAGCACCTTGGAAGAGCAAAATTCTTCCCATTCGATTGAAATTTGGTACGTGATGTTAGTATATGGTATCCAACAACCATGCAGGAATTGGTTCCTATCAGTCCATAATTATATATAGCTCCCATATAAACCGATCGCCAGATTTGACCTCCGGTGCCTTTTGGAGATGCAAAATTCATCCGATCTGGTTGAAATTTGGTACGTGGTGGTAATATATGATATTTAACAACCATGTCAAAAGTGTTCCATATCAGTCCATCATCATTTATAGCCCCCATATAAACCGATCCCGAGATTTGGTTTTGTAGCCTCTTGGAGGAGCAAGTTTCATCCGAGTGAGTTGAAATTTGTGGATGACAGTCTCTCGTAGAAGTTTCTACGCAATCCATGGTGGAGGGTATATAAGATTCGGCCTGGCCGAACTTACGGCCGTATATACTTGTTATTGTCCTAATAAAATACCTCTAGATTTCCAATTTTAGGCAAATTGGATAAAAACTACGGTTTCTATAGGCCCAAGACCTCAAATCGGGAGATCGGTTTATATGGGGACTATATCAAAACCTGGACCGATATAGCCCATTTGCGAACTTGACCTGTCTTCAGACAAAAGACGAGTCTGTGCAAAATTTCAGCACGATTGCTTCATTACTGAAGACTGTAGCGTGATTACAACAGACAGAGGACATGGCTATATCGTCTTAGAATTTCTCCCTGATCAAAAATATATATATATATATATATATATATATATATATATATATATATATATATATATATATATATATATATATATATATATATATATATATATATATATATATATATATATATATATATATATATATATATATATATATATATATATATATATATATATATATATATATATATATATATTTTATACAGTCGGAAATCGATATTTCGATGTGTTACAAACGGAATGACAAACGTATTATACCCCCGTCACCATTCTATGGTGGTGGGTATAAAAACATAACGGCTTAATTTTCTTAATTTGTTTACATGTTTTTGACTGTCTAAAGTCAAAAAATTTTTAATTTTGACCATCTCTGTACATATATCCTTTTATAGTTAGGACTTATTACAAATCATATATATTTAATTCTTGTAGGACTATCTATCTGCCATGTCAATTGACCTATTACCAATACTTTTGTTATTTCTATTCTTTTCGCCTGCTTTCCATCCAGATATCCCATCAAAGTGGCAAATCATTGCGAAATATTGAAATCGCTTCCAAAGCCATTCAAATAGCTAAACATTTCGAAAAACTTCAACTGCAACAATGTGACATAATAGGCTTATGTGCTGCAAATACGGAATATACTGCCTCTTTATTTTTTGGAGCATTGGCTGCTGGTCTTTGCATCAGTACCCTGGATCCAAGCTATGACAAGAAGGGTATAAAAATTATATACTCCTGTACTAAACCTCGTCTAATGTTCTGTGATGGAAGCAATTATCATTGGGTACGAGAAGCCTTTGACGAATGTGGATTATCTGCAACAAAGGTGTTTACTCTAAGTGATCATATTGAAGGAGTACCAAGTATATTGGAATTTTTTGAAGAGCCAGCTGAAGAGAATCAATTTCGGTAAGTTCATGTGGCAGACATTTTAAGAATGATTTTAAACATATTTCTTTGCTTTTTTTGAAGGGTTCCACCATTGGAAAAAGGTGCAAATCAAGTGGCTGTTATTGTCTGTACATCAGGTACGACGGGTTTCCCCAAGGAAGTTTGCATATCACATGCAGCTCTATTACAGCTATTTGAAGCGTAAGTTCAATTATAACTTGTAAATTTACAATAACCGTAATTTTCCAAAAATTTACTCACGAACAGATTAATTTCGTGAGCTCACACGGTATTAGCATAAGATCGTAGTATCCTCATTTATTAACGAATTTTGCAAAAGGTCATCATCAAGAAATCACCTTAGAATAGGTTAGGTATAATGAGAGCTGCCCGATTCTATGTTTAGCTCAATGACAAAGGACCAGAGAATGAAGCCGACCCATTTTTGTCGGCGGCGGCTGACACTAAATATTTGCCTCCGGCGGCGGCGGCTTGACGGCTAAGCCGATAAAAAATTATCTATTCGGCGACGCAAAATTATCTATTATAAAATCAATTTGAAGTTTTCCGAATTGTAATGAGATTAGTTGTACAACCAATCCTACAATCAAATTTACATTTCATTCCATTTTTTGAAAACTATTATAGCAACTTGATGTAAAACTATTATAGCAACTTGATACTAATTCATTGAAGGTGGAAAGTTCAAAATTTTGGCAAAAACTATAACAAATATTATTAAATTTTTCTGATATAAATCAATATTTTAGATTAATTGGCGGCTAAATTTGAGTCGAGATGAGTCGACATATTCGGCGGCGGCGTCTACTGCTAAAAACTGGTCGGCGACGGCTAAAATCGGCGGCGCGACTCGGCGGATTCATTCTCTGCAAAGGACCTCCTTTTTATAGCCAGCTAGAGCGAATTTCCCCAACATTTGCCATAGATCAGGCTGAGACAAATAGATATAGGGTGGCTAATATGTAATGCAACAGCGTTTTTTTATAATGTTTTAATTTTATTGTTTAAGCAAAAAATTTCGATAATAACATCAAATTTTAGAATCAGTTTAGATTCGTTCGAATTGGGTACCTTCAGCATGAATTATGGCCTGCAAACGGCCAACAAAGCCTTAACTTCCTGCATGAAAGTGGGTCGCGACGGCGAAGCGACGTCTTGAGATGATCGACACTTTGGTAGTTTTTAGTGCCAACCTTACTCTCCAAAATGCTCCAGGCGCAACGGTCTAACGGATTGAGATCCGGAAAATTTGGTGGCCATTGTAGAAATGAAGCGGCGATCCTCCATTTTAAGCCATTGACGAGTCTGCGGCCGAAGTGTTTCCCTGCTCAGGGCTTCAATACTGTCTTTGGGACATTTTCCCGATAATATTCGGCATTGATTTTCACCCCACGGTCGGCGAATACGACTGGGAAGCTAACTTCTGTCGCTACGGAAGCTCGCACCGTTACCATCGGCGTAGCTTAAGTTCTGGCAAGTGAATCCTATCATTTTGTTTGTTCACAAACTTCTCAATTTGGAATGACTTATCATTGGAGAAAACCAAAATTGGTGACGGGCCACTTTCGCGTAAGCGAATCAACTCTTTGGCTCTTTCCAGTCTAATTTCTTTTGTGCATCGGTGAGCTCTTGCACTTTTTGGAACTTTAATGGCATTAGTCCAAGCTCATTTTTCACATGTTCTGGCGAAATGTTCATCACGTTTGAATTCCATCACGAATAACTTTATTCTTGAATCCTGTATATCAAAATGCTTTTGTTAGCTTGTAAACAATAAAATGAACTGTCACAAGAATAAAGATGTCAGCTGTCAGACGAGCATTGTAGAAATAATAGTTGGTAGCAATAAAATGAAATGAAAGAACGAAATTTGCTCCTCCAAGAGACTCGGAAGCGAGCCACCGTGGTGCAATGGTTAGCATGTCCGCCTTGCACGCACAGGGTCGTGGGTTCAAACCCAGTTTCGACCAAACACCAAAACGTTTTTCAGCGGTGGATCCCACCTCAGTAATACTGGTGACATTTCTGAGTGTTTTAAAGTTTCTCTAAGTAGTTTCACTGCAATTTGGAATGCTGTTCGGACTCGGTGATAAAAAGTAGGTCCATTGACATTGAGCGTAACATAGAATCGGGCAGCACTCAGTGATAAGAGATAAGTTCACCACGGTGGTATCACAGTGGACTGAATAGTCTAAGTAAGCCTGAAATATCGGGCTGCCACTATACCTAACCTAAGGTAAGCTAAGAGACTCCGAAATTCAAATCTGGCGATCGGTGGTGGTCCTTTATGGCCCATTTGCATTACCACCCCAGAGCTACTTGTGCCAAGTTTCAAGTCGATAGCTTGTTCCGTTCGGAAGTTAGCGTGATTACAACAGTCGGACGGACAGACATCGCCAGGTCAACTCCGAATTTCACCACAACCAAGAACACCTATACTTTATGGGTTCTAAGATCAATATGTATCTCAATGCGTTACAAACGGAATAACAAGGTAGAGGCTATAAATTTAGAGGAGTTAGAATTTATTTATTTGGACCAATGGTTTGGTCCAAATATCAAAAGATGTGTGAAATATCCAAAGTAAAAATTTACAATGAGGAAAAATTTACAATAATTTTATCACATTTTTTTCAGCGCCGAATTTCAAAAAAGACGATGGCTTTGCTTTAGTACTCTATTCTGGTTGACGGGTATATCAACACTCATCCATGGCACAATTGGTGGAGCAACACGTATTATATCGAAAAAAACATTCAATGCGGATGATTTCTTTGACATTGTCAAATGTCATAAAGTGGACATATTTATGGGTCCACCATCTCAGTTAGCATCGGCATTATCATCCAATGCGCTGGGTGCTAGTGATTTGTCCAGCCTTGAATATTTCCTCATAGGTGGTGGAGCTATATCATATGCTCTAACGGAAAAATTTCGAGAATATGCTCCAAATATCTTATTCTACACGCAGAGAAGGAATATGATCACCTCAACCATGTTTCAAGAGCAAAATGTTATTTTTGGATGGTGACCATGTAACATGTTTATGGCAAAAATGTTCTTTTCTCGCCAAAAATAATATGGTTGCCGAAATCAGACACATAATCTCCGAGAAAATAACATGGTTGCGACAAACATGTTACATGGTCACCATTCAAAAATAACATTTTGCTCTTGAAACATGGTTGAGGTGATCATATTCCTTCTCTGGGTGTATGGAGGCTATGCATCAAGTGAGACCTGTTGTTGTATAGCCTCGGGCGTATGTGAACCCAGCAATGCCGTTGGAATTATCGGTAAAAATATCGAAATAAAAATCATCGATAATGATGATGGCAAACATTTGGGACCCAATGAAACGGGTGAGATATGTGTTCGCTCGAAGTTACCCTGGGCCGGTTATTATAACAATCCCGAGCGCACCAATGCCATTTATGACACGGAAGGATGGATTCATACCGGCGACAATGGCTATTTCAATGATGAAGGAAAATTGTTTTTGGTCGATCGCAAGGCAGATATTCGAAAATTCGATAATTTTCATTTTTCCCCAAGTGATATTGAGAGGGTGATCAATGAATTGCCACAGGTGGCAGATGTTTGTGTCGTTGGTCTTGCAGATAGCGTTCATGGTCATTTGCCAGCAGCAGCTGTTATAAAACGTCCCGAAGGTCATATAAGCGAATCGGAAATCTACCAGTATGTTGTGAAACGAATGCAACATTTTGAATGGCTTCGTGGTGGTGTGTACTTTTTTGAGACTTTTCCACGTACTGCATCGGGTAAAACTATACGCCGAGAGGTAACCGAAATGTGTGAGGAGAGAAGGCATCGGAAACTTCTTGAATCATAGTAAAATGTATAAGTTTATCAACATTGTTTTAATTTTGTGAATAAAGGATTTCTTCAATTTGAAAAATAGTATCACTATTATAACCACTATTATAAGTTTGAGCATTCTGTGACACCCAGAAGAAGGTGAGATGGACACATAACAAAATTACTCTCAATTAAAGGTTTTCGCATGATGATGTATGAAACAAATAAAGTAAGAAAAGAAGACAAAACAATTGCAAGAATTAGACATTTAAGCTTCTACATCCGGTTCAAGGAAGCAAGCTGCCACATCTCTTTGCGCACGACGCGCAAAGAAATGTCTCGTGATATGACAATAATATCCAAAATTTGGGCAGATAGGAGAGGTAACTGTTCAAGTAGCACCAATCTGGTCTCTTTAGCCAGCCGGCTCTCGTCATCGCTGGTAGTATTCCACCCAGAACAACTCTGTAGGAAGATATTGCCTTCTAAACCGCTGCCGTGTTGGTAACCTCCTGGCATGGTTTGAATGGTTTACTCCTCTCCACTTTATCAGGTGCTAGTGGGTGAGCAGGTCGCAGTGTTACCTCACCGATAGCATTTTGAAGTCATGCTGCAGGTGCTGTTCTGGTGTTTTGGAATACAGACAGGAGCAATCCACAGCGCAGTATTTTATACGGTTTGAAGATTTCTAATAGATCTTTCGTTTTCTGCCAATGCCTTCAGGGTTTATACTCATGACGTTTTCCAAATGCTTTCCCAAAAGGAATACTTTTCAAACGTCTCACCATGAACCTTATTATTCTGCCCACGAATGCAGATATCAATCACCTGGTTCACCTTTTTGGTCCACTATGTGAAAATTGTTGCCGTCGATTTAGACAATGAAATCCCTAATTGCAGGAAGGCAATAATTAATCTTCACCTCAAGCACCTTGATGTCGCTACCCAATGAAACTATGGAAAATCGTCCGCATAGGTTATCCGATGAATATCTAGTGGTGGAAGATAAGCTTCTGCCATGTAAAAGTTAACAAGTTTATACGGCCGTAAGTTCGGCCAGGCCGAATCTTATGTACCCTTCACCATGGATTGCGTAGAAACTTCTACTAAAGACCGTCATCCACAATCGAATTACTTGGGTTGTGGTATCTTAAAACTTCTTAACATCGTTTTCTAAATTGTGACTTAGTCCATACGTAGTAGAGAGCCAGAATTGAAATATGGGGGTCGCTTATATGGGGGCTATATAAAATTATGAACTTGATATGGACCAATTTTTGTGTGATTGGGGGTCGATTTATCAGAGGGCTATATATAACTATAGACTGATATGGACCTAGTTGGGCATAGTTTTTAACAGCCATATAATAGCACAATGTACCAAATTTCAACTGACTCGGATGAAATTTGCTCCTCCAAGAGGCTCCAAAACCAAATCTCGGGATCGGTTTATATGGGGGCAATATATGATTATGGACTGATATGGACCACTTTTGGCAAGGCTGTAATATATCATACACTACCACCACGTACCAAATTTAAACCAAATCGGATGAATTTTGCTTCTCCAAAAGGCACCGGAGGTCAAATCTGAGGATAGGTTTATATGGGGGCTATATATAATTATGGACTGATATGAACCAATTCCTGCATGGTTGTTGGATATCATATACTAACATCACGTACCAAATTTCAACAGATTCGGATGAATTTTGCTCTTCCAAGGGGCTCCGGAGGTCAAATCTGGGGATCGGTTTATATGGGGGCTATATATAATTATGGACCGATGTGGACCATTTTTTGCATGGTCATTAGAGACCATATACTAACACCATGTACCAAATTTCAGCCGGATCGGATGAAATTTGCTTCTCTTAGAGGCTCCGCAAGCCAAATCGGGGGATTGGTTTATATGGGGGCTATATATAATTATTGACCGATGTGGACCAATTTTTGCATAGTTGTTAGAGACCATATACTTACACCATGTACCAAATTTCAGCCGGATCGAATGAAATTTGCTTCTCTTAGAGGCTCCGCAAACCAAATCGGGGGTATGGGGGCTATACATAATTATTGACCGATGTGGACCAATTTTTGCATAGTTGTTAGAGACCATATACTTACACCATGTACCAAATTTCAGCCGGATCGGATGAAATTTGCTTCTCTTAGAGGCTCCGCAAGCCAAATTTGGGGATCCGTTTATATGGGGGCTATACGTAAAAGAGAACCGATATGGGCCATTTGCAATACCATACGACCTACATCAATAACAACTACTTGTGCCAAGTTTCAAGTCGATAACTTGTTTCGTTCGGAAGTTAGCGTGATTTCAACAGACGGACGGACGGACGGACATGCTCAGATCGACTCAGAATTTCACCACGACCCAGAATATATATATACTTTATAGGGTCTTACAGCAATATTTCGATATGTTACAAACGGAATGACAAAGTTAATATACCCCCATCCTATGGTGGAGGGTATAAAAATGTGGGAAAGATGGTAAACGCCTTGAGGTACTGCTTGTTTATTTCTCCAGGGCGATGATAGGTTTCCTCTGAATTCTACATAGGACTGTCTGCCAGCCATATAGTTCGCCAACATTTGGTTCATGTCAGTAGGGACGAGTTTTCGATGCTCTCGAGCAGTCTGACATGGCTGACCCTAACGAATGACTTCTAGTACCACGATCCTGTTACACGACTTGGGATAGTTTAATCCTCTAATTATGTGTGCTGTAATGGCATGGGAAGCATTTCTTGTACTATGTACTTTACGGAATCCATGTTGATGGTTGCCAGTTGCAAAATTCTTTACAAGTCTGGGAATGAGTATCTTTGGTACCGGCGAGAGAAAGGATAGCGGTCTATACCTACCCATACTTCCAGACATCGGGTATAATGGGTAATTCCAAAGACAAATTGAGGAGCCTGCTCAAGTATTCATCGCCCAGTGTTCCCAGAGGCTTCAGCATTCGCACAGAAATTCCATAGGGGCCCATCACCTTGGATTGTTTTGCGCTATTGATGACATTGGTAACTTCGGCTGTGGTAAATTGTGGTGTAGTGCTTGCTCGGATACCACGAAGGTCAAGAATGGATCTCCTTTTCGCTCCATCACTCTCGGGATACTCATCAAACTATATTTGTAAAAACTCGCACATCTTTTCGGATCATTCACCGTCAAGTCTCCGAAGGTGACTGAGATCCCATCATCCCTTGTAGCCGGATTCAAGAGGGCTGTTAATGTTGACCACAACTTATATGAGTATGTTATGTGCCTATTATACATTGCTCCAGGTCTCTAAGTATGTTTTCCATTTGTGCTCTAATCTCTAGATTCAGTTCCCTGATTCTATGATCAACGAGGTTAGTACGACGGCACTCAGAGCGATTATACTAGCGGGTATTTTATATCGGTTTTGATAATTCATTTTTTTATTCTTTTACATATAAAAATAAAAAGTATGTGTTTTTTTAATAAAATATAAATTTTAATAAAATTTTAATAAAATTTAAAAAAAAATCCATGGAAGTCCACGTTTACAATAACTTATAACGGATGGTTTTCAATAGAGGAAATTTATCACCTGTACATTCACCACGGAAATCATCCAAGCTCAAATCGAATAATGCCATTCCACCCAAACCACGATTTTGTGCATGACTAGCCTTCTCTGTTACACTGGCCACATTTTCATATGTGACCATCAGGCCATTAGCTCCCTTAATCTCCATACCACGGTAAGCGTAGTTACCAAATGTTTTGTCCTCAACATTGGTCATAGTTTTCACATTTTTACACACTTCCGACCAACTCCACAAACCTCGCTTATGGGTTCCAGAATCGCCGGATGCGGGTCCATCCAACGATGAAACAATAGGAAATCGATCACTTTTTAGGACTTTCTTAATTTGCCATGTTCTTCCATATGCGGGAATGCCCAATATCAATTGTTTGGAATTAGCTCCTTGCGATAACCAATATTGTATTTGAGAATCTACATTGGCCTGGGGATTACGAACTTTGTTCTTAGGTGGAGCTTTTAGGGGAGCCAAATAGTCAGCCACCTTGGGAGTGCGGTGAGGAGTGCTAAAATCAAAAGCAGCCAAATTGACCAAGTCCACATTTCCAATAATCGAACGAACATCGTAGAATTCTGAAACAGAGATTTATTTTAGTAGGTGGAAAATTGATATTGTATTAGGTGGGTTAGATTACATTGAAATCTCTTTTACGAAGGTGCGCGATAATTACTAAGCCAACGAAATGGGAACAAACATTGGCGAAAATTTGAGATTTATTCTTTAATTGAGCCAGCTATGCTCCAAAGATGATGACTTTCATTTCACAGCCATGAATAGGTCTCACGGATGCCAATCGCCCAAAATTTTGTGCAGGGTATAACCCACGCGATTCTTCACCTATTGTCTCAGCTATCTCGGTGGCCATATTTGCCACAACTGGATATAGCTGAACAAGGCCCGACGTGCGACTAACTATTATGGGACTTTAAAAACCAGGAGAGGAATATCGTCGTACTCAGAAAAATATATTTACTTATTCAATTGTGAAATTAATTTATAGAAATTGATTCGATAATGTAACTGATAGTATCAATCACAAAAAGTATACTGGATAGATCCAATAAACCAAATGATCGGGTTTACTTGCCACTTGAATATAAATCCGTTGGACTTTTGCCTCTGAGGCATTTCGGAGAGTAAGATTGGCACTAAAAAATACCAAAGTGTCGATCATCTCAACACGGGAATGGCGCTTCGCCGCGTTTGAAGGCGAAAGGTAAACCATTCGAACAAATCTACACAAATTCTAAAATTTGATGTTATTTCCGATATTTTTTGCTTTTCAATAATAAAATTAAAAAAATAGTGTTTTACTTTGTTGCATTACAAATCAGCCAGCCTGTATTAGTAATACATGATGTTAAAATGCCCTTTCGAAAATTTCATTAAAATTGAGCCAACGAAAGTTTTCAATGACATAATGAAAAATTTTCTTTAAGACAATGAACAGGTTCATAAATAGGACGTCATAGTTCATTATTAAAAAGAAAATTCATTAGAATAACGAAACGTTTCAATGTATTTACGAAATTATTTCGAGATATTACAAAGATTTTTTCTTTCAGTGCAGGCTAAGTACTTATCGACCGGGAGAGCGGCAAATTAATATATAATCCTCTGTTAACTACCATACTTACTGCTTGCATTCACATTTGGCAAAACGGTCAACGTTAGCATCAGTTTATTTTCACTAAATGTCCTCCTCAATTCACGTATCAATTGGGACATTTGAGCTTTGACTTTCTCTTGGTGTGGTTTTTTGTTCTTTTTGTTTAAGCCAAGATTACTGGATACCTTTGATGTTACAGCATTCTGAATTTTATTCCATGTTCCCACAAATTTCGAACGTTGTTTCATAACCTTTTCTGACGGCAATTGATAGGCCAAGTCCAGACCATCGAATTGATAGTTACGAACCAAACTCTGAGCAGATTTGGCAAAGGCTTGTTGTTTTCCTATATCGGCATTTAAAAGTCCATAGTATTTTTCGACTTTTCTTAAGTCTCCATTGCCACCTAAACTCAAAAGGAATTTAACATTGGGAAATTTTTTCTTCAATTGTCGCACTTGTTCAAATATGGGTATTTGTCTGCTATCCATGGTTACCACATCATAAGATTCATCTCTGATGCCAACATAGCCGTATACAACATGAGTACAAAGTTGTAAGGAGGTTTGTAAGTCGTTGATGGTGAAATTTGCGGTACCTAAAAGAAGGAAAAGTCAATTCAATGAGATATTCTATGAAATCCCTTGTGTCACTTATAGACAAATGGAAAATTTGTCAAAATGTATGCAAAGTATGGTTATATCGAACAATGGTTAACGAGAAAGGTGATGAGAAGTGGGTCCATTACGTCAATCCTAAGCGAAAAAAAATCATATGTTTAGGTTAGGTGGCAGGCACACTTAGACTATGTTATTCAGTCCATTGTGATAACACAGTGGTGAATTTCTCTCTCATAGGTTTACCCCGGCCATGCCTCAATATTAAATATCTATGGAATAAAGCTTATGCTGTATATGGTATTTGGTGGGTTAGGTATAGTGGCAGACCGATTTTTCAAGCTCACTTAGACTATTCTGGCCATTGTGATACTACTGTGGCGAACTTCTCTCTTATCACTAAGTGCCAGTGTTATCAGTATTTTTCTGGTTCTGGTCCCCAAACAAAACTTTAAATTAAAATTCTTCACAAAAATCCCCAATACATTTTGGGCAAGTTTTTATGATAAAAAAAATAAAGAAATAGGCTCTGCTATACAAAGTAATTTAAAGATAAAGGTTTTGTGAAACAAGCTTGCGTGCTACAATAAGATTAAGATTTCGAAACACAACATCAGGAGATCGGTGATCGTCTTTCAAATCCTCTAGATATGAAAATGGATGTCACTATGTATTTTTGACCGAGAATTTTCATCTAAATACTCAAGTAGTAAAATTGGGTGGTTGATTAATATGAAGGTGAACCATCTTCATCATTTGTGTAGTTATGGGATATATTGTTCAAATCAGTGATAAACACTAATTACACTCAAAAAAATGTGACCCCACATTGCACTAAAACCAATTTGATTCATGATGAAATGGGATTTACTTTTTATATTTTTATACCCTAAACCGCATAGTGGTCAGGGTAACATATAATAAATTTGATCTGGCAAAAAATGTGCCTACCAGAAATATTGATTTTATATATATAATATATACCGATTAGGGTTTTTTTCGGGAACGGGAATTTGCTATTTTTTCGTTCCGGGAATTCCCGCACTTACTTCCCGGGAATTTTTATACCCTGCGCCACACTGTGGAGAAGGGTATTATAAGTTAGTGCATATGTTTGCAACACCCAGAAGGAGACGAGATAGACACATGGTGTCTTTGGGGAAAATGCTCAGGGTGGGCTCCTGAGTCGATATAGCCATGTCCGTCTGTCCGTGAACACATTTTTGTAATCAAAGTCTAGGTCGCAGTTTTAGTCCAATCGACTTCAAATTTGGCACAAGTATGTGTTTTGGCTCAGAATAGAAACCTATTGATTTTGGAAGAAATTGGTTCAGATTTAGATACAGCTCCCATATATATATTTCGCCCGATATGGACTTATATGGCCCCAGAAGCAAGAGTTTTACACTAATTTGTTTAAAACTTTGCACAAGAAGATCAATTAGTACTATAGTCAAGTGTGCCAAATTTTATTGAAATCGGTTCAGATTTAGATATAGCTCCCATATATATCTTTCGTCCGATATGGATTAATACGGTCCCAGAAGCCAGAGTTTTACCCCAATTTGGTTGAAATTTTGCACTAGGAGTACAATTAGTAGTGTAGTCAAGTGTGCCAAATTTTATTGAAATCGGTTCAGATTTAGATATAGCTCCCATATATATATTTCGCCCGATATGGACTTATATGGCCCCAGAAGCCAGAGTTTTACACTAATTTGTTTAAAATTTTGCACAAGAAGATCAATTAGTACTATAGTCAAGTGTGCCAAATTTTATTGAAATCGGTTCAGATTTAGATATAGCTCCCATATATATCGTTCGCCCAATTTACACTCATATGACCACAGTGGCCAATCTTTTAATCCGATTTAATTGAAATTTTGCACAGGGAGTAGAATTAGCATTGTAGCTATGCGTGCCAAATTTGGTTGAAATCGGTTCAGATTTAGATATAGCTCCCATATATAGCTTTCGCCCGATTTACACTCATATGACCACAGAGGCAAATTTTTAACTCCGATTTAGTTGAAATTTTGCACAGGGAGTAGAATTAGCATTGTAACTATGCGTGCCAAATTTGGTTGAAATCGGTTCAGATTTAGATATAGCTCCCATATATAGCTTTCGCCCGATTTACACTCATATGACCACAGAGGCAAATTTTTAACTCCGATTTAGTTGAAATTTTGCACAGGGAGTAGAATTAGCATTGTAGCTATGCATGCCAAATTTGGTTGAAATCGGTTCATATATATCTTTCGTCCGATTTGCACTTATATGGCTCCAAAAGACAGAATTTTGCCCTGATTTGATTTAAAATTTGCACAAAGTGTACGTTTTATAATATTGCTAACTGTGCCAAATTTGGTTGAAATCGGTTCAGATTTAGATATAGCTCCCATATATATCTTTCGTCCGATTTGCACTTATATGGCCTCAAAAGCCAGATTTTTGCCCTGATTTGATTTAAAATTTCCACAAAGTGTACGTTTTATAATATGGTTAGCTGTGCCAAATTTGATTGAAATCGGTTCAGATTTAGATATAGCTCCCATATATACCTTTCGTCCGATTTGGACTTATATGGCCTCAAAAGCCAGAATTTTGCCCTGATTTGATTTAAAATTTCCACAAAGTGTACGTTTTATAATATGGTTAACTGTGCCAAATTTGGTTGAAATCGGTTCAGATTTAGATATAGCTCCCATATATATCTTTCGTCCGATTTGCAAATATATGGCTTCAAAAGCCAGAATTTTGCTCTGATTTGATTAAAAATTTGCACAAAGTGTACGTTTAATAATATGGTGAACTGTACCAAATTTGGTTGAAATCGGTTCAGATTTAGATATGGCTCCCATATATACCTTTCGTCCGATTTGCACATATATGGCTTCAAAAGCCAGAATTTTGCTCTGATTTGATTAAAAATTTGCACAAAGTGTACGTTTAATAATATGGTGAACTGTGCCAAATTAGGAGTACAATTAGTAGTGTAGTCAAGTGTGCCAAATTTTATTGAAATCGGTTCAGATTTAGATATGGCTCCCATATATACCTTTCGTCCGTTTTGAACTTATATGGCCTCAAAAGCCGGAATTTTACCCTGATTTGCTTCAAATTTTGCAAACGTATGGTTAACTGTGCCAAATTTGTTTGAACTCGGTTCAGATTTAGATATAGCTCCCATATATATATTTCGTCCGATTTTCACAAAAGCCAGAGTTGAAACCTGATTTGCTTCAAATTTTGTATATATACGCCAGAGTTGGGTAGAATGTTTCATATTTTAGACCCATTTTCAATGGGAGTTTCCTTCAGTTGACTCGATAGTTTCCACAGAGAATATATTTAATATGCTTTTTGAACTAATTGCACGCAGAGAAGGAATATGATCACCTCAAACATGTTTGATGATTCTGAGGGGTGTTGAGCTGTTAACTCGTAATACACCCGAGTTTTTCCGTCGATATGTTACAATGGATGAACTACACTCCTGAGTCCAATCGACAGTCGGCTGAGTGGACAGCGACCGGTGAACCGTCTCCGAAGCGTGGAAAGACTCAAAAGTCCGCTGGCAAAGTAATGGCCTCTGTTTTTGGGATGCGCATGGAATAATTTTTATCGATTATCTTGAGAAGGGAAAAACCATCAAAAGTGACTATTATATGGCGTTATTGGAGCGACCCCATATGAAGAAGAAAAAAGTGTTGTTCCACCAAGACAACGCACCGTGCCACAAGTCATTGAGAACGATGGCAAAAATTCATGAATTGGGCTTCGAATTGCTTCCCCACCCACCGTATTCTCCAGATCTGGCCCCCAGCGATTTTTTTTGCTCTCAGACCTCAAAAGTATGCTCGCAGGGAAAAAAGTTGGCTGCAATGAAGAGGTGATCGCCGGACCTGAGGCCTATTTTGAGGCAAAACCGAAGGAGTACTACCAAAATGGTATCAAAAAATTGGAAGGTCTATATAATCGTTGCATCGCTCTTGAAGGGAACTATGTTGAATAATAAAAATGAATTTTGACAAAAAAAAATGCGTTTTTCTTTGTTAGACCGGGGACATATCAGCCAACCTGTTATATGTATCGCACGATTTTCACACATTTGGCTATAAAACCCTTATTTCTCAACCGATCTTACTCAAATTTGGCTTACTCTAATCTTCTATAGTACCGACTATATGTGCAAAATATAATCCAAATCGGTTCGGATTGGATTATATTCAGATAGTGGCCTCACACTGTTAGAAAAATATGTTTTTCATATGTTCCGATATAAACAAAATGTGTTTCGGGCACAATTTTAAAACACAATATATTTAAGTGCAAACATGTAATGTTCCTAAACTAACACTAAATGTTTGGGACATCTATGTTAATATGTTAGAATATATTATGTTTGGGGCATGAATGTTTCATAAAAATCATATGTGTGAATGCAAACATATATAAATTTACAAATTTCGACTAAACATACATATGTTGTGATATTTTATTCAAAGCGACAGAGAGAGTATAGATAAAGTGAATAGAGATGGAAACCGGGAGAGTTGACGAAAGATATCAACATAACACAGCGAAAGAATAAAAAGAGAACAATTTCTGTGAAACCGCTTGTATGTTGTTTCGGAAAACTGTTTTATGATAAGGCCAAAAATTTGATATGGTTAAGTCTAAATATTATTTAATTTGAATAAAGAGAATAGACATTCGGAACCAAGAGAATAGACATTTGAAAAACAAACAGCATATGTTTTCGCCTTGAGAGCAGCATTTTATGTATGTGTGGACATGTGTTTTGTTTATCATTTTGGCATTATGGGCATAATTTTTTTCTTGGTTCGTTAAAAGAAATCAGGGGTCTTCATAAAAATAACGAAAGGGCACTATACTCTTTTTAGAGTTGGGACAGTAAAATGAAATAAGGAGGAAATAGTGAAAAATTACACAGTAATATGTATAAAAACAAAGTTTAGTTCCTCTTTATTAATAAGTAGTCCACGAGGAGTTGACGGACACCTTCAAATATAAAAGCGGGCATTAAGTTCGAGTTTTGCAGCTAAAATAATTTAAAAAGTTTATTTTCTTTAAAATGAATTATTAAAGAAAAATAAAATACATTTTAGAGCAATGGTGTTAAATGCTAGTAAAAAACTGTTCACGCCTAAATAAATTTATGTTTATATTATAAAATTATTTATGTATGTTTATACTCGACTCCACGTTCTTCTTTTGTTAGAGTTTTTGAATTCCTTCCAAATTTTAAAGTTTTGTACCAAAAACAGTTTTTTGTTACAAAATTGTTATTTTTGCAATAAAAAAAAATATTTTATCCAAAAATCAGTCAATTTCGTTTATATCAAGCACTATTACTGACTATAAATCTTTAATAACCCACATTTCGAAGTTTCATTATAAAAGTTTAATATAGTATAAATATAAATGTGTAAATTAAAAAAAAGTGTTCGGTCGGAGCAGGGATTGAACCCACGACCTTTTGCATGCAAGGCAGACATGCTAGCCACTGCTCCACGTGGCAAACAAATGTATGTTTCTGTTAACTAATGTTATGTTTGCATGGGCTCGTGGGCGCTGCAAACTATGCTATATAAATGTTACTTATAACTATAATTATCTACTGGTGACTATAACAGCTACGTAGGCCAGTGGATAGTGTGTTGGCTTACAAACTGTATGGTCCTCGGTTCGATTCTCCGTGCAGGCGAAAGGTAAAATTTAAAAAATATATAAAAGTGAATAATTTCTTCAACATTATTTGTATTACAGAAACGGTGCCAAGAACTAAAATATTTCGTGGAAGTGAAAATTACGAGTATGTTAGGGAATGAGCACAATCGTCTTTGGGAAAAATTCTTCCAAGCATATAATATTTTTGGGCTCAAAATGCTTCCAAACATATAATATGTTCACATAAAACAAACATATTAATGTTTCGGCAGTATCCAATAATATATGTGCTTCCTGCAAAATATGTTTGGAACATATGTTAAAAAAACGATTTTTTTTTGAGGGTGCATTTATTAACTGATCTTACTCGAATTCAGCACAAGATAATCTCCTGTAATATCAACCAAACCTGCAAAATATTAACCAAAGCCGTTCAGATTTAGATATAGCTCCCAAGATATGTATCGCCGTTTTTCAAAAATTTACCAATTTCTGACCATAATAGCCTTCTTTAGTAACCGATCTTACTTAAATTTCACACAAGGTAACCTTCTGTGGTATCAACCAAACCTGGGAAAAATCATTCAAATCGGTTCAGATATAGATATAGCTCCCATATATGTACATCGCTCGATTTTCCCAAACATTCTTGGTCCAAAAAACCTCGAATAATAATTCAAACCAAAACCTCGATTTTGGACGTAAATTAGTTGTTTCGATATCAAACTAACATGAAAAACTAAATTCTTCCTTTGAATACCAAAATGGTGTTATTTTGGAATTCAAAGGAAATCATTGTATAAGATATATTGCACAAATTATTTTCATTCTTCAAATACTCACCTCCTCGCATAATACTAGATGTATCGTAGAAACAGACTACATTCATATTATCACCCTTAGCTATTTGACCAGCCGTTATGAAGACAGTCAGGATACTTAATAGAAATTTCATTTTCGTATTTTCTTAAAATTATTAAGCGAGACTTTCAATGTTACCGTCCTCCAACTTCCTTATGACTGTCATTCAGTATTGTTTGATTCAATTTATAGGTTAGTCATTAGAAACAAAACACTCAATACTTACTAACTCGAATTTCCAATACATGTATTATTCACCGCAGCTTATTTGTGTCTCGCTTTATTTTTATATGTAAGAATAATATCGTTAATTATTAAACCACATCATACATCGCTGGCTACTATTATAGATTGTGATTTATAAATCTTATGATATAAAATGGTCTATTTTAGTTAATATATGATATAGTGTTTACACGTGCACTGATAGAAAAAGTTTCGTTACATTAACCAACTAAAATAGGATTTGCTTTTTTATCCATGTCAAACAAAAAAAAGTAGACGCAAAGAAAAACACGTTTGGGAAACGTGTACCGAAAACGTTGTTCTTTTATTGCAGTTTTTTTTTTAATTTCTTCTAAAATTTCAATCCTTTATTACCAAGTAATTTTTGCAATACAAAGAAGTAAGGAAAGTCTAAAGACTAAGACTATATTATACCCTGCACCACTTTGTAGATCTTAATTTTCGATACCATATCACATCCGTCAAATGTGTTGGGTGCTATATATAAAGGTTTGTCCCAAATACATACATTTAAATATCACTCGATTTGGACAGAATTTGATAGACTTTTACAAAATCTATAGACTCAAAATTTAAGTTGGCTAATGCACTAGGGTGGAACATAATTTTAGTAAAAAAAGAAATATGGGAAACATTTAAATCTGAAGCAATTTTAAGGAAACTTGGCAAAAGTTTATTTATGATTTATCGCTCGATATATATGTATTAGAAGTTTAGGAAAATTAGAGTCATTTTTACAACTTTTCGACTAAGCAGTGGCGATTTAACAAGGAAAATGTTGGTATTTTGACCATTTTTGTCGAAATCAGAAAAACATATATATATGGGAGCTATATCTAAATCTGAAGCGATTGCAATCAAATTTGGCACACATGACTATATTACTAATTGTACTCCCAACCAAATTGGGCCAAAACTCTGGCTTCTGGGGCCATATAAGTCCATATCGGGCGAAAGATATATATGGGAGCTATATCTAAATCTGAACCGATTTCAATAAAATTTTGCACACTTGCCTATACTACTAATTGTACTCCTAATGCAAAATTTCAACCAAATTCGGCCAAAAATTTGGCTTCTGGGGCAATATATGTCCATATCGGGCGAAAGATATATATGGGAGCTATATCTTAATCTGAACCGATTTCATTCAAATTTTGGACACTTGACTATACGACTAAGTGTTATGTTTGTACAAAATTTCAAGCAAATCGGTATAAAACTCTGGCTGCTGGGACCATATTAGTGCATATCGGGCGAAAGATATATATGGGACCTATATCTAAATCTGAACCGATTTCTTCCAAAATCAATAGGGTTCTATTCTGACCCAAATTAGGAACATGTGGCAAATTTGAAGGCGATTGGACTTAAATTGCGACCTAGACTTTGATCACAAAAATGTGTTCACAGACAGACGGACGGACGGACAGACGGACATGGTTATATCGACTCAGGGACCCACCCTGAGCATTATTGCCAAAGACACCATGTGTCTATCTCGTCTCCTTCTGGGTGTTACAAACATATGCACTAACTTATAATACCCTGTTCCACAGTGTGGCGCAGGGTATAAAAATACATTTTATTCCAAAATAACAGCCCATTTCATTTATATCAAGCACTATTCTTTCTGGACTTTAAAACCTTAATAAGACACATTTTGGACTTTCAAAATTTAATATAGGCAGTATGTAGTGTCGAACATCTTTTCGAAATCGACCTTTCGAAAACCTCCTCGCATAATACTTGATGTATCAAGTATTATGCCAGAGCCACCGTGTTGCAATGGTTAGCATGCCAGCCTTGCATACACGAGATCGTGGGTTCGATTCCTACTTCGACCGAACACCAAAAAGTTTTCAGCGGTGGATTATCCCACCTCAGTAAAGTTGGTGATATTTCTGAGGGTTTCAAAGCATCTATAAGTGGTTTCACTGCAATGTGGAACGCCGTTCGGACTCGGCTATAAAAAGGAGGTCCCTTGTCATTGAGCTTAACATGGAATCGGGCAGCACTCAGTGATAAGAGAGAAGTTCACCAATGTGATATCACAATGGACTGAATAGTCTAAGTGAGCCTGATATATCGGGCTGCCACCTAATCTAACCTCTCTCTAAGTATTATGCGATCATGATCACTTTTGGACGTTTCTAAAAACTGTAATATTAAGAAATTGGTCAACTAAAGGCTATTTTATTGTTAAATAAAGTTTGTTTACATCGGCTCGTGGACACCCAAACTATGATTTATAAATAGAACTGCTTGACTGTATGCGAAGCTTGTGTGTTGATGGCTATAGCGATTATTATCTGTTGATGACAATAACAGCTATATAGCACAGTGTATAGTGTATTGGTTTTTAAACTGTACGGTCCGCGGTTCGATTCTACATCCGGGCGAAAGATAAAAATGTATAAAAGCGAATAAATTGTTTTTGTTACAGAAAAAGGTGCTAAGAACGAAATAAACCTCGGGGAAGTGAGACAGATGTGGGGAAAGATGCAATTAAAAAAAAAAAAAAAAAACAAGTAAGTAAAGTATAAAGTCGGGCGGGGCCGACTATATTATACCCTGCACCACTTTGTATTTAGATCTAAATTTTCGATACCATATCACATCCGTTAAATGTGTTGGGGGCTATATATAAAGGTTTGTCCCAAATACATACATTTAAATATCACTCGATCTGGACAGAGTTTGATAGACTTCTACAAAATCTATAGGCTCGAAATTTGATTCGGCTAATGCACTAGGGTGGAACACAATGTTAGTAAAAACAAGTAAGGAAAGTCTAAAGTCGGGCGGGGCCGGCTATATTATACCCTGCACCACTTTGTAGATCTAAATTTTCGATACCATATCACATCCGTCAAATGTGTTGGGGGCTATATATAAAGGTTTGTCCCAAATACATACATTTAAATATCACTCGATCTGGACAGAATTTGATAGACTTCTACAAAATCTATAGACTCAAAATTTAAGTCGGCTAATGCACAAGGGTGGAACACAATGTTAGTAAAAAATATGGGAAACATTTAAATCTGAAGCAATTTTAAGGAAACTTCGTAAAAGTTTATTTATGATTTATCGCTCGATATATATGTATTAGAAGTTTAGGAAAATTAGAGTCATTTTTAGAACTTTTCGATTAAGCAGTGGCGATTTTACAAGGAAATTGTTGGTATTTTGACCATTTTTGTCGAAATCAGAAAAACATATATATGGGAGCTATATCTAAATCTGAACCCATTTCAACCAAATTTGGCACGCATAGCAACAATGCTAATTCTACTCCCTGTGCAAAATTTCAACTAAATCGGAGCAAAAAATTGGCCTCTGTGGTCATATGAGTGCAAATCGGGCTAAAGCTATATATGGGAGCTATACCTAAACCTTAACCGATTTCTACCAAATTTGGCACGCACAGCTACAATGCTAATTCTACTCCCTGTGCAAGATTTCAATTAAATCGGAGTAAAAGATTGGCCACTGTGGTCATATGAGTGTAAATCGGGCGAACGATATATATGGGAGTTATATCTAAATCTGAACCGATTTCAATAAAATTTGGCACACTTGACTATAGTACTAATTTTTCTTCTTGTGCAAAATGTTAAGCAAATTAGGGTAAAACTCTGGCTTCTGGGGCCATATAAGCCAAATTTGAAGTCGATTGGACTAAAACTGCGACCTAGACTTTGATTACAAAAATGTGTTCACGGACAGACGGACGTGGCTATATCGACTCAGGAGCCCACCCTGAGCATTTTTGCCAAAGACACCATGTGTCTATCTCGTCTCCTTCTGGGTGTTGCAAACATATGCACTAACTTATAATACCCTGTTCCACAGTGTGGCGCAGGGTATAAATATAAAATGTCGAAATAATGTACTTGTAAAGTAATAATCGCGTATATTTTGGAGCGACCCATTTTGACACAATCTACTGAAGGGAAGTTTTGCGATTCGCATATCGTGTTCCAAATATTACAATTTTATTTAGAAACTGGCGAGAATGGATCTCAATGAAACACTGAGTAGCGTGGCGCCATAATTATTTGTTAATTTTCGCTAATTTTGCGTCGATGTATTTCGAAATAGGCAATTGCATTCAAAAAAGCCATTCCTTGTAACCAGCGTTGCCAATTTAGCTTTTTTTCCCGCTAGATTTGGCTTTTTTTGAAGACGTTTAGCGGGAAAAAAATGCATTTAGCTTTTAGCTTTTTTTCTGGCTTTTTTTCATGACCCTTTTAGCTATTTTTGGCTTTTTTTATTTTCGACATGTTCCTATTGAAATATGGATAAAACTTCGTTTTTATCTAAGTCTTGCTGCCAGAATAAGGTTTTCCGCATATTTCAAAGCTCAATTGAAGCCTTAATAATTATTCCAGCCATTATGCGGGCATTTTTGCAGCAAATACACCTTGATGTAAAGTTTTTTCCTCGTATTCATAAAAGTTATCGTAAACTTTAAATCTACTATTACCATACAAATTCCTTATATAAACTGTCAGTAAATTATTAGGAATAATAGCATTTGACTCGTTTATCCTTTTTATGTTATTTTAATACGTATTCTAAAGTTATTATGATATTACTAAATTAAAATAGTGGATGTGAATTGCTTTGTACACTGCAAAAATATTGTCATGAGGCCAAAGATTTCATGTCTTTAAAATACGAACGCGAATTTTGGTTATAATAGCATTTGTGAATTTCTCTTATATGTTATAAACTGTTTTCCTTGTCCAAAAGCCGATAAAATCGTTTTGTCCTTATAGTTAAGTGATTCAACTTAAAAATGGGTATCTTTTCATGAAAGAAGGCTAGGGTCAATTCTAAAAAATTCTTAAAATTAATTAAATAGTCTTTAAATTTGTGGAGTTTTTGTATCTTGACCACAAACCAAAATAGCGTTCAAAAATAGAAGAGGTTTTTCAACATTTTATTTTAAAAACGTATACACAGAATAATTTCTACTTAAAGTCGAGTCTGAATTTGGAAATTTAAGTTGTCGT
Source organism: Haematobia irritans (assembly GCF_050003625.1). NCBI lineage: Eukaryota > Metazoa > Arthropoda > Insecta > Diptera > Muscidae > Haematobia > Haematobia irritans. The sequence goes on from NC_134400.1 coordinate 180,546,742, forward strand.
TAGCACATTTTTAAAGCACTGTGATAGCTCATGAAGAAAAAGCTGAAAAAACGAATAAATTCAAATTTGACTCTGAATCAATACCAAAATCATTAGTGTACAAAATCTTTGGAACAGAACATAGAAATAATTAAGGAAATAAAGTTTTGAATGTGGTATTATTTTTTTTAACATCAAAAAAATGCAATAAAAAATTCGTAGTGATAGGATCAAAACAAATCTGCTATTTAATGTGACTTTTGATACAAAAAAATTTAGCTTTTTTTCTAGCTATTTTTTTAAATTTTTTAGCTTTTTTTGGCTAGTTTTTTGGACAAATCTAGCGGTTTTTGGTGAAACAATTCTGGCAACGCTGCTTGTAACTTACAGATTCATTTATTGTTTGCTGGACTAAAATGTTTTTTCTTCAACGGCTGATTTGAACTGCTATGACACATTTTGGAATTGAAATTTAGCGATTTTCAATTTCATACACTTTCGCGCGATTTCCGGAACAAGCAATTATAAATCGCACTATTTTATTTTCAATAAAAATCGCAACATTTTGTGAAATTGGGAACAGGCCTGATTAAGAGTGCAAATTTTGTCAGAGCTTTATGGAAATGCTCTTTGACTAAATGACATTTAAATATATATATATATTATGCATCATTTTCTCAAAGAATATTGCGGTTAAAACGTTGGTATAACAATTATATTAATTTTCCTACAATAGTCATGTTTTTATTTGCACAGGATGCGGGATAACTATACGATTATTTTTTGTGAGAGAGGGAATCTGATCAAAACATATTACAAGAGCAAAATATTATTTTTGGAGTGGAAACATAGGACATTTTTGTCGCGAAAATTTTGTTTTCTCGCCAAACATATACATGGTTGCCGAAATCAGATTCATAATTTCCGAGAAATGAATATCAATGTGTTAAAAATGATAAATGTCCCCTATCGAAAAATAACATTTTGCGCTTGAAGCATGTTTGAGGTGATGATATTCCGGTAAATTTATTTCTACAGAAAATGTCAAAATTTTATTACAATAGAAAATTTTGTCTAAATTTTATTATTTATTTATTTATATATTTACAACCATAATGAATTATGATAACAGGAAATATATATGCTAACAACATAGGTTTTCGAATTTCAAAAATTTATTTTTCTAGAAAATTTTGTCAAAATTGTATTTCTATACAAAATTTTGTTAAAATTTTATCTACAGAAGATATTGTCACAAATTTATTTCTATAGAAAATTTTGTTAAAATTTTATTTCTATAGAAAATTTTGTCAAAATTTTTTTCTACAGAAAATTTTGTCAAAATTTTATTTCTATAGACAGTTTTGTCAAAATTTTATTTCTATAGAAAATTTTGTCAAAATTTTATTTCTATAGACAATTTTGTCAAAATTTTATTTCTATATAAAATTTTGTTAAAATTTTATCTATGGTGTCAGCATTTTGTCACAAATTTATTTGTATGTTGTCACAAATTTATTTGTATAGAATATGATGTCAAAATTTTATCTCTATAGAAGAGGTTTTATTTCTATAGAACATGTTGTTAAAATTTTTATTTCTAGAGAAGATGTTGTCAAAATTTTATTTCTATAGAAGATGTTGTCAAAATTTTATTTCTATAGAAAATTTTGTCAAAATTTTATTTATGGAAGATTTTCTTAAAATTTTATCTACACGGATGAAAAAGACTGTTTTTCATATGTTTGGCTATAAACATTATATGTTTGGAACACAAATTTTTAAACACAATATTTTTGAGTGCAAGCATATAATGTTCATAAACTAGCATAACATGTTTGGGACATATATGTTAATATGTTAGAACATATTATGTTTGGGACATAAAATGTTTTTAAATATAATATGCTTGGATGCAAACATATATTAATTTAGAAATAGCCTATAAACATATATGTGTTTAGTAGCTTGGAGCGCTATTTAACAGGGAGCGATATTGAATTAAGTTGGTGGTTATTGCTTGTTATTACAAAATTAACATTTTATTTTTCCTTGGGCAATTGATCAGCTACTTCTTTGATCCTTACAAACTGTGTGGTCCGCTGTTCGAATCCCCGTCCGGCAAAAGGTAAAATTAAAATAAATAAAAAAATCATACAATTGAATAATTTCTTATACAATGTTTGTATTACAGAAAAAGGTGCTAAGAACTAAAAAATCCCGTGGAAGTGAGAAAGATGTGGGGGAATATACAATTGGGCAGAAACAAAATTTTGAGCATTCAGGTCGAAAACCTATGTTGTTAGCACCTTTATTACCTGTTTATTTTCATAATTCATTATGATTGTAAATATATAAATAAATAAATAAAATTTTGAGCACAATATTGTTTGGGAGAATTTTTTTTAAGCATATAATATTGTTACGTTTTTATATTTAGGCGTTTTTAATTACCCGACAATTAAAACACAGTTCTTTTAAATAACGACAATCTACAATTTATTTACTATGACTTCACACTTTACAATTCGTTCACACTGAAGTTATTCGTTTGACGCTTTAATTAAGACTGACTCGTTAGCAGCATGCGAGCGCTTTTATATATGACGGTGTGGCAATACGAGAACATTCTGGTAGCACTACAATATTCTGGCAACGCCAGAACATTCTTAGACAATGCTAGAAGGATCTACGACCATTAAGATGTTCATCTGGTGGCTGCCAAACACATACACACTCACATAGATATACGCTCGCATTACTACAAGAACAAAAACAATGACAATATACAATGAGATGAAATGAGAATGCAAAATAACAAAGCAAAGGGGTTGTTATCAAAGAGAGTGAGAACTTACATGAAAATAAGCAAACAAAAGAACATAAACGAAATTCAGGAAAATACTAGAAATGAATAGATGATTCCAACAAGTGATAGCGAAATTTTATCGTTACAATTTGAAATTTTAAATTAACGGAAACTAATTTAAATAAACTTATATCTATAATTATTAAATTCGTAACACTGCCTCCCGCTTAAGCCTGTTCGTCCCGAACAGGCACAGAACCTGTTCCGTAAGGAGCCAATCGTTCCAGATGTACAACTTTCATCTTTGATCTAGGGCTGTCGTCCTTCTGAATCCGGTATACAACATCATTGATCTTCTTGATGACTTTGTATGGGCCTTCCCACTGTGTTTGCAGTTTAGGACACAATCCTTTCTTTCGTTGCGGGTTAAATAGCAGAACCAATTCTTCTTCTTGGAAGCCCTCTGTATTTACAGCACGATCGTATCTCGCCTTCATTCTGTTGCTGACCATTTTTATTTTGTTGCGCACTGATTCGTGAACTTCACCGAAAGTGTTTGGGATGTCGTTTCTGTTTTCTTCCATGGCGAGCTCATTAGGTTTAGCGCCGAATATCAGATCGCCAGGCAACTTCAACTCAGTTCCGAATAGAACATTGGCCGGTGTTCGAGAGGTGGAATCATGAATGGCAGATCTATACGACAGCAAAAACTTTGGTATATGCTCGTCCCAGTCCCTCTGGCCGTTGTCCACTACTTTTCGAAGATGTTCCTCCAGAGTGCGATTAAACCTTTCTACCATGCCATCGGATTGTGGATGTAATGGCGTAGTCCTCGTTTTCTTGATACCAAGGGATTCACACATCTCTTTGAATATGGCCGATTCAAAATTTCTTCCCTGGTCTGAGTGAATCTCGGACGGCACACCGTAGCGACATATCCAGTTTTTGTTGACCACATCCACAATCGTTTTTGCCTCTTGGTTTGGAATTGCATACACCTCCGGCCATTTGCTGAAGTAATCCATGACCACAAGGACATAACGGTTTCCAGAATCACTTACTGGGAAAGGGCCTGCCACGTCCATTGCTATTCTTTCAAACGGGGCTCCTGGTCTATATTCTTGCATAGGACCTCGACTTTTCCTTGTTGGACCTTTCGCCTTCATGCACTTCTCGCAATTGGCTACCCATTCAGCAATTGATTTCTGGCATCCAACCCAGTAGAATCGTTGCTTCACTTTCTCGGCGGTTTTGGTTATTCCCAGATGACCTCCACTGGGACCATTATGGAACTCCGCCAAAACGTCTCTTATTTTGGAATCCGGTACGATGATCAAATTTCGGCTGCTCTTGCCATCTTCGCTTTCCCATTTACGTTGCAGGGATCCATTGACTAGAACTAAACTATCCCATTGAGCCCAGTATGATTTCATAAGTGGACTTTCGGCTGCGATGTCTTTCTTACTGGGCTTCTTGTTCTCTTCCTTTGCCGAAATAATTTTGTTCAAAATGGGATCTTTACGCTGTTCTGTTGGCCAGTCCACCCCAGATTCGATGTGTAACAGCCGAATATCAACAATCTCCTCCTTATGTTCAGCTTTCGAGCAGTGCTTGCATTCTATACTGCAAGGTCGACGTGACAAAGCGTCAGCGTTACCGTGTTTTCCACCTTTTCTATGCTCGATACTGAAATCATAGCTTTGGAGCCTCTCGATCCAACGTGCCAGTTGAGCTTCCGGATTCTTGAATTGGAGCAACCATCGTAGAGCTGAGTGATCAGTCCTGAGCAAGAAGTGTTGTCCATACAAATATTTATGATAATGTTTTACACCCTCTATGACGGCTAGCAGCTCTCGTCGCGTTACACAGTAGTTCTTTTCGGGCTTGGACAACGTTCGGCTGAAATATCCGATGACCTTCTCCTTGCCGTCTATCTGTTGGGATAGCACACCTCCAATACCATGCGCGCTAGCATCTGTATCCAAAACAAATTTTTCGCCCGGAATAGGATACGCTAGAACAGGAGCTGAACATAAAAGTTCTTTTAAATGTTGGAATGAATCCTCCTGTTCGTCGCTCCACTGGAACTTCTGACCTTTTTGCGTCAATTTATGGAGACTAGCGGCGATGCTGGCGAAGTTTGGGACGAATCGTCGGTAATATGTACATAACCCAAGGAAACTTCTTAATTCGTGGAGATTTCGGGGTCGTGGCCAATCTCTGACAGCTTGGATTTTGTCTTCATCGGTGGATATGCCCTCTGCAGTCACATGATGACCCAGGTATTTAACTTCCCGCTGGAAAAGGGAGCATTTCTTTGCGTTAAGGCGTAGACCAGCGGCTGACAATTGCTGGATAACGTCTTTCAAGTTCTTAAGGTGCTCGTCAAATGTTTTGCCCATCACTATGATGTCGTCCAAGTATATCAAGCACGACTTCCAGTGCAACCCCTTCAGTACCCGCTCCATCAATCTTTCGAAGGTAGCCGGAGCGTTGCAGAGCCCGAACGGCATTACATTGAATTGCCAGAGACCACCATTAACGCCAAAAGCCGTCTTTTCCTTGTCTTTCTCGGCGATCTCTACTTGCCAATATCCACTCTGCAAATCAAGCGTAGAAAACCATGTTGTTCCGGCTAGTGTGTCCAACGTGTCATCAATGCGTGGAAGCGGATAACTGTCCTTTTTGGTGACATCATTCAGTTTTCTGTAATCCACGCAGAATCGGGTACTTCCATCTTTCTTTTTGACCAGCACAACTGGGGAACACCAAGGACTTGATGATGGCTCGATCACTCCACTCTCCGCCATTTCCTTTATGAGCTTTTGAACTTCGTCTCTTTTTGCCAGGGGAACACTTCGTGGTGCCTGTTTTATGGGCCTTTCTTCTGCGGTTTTAATTTCATGTTTCACTACAGATGTTCTTCCTTGAATTCCCTTTTCAGAAGCAAAAGCAGAGGCGTTTTTCCACAACAATTGCTTGGCTTTATTTCTCTCTGACGGCGATAGATGACGTGTCCAAGCCTCGAAATACCCTTCTAGATGTTTTCTCACTGCTCCATGTGTCTTTGATGAGGTGCCTTCCAAATTGACTATTGCCTCGGCTGGTGTACATTTTCCAATATCAGAAAATTTTACGATTTGCTCATGATTGTCAGACAAGTTCAAGACACGAACTGGTATTAGTCTCTCTTCGTTCGTTGTTACCAGGGCACTTGCTATCAAGATGTTGTTGCTTTTGTTTTCTGCTGGTTCAACAACCCACAATTGGCCGACTTCACAATCTCCATTCATAGAAACCCATATAATTGCTTCGGCATTCGGTGGTATAGACTCCGACTGGCTCGTTGTCAAACGTCTGACAGGTGTATTCCCGTCGTATCCCACGTTTACCGTTATTTCGACATCGCACCATGTCATTACACGACGCTTCATATCCAAATTGAGACCAAAAGCAATCATGAAATCCGCTCCAATTATAACTTCGTCTACTATATCTGCCACAATGAAATCATAAGTAACGGATTTGTTAGCAATAGTTAATTTTACGGTGACCTTTCCATATACGGTTGCGGGTTCCCCTGTAGCCGTGCGTAGCTTGACTCCAATCAGTGGTGTAACTTTTCCTTTTACTAAATCAGATCTAATGATAGACTTTGATGCACCAGTATCCAACGTCAAAGTACGCTTGTCGCCATTAATAACACCCGCAATAGTTAAATTGTTATTTTTCTGTTGAACTATTGCTATGGAGATGGTGGGGCCATCGACTGTGGGAGCCAGCTCTTGCCCCGCTGAACTAGCTCGATTTAGTTTAAAGGTGACTCACTTGACTGTGGGGTCACCTTCTTATGGCTATTGTTTAATGGAGATGGTGATGTGGACCTTGACCGTTTGCGTCGTGCTTTGCATTCTCGAGCTAGATGTCCCGGCTTATCACAGTTATAGCATTTGATCCGGGATTTATTTGCCTCTTGCTTCATTTCTTGCATTGCCTGCTTAACGGCTTCTTTCACTGAATCAATCACGGAATTTGATTCGTCATTCTCGGTCTCCACCTTACGTACTTTGTGAATTTGAGGACGTGCTAGTACCCTCGCTGTCTCTTGTGTAAGGGCAAATGTTACAGTTTCCACAAATGTAGCTTTTTGTGACGCATATGTTGCACATTTTATGTCTGGGTCTCGAATGCCATTCACAAAGGTCTCAATTTTGATGCGGTCCACAAGTGGGTGACTCTCTCCTGGGTATGCCAACAGCACCAACCGCTCAACTTCTGTTGCAAAGTCTTGTAGAGTCTCGTTTGATTTCTGGACTCTACCTCTTAATTCCATTCTAAAGATGTCTTGCTTGTGCTCTCCACCATACTTGCGTTGAAGCGCCGCTATTACTTCATTATAGTTATTTCTAGAAACAGCGGGAATGCTTTGTATCACATCAGCAGCATTGCCCTTTAATGCCAATAGAAGTTCAATTGCTTTATCATCGTCATTCCACAAATTTCTAGAAGCAACCATTTCGAATTGGAATTTGAAGACATCAAATGACGTTGAGCCATCGAAAACAGGAGTTTTGATTTTTGAGCCCTCGATGACGCGCACTGGACCACCTTTAATTTCCAGCTCTGACATTTTTTTCTCGATGTGCAGAAACTTCTCATCATGAACCATAATTTTCTCATCCACGGAAAGAACTTTCTTATCCAATTCCACAATTTGATTTTCTATATGGTCCACACGTTTCTCCATGCCTTCAGAAATTTGTTGTAATTTTTCGTTGACCATTCTAGAATTTTCGTCGAATTTTTCTTCCAATTTTCTAGAATTTTCTTCCATTTTTCTAGAATTTGCTTCCATTTGTAGGGCATTTTCTTTCAGCAATTTTCTAGAATTTTCTTCCATTTTTCTAGAATTTTCTTCCATCATTTTGCTCAAAGCATTGAGCATTGATGTGTAATCCACAACATTCGAAGCCACAGATGGAGTTTCTACACTGCTTGTATTGACGAGTATTGATTCATCAATGTCTTCCTTATAATCAAACTCATGCGTCGCAATGTCCATATTACGCCGTTCAAACTCTTCCAGTAGACGCTTTTAAAGCTGGGCCTTATTGCCTGTTGTCGGCAGCTCCAGTTTGCTCAATTCCTTTTTTAAGTCTTCCACTCGAAGCTCATTAAACTTCATTGTAGATTTTTTTTTCGTTATTCCACTTCTGACACCAATTGTTACGTTTTTATATTTAGGCGTTTTTAATTACCCGACAATTAAAACACAGTTCTTTTAAATAACGACAATCTACAATTTATTTACTATGACTTCACACTTTACAATTCGTTCACACTGAAGTTATTCGTTTGACGCTTTAATTAAGACTGACTCGTTAGCAGCATGCGAGCGCTTTTATATATGACGGTGTGGCAATACGAGAACATTCTGGTAGCACTACAATATTCTGGCAACGCCAGAACATTCTTAGACAATGCTAGAAGGATCTACGACCATTAAGATGTTCATCTGGTGGCTGCCAAACACATACACACTCACATAGATATACGCTCGCATTACTACAAGAACAAAAACAATGACAATATAAAGGGTGATTTGTTAAGAGCTTGATAACTTTTTTTTTAAAAAAACGCATAAAATTTGCAAAATCTCATCGGTTCTTTATTTGAAACGTTAGATTGGTCCATGACATTTACTTTTTGAAGATAATTTCATTTAAATGTTGACCGCGGCTGCGTCTTAGGTGGTCCATTCGGAAAGTCCAATTTTGGGCAACTTTTTCGAGCATTTCGGCCGGAATAGCCCGAATTTCTTCGGAAATGTTGTCTTCCAAAGCTGGAATAGTTGCTGGCTTATTTCTGTAGACTTTAGACTTGACGTAGCCCCACAAAAAATAGTCTAAAGGCGTCAAATCGCATGATCTTGGTGGCCAACTTACCGGTCCATTTCTTGAGATGAATTGTTCTCCGAAGTTTTCCCTCAAAATGGCCATAGAATCGCGAGCTGTGTGGCATGTAGCGCCATCTTGTTGAAACCACATGTCAACCAAGTTCAGTTCTTCCATTTTTGGCAACAAAAAGTTTGTTAGCATCGAACGATAGCGATCGCCATTCACCGTAACGTTGCGTCCAACAGCATCTTTGAAAAAATACGGTCCAATGATTCCACCAGCGTACAAACCACACCAAACAGTGCATTTTTCGGGATGCATGGGCAGTTCTTGAACGGCTTCTGGTTGCTCTTCACTCCAAATGCGGCAATTTTGCTTATTTACGTAGCCATTCAACCAGAAATGAGCCTCATCGCTGAACAAAATTTGTCGATAAAAAAGCGGATTTTCTGCCAACTTTTCTAGGGCCCATTCACTGAAAATTCGACGTTGTGGCAGATCGTAAGTCTATTCATGATGAAATGTCAAAGCATACTGAGCATCTTTCTCTTTGACACCATGTCTGAAATCCCACGTGATCTGTCAAATACTAATGCATGAAAATCCTAACCTCAAAAGAATCACCCTTTACAATGAGATGAAATGAGAATGCAAAATAACAAAGCAAAGGGGTTGTTATCAAAGAGAGTGAGAACTTACATGAAAATAAGCAAACAAAAGAACATAAACGAAATTCAGGAAAATACTAGAAATGAATAGATGATTCCAACAAGTGATAGCGAAATTTTATCGTTACAATTTGAAATTTTAAATTAACGGAAACTAATTTAAATAAACTTATATCTATAATTATTAAATTCGTAACAATATTTTTGGGTGCAAAATGCTTCCAAACATATTATATGTTCACATAATAACATATTGTTTTTTGGAAGACAACATTATTGAATTTGGATGCAAAAATACAAAATGTTTGGAAATTGACTACCCAAACATATATTGTTTAGACCAATATGCTTTCAAACATATTATATATTGGAAGAGATCAAACATATAAATGTTTGGGCAATAGCCAAAAATGTATATGCTTGAAGCAAAATATGTTTGGGAGTATATGTTACAGAAGCGATTTTTTGTGAGCGTGTATAGAATATGTTGTTAAATATTTATCTATAGAACATGTTGTCAAAATTTTATTTCTATAGAAAATTTTGTCAAAATTTTATTTCTAAAGAAAATTTTTTCAAAATTTTATTTCTATTGAAAATTGTGTCAAAATTTCATTTCTATAGAAAATTTTGTCAAAATTTTATTTACATAGAAAATTTTGTCACAGTTTTATTTCTATAGGAGATGTTGTCAAAATTTTATTTCTATATAAAATTTTATCAAAATTTTATTTCTATAGAAAATTTTGTCAAAATTTTTTCTATAGAATATGTTGTTAAAATTTATCTATAGAACATGTTGTCAAAATTTTATTTCTATAGAACATGTTGTCAAAATTTTATTTCCATAGAAAATTTTGTCAAAGTTTTAATTCTATAGAAGATGTTGTCAAAATTTTATTTCTATAGAAAATTTTATCAATATTTTATTTGTATAGAAAATTTTGTCAAAATATTATTTCTATAGAAGATGTTGTCAAAATTTTATTTCTATAGAAAATTTTATCAAACTTTTATTTCTAGAAGCAATTGGTAAAGTACATCTTAGTTGCGGAGAAATATTCTGCAAAACATCCAGTTTTCTACCAATCTACCAAACAGTAAAAATATCAACAATTTTTGGTAGAATTCTACCAACTGGGGCAACCGATAGGGGTAGCCCATACCCAAAGAATACTGGCGCAATGTTACTTACATTGGCAAATTCCAAATGTATACCGTTTACAGGTAAAATTCTTTTGATATAGAAACAGTATACATGCAGTATACAAAACCTTGACTTAAAATCAAATTACTTCAAAAATCTTTGAACTCATGTCAACATTTATTAAAAGTAATTATACAAAACATGGTTATATTATAAGTACTCGTATAGAATAAAAATAGAAATATTGAAAGAAATTATTTATGTATACCAGCTATTAATTATTATTTAGTTCATTGGTGAACACTTCGTGTAAAAGACATTCGACACAATTATTCATTTTAATTATGAACTCTATTATAGATCTGACGATTTTTATTACCACTGCCATTATTGGATTGGTAATCGGTTCGGAAAAATTCATTATGACCTGTTATTACGATACGTTCAGTATAAATCGATTAGGTATGTATGCATATATTGTTTTTTTTTTAAGTGGTTTTGGATGTACACGACCAAGGAATATATATCGGATATTAGTGCAATTTTATACACTCCACCATAGGATAGGTGTGTAACAAGTTTGTCATTCCGTTTGTAACACACCGTCTGTACAAACAACGATACAAAATATATACAGGATGGCAGATATGAAATGCAACCAATTTCAAGTTGCTATCATTTCTGAACCACTAATCTTACAGCTGACATATTTATTTCAGCGGCCAAGGAGTTGCTTCACTGTACTCCAAGGCATATTTAGTAAGGTAGTTTTAGTATCACAAAAACAAAAATGTCAGTCGCCATACTGAAACTTTGCTTGTCAAATTGATTTAAATTTCCCACTTGTTCATTGTTCAACAAGTGGGAAATTTACATCAATTTGACAAGCATTAAATGTAAACAAAACAAATTGAAAATATTTAATATCTTTTGTTTACAAACATTAAAATTATAAACAAGTATATACGGCCGTAAGTTCGGCCAGGCCGAAGCTTATGTACACTCCATCATGGATTGCGTAGAAACTTCTTCTAAACACTGCCATCCACAATCGAATTACTTAAGTTGCGGTAACGCGTGCCGATGGCAAGGTATCTTAAAACCTCCTAACACCATCTTCTAAATTCTATGTAAGTCCATACGTGGTATATATTAAATCAAACAAGTGTATACGGCCGTAAGTTCGACCAGGCCGAATCTTATGTACCCTCCACCATGGATTGTATAGAAACTTGTACTAAAGACTGTCATCCACAATCGAATTACTTGGGTTGTGGCATCTTAAAACTTCTTAACATCGTTTTCTAAATTGTGAGTTAGTCCATACGTGGTATATATTAGAAAAAAAAGTTATGTATTGTTAAGTCTACAAATAATTACGAATCGAAATGGACTTTTTGCACGGTACGTAGAGAGCCAGAATTGAAATATGGGGGTCGCTTATATGGGGGCTATATCACACAAAAATTGATATGGACCAATTTTTGTGTGATTGGAAATCGCTTTATCTGAGGGATATATATAACTATAGACCGATATGGACCTTGTTAGGCATGGTTGTTAACGGCCATATACTAGCACAATGTACCAAATTTCAACTGACTCGGATGAAATTTGCACCTCTAAGAGGCTCCAAAACCAAATCTCGGGATCGGTTTATATGGGGCAATATATGATTATGGACTGATATGGACCACTTTTGGCATGGTTGTTAAATATCATATACGATCACCACGTACCAAATTTCAAGCAGATCGGATGAATTTTGCTTCTCCTAAAGGCACCGGAGGTCAAATCTGGGGATCGGTTTATATGGGAGCTATATATAATTATGGGCTGATAGGAACCAATTCCTGCATGGTTGTTGAATACCATATACTAACATCACGTACCAAATTTCAAACGAATGGGAAGAATTTTGCTCTTCCAAGGGGCTCTGGAGGTCAAATCTGGGGATCTGTTTATATGGGGGCTATATATAATTATGGACCGATGTGGACCAATTTTTGCATGGTTGTTAGAGACCATATACTAACACCATGTACCAAATTTCAGCCGGATCGGATGAAATTTGCTTCTCTTAGAGGCCCCGCAAGCCAAATTTGGGGGTCCGTTTATATGGGGGCTATACGATAAAGTGGACCGATATGGCCCATTTGCAATACCATCCGACATACATCAATAACAACTACTTGTGCCAAGTTTCAAGTCGATAGCTTGTTTCGTTCGGAAGTTAGCGTGATTTCAACAGACGGACGGACGGACGGACATGCTCAGATCGACTCAGAATTTCACCACGACCCAGAATATATATACTTTATGGGGTCTTAGAGCAATATTTCGTTGTGTTACAAACGGAATGACAAAGTTAATATACCCCCCATCCTATGGTGGAGGGTATAAAAAGATCGATCCAATACGTATATAATTCAGTTTGACAAAGTAGATATAAATTTTTGACAAAATTTTCTACAGAAATAAAATTTTAACAAAATTTTCTATAGAAATAACATTTTCACAAAATTTTCTATAGAAATAAAAATTTTGACAAAATATTCTATAGAAAGAAAATTTTGACAAAAATTTCTACAGAAATAAAATTTTAACAAAATTTTCTATAGAAATAAACTTTTGACAAAATTTTCTATAGAAATAAAATCTTGGTAGATTATTTGTGGCTCGAGTGGCAACCATGATTATGAACCGAATAAAATTTGAACAAAATTTTCTATAGAAATAAAATTTTGACAATATTTTCTATAGAAATAAAATTTTGAAAATGATGAAAATTTTATTATGAACCGAATAAAATTTTAACAAAATTTTCTCTAGAAATAAAATTTTGACAACATTTTCTATAGAAATAAAATTTTGACAAAATTTTCTATAGAAATAAAATTTTGGTAGATTATTTTTGGCTCTAGTGGCAACCATGATTATGAACCGATATGGACCAATTTTTGTGTGATTGGACCAATTTTGGTATGGTTGTTAGCGACCATATACTAACACCACGTTCCTAATTTGAACCGGATCGGATGAATTTTGCTCCTCCAAGAGGCTCCGGAGGTCAAATCTGGAGAACGTTTTATATGGGGGCTATATATAATTATGGACCGATATGGACCAATTCTGGCACGGTTGTTAGCGACCATATACTAACACCACGTTCCTAATTTGAACCGGATCCGATGAATTTTGCTCCTCCAAGAGGCTCCGGAGGTCAAATCTGGAGAACGTTTTATATGGGGGCTATATATAATAATGGACCGATATGGACCAATTCTGGCACGGTTGTTAAAGATCATATACTAACACCATGTACCAAATTTCAGCCGGATTGGATGAAATATGCTTCTCTTAGAGGCTCCACAAGCCAAATCTGGGGATCGGTTTATATGGGGGCTATATATAATTATGGACCGATGTGGACCAATTTTTGCATGGTTGTTAGAGACCATATACCAACACTATGTACCAAATTTCAGCCGGATCGGATGAAATTTGCTTCTCGTTTAGGCTCCGCAAGCCAAATCTGGGGATCGGTTCATGTGGGGGCTATATATAATTATGGACCGATGTGGACCAATTTTTGCATGGTTGTTAGAGACCATAAACCAACACGATGTACCAAATTTCAGCCGGATCGGATGAAAGTTGCTTCTGTTTTAGGCTCCGCAAGCCAAATCTGGGGATCGGTTTATATGGGGGCTATATATAATTATGGACCGATGTGGACCAATTTTTGCATAGTTGTTAGAGACCATATACCAACACCATGTACCAAATTTCAGCCGGATCGGATGAAATATGCTTCTGTTAGAGGCCCCACAAGCCAAATCTGAGGGTCCCTTTATATGGGGGCTATACGTAAAAGTGGACCGATATGGCCCATTTTCAATACCATCCGACCTACATCGATAACAACTACTTGTGCCAAGTTTCACGTCGATAGCTTGTTTCGTTCGGAAGTTAGCGTGATTTCAACAGACGGACGGACATGCTAAGATCGACTCAGAATTTCACCACGACCCAGAATATATATACTTTATGGGGTCTTAGAGCAATATTTCGATGTGTTACAAACGGAATGACAAAGTTAATATACCCCCATCCTATGATGGAGGGTATAACAAAACTGACATTTGGAGGTACTTGAATTCTGTTGTTTTTGTAATACTGCAACTACCTGGAAATTATTGTACCATGTTCATACAACTTGAAGTTACTTAACCACAAAATAAAACTTTTAATGTCTTCTTTATGTAATTACAGGTGTTGCAAATTTCACTATCAATGACCTAGAAAATGGACTACCACTATGTGATCGCATCATTTTTGGTTATGTGGGATTAAATGCCCAGACTTTCGATTTAACACTATTACATCCTCTGCAAATAAATCAATTAACGCTAGTCAAATCATTAAAGGCAAAACATAAGAAAACCAAATTTATTCTAAGTTTGGGAGGTGATAAAGATTTGGAAAATCGTGAAAAATATTTAAGACTGCTCGAAGCAAATATTGAAGAACAACTTTATTTTATTGCCTCGGTTAAAAATGTTCTTCTCAAATATAAATTCGATGGTTTCGATTTGGCCTATCAATTACCTAAGAAGTCCATCTGCAAAGCTAAAGCACAAAAGAGGAACAAAACAAAATACTATCGCCAAAAAATGACACAACTTATAATGGAACTAAAAAAGTCATTCCAAAAAGAAAATCTTATGCTATCATTAACTGTTCTACCAAATACACAAACCGAAGGTATGATCTTTTCTTTTAATTGTGATAAAAATAAAACATGTTTTTCCAGCTATATGTATATTTTATAGTCCTGTATGCAGCTCTTGCGAAAATACCTGTTATATTACAATAATACAGTTGTATCATTATATTTAATATGGACAATCGATAATAACGTCGGCAGGGAATTTTCAGTAATTGTCGCGACTCACGAAAATATTCGTGTCCCACACGTGAATCGTACGTCACGCTGATGGCAATGGCGTGAACGTAGTTAATCTAGCAAATGTCGTTTGTGAGTGTGAGTCACGACAAAAATCCGTTCGTAAGTATGCATTAATAATAAATTTCGGAAAAATTCGCCCACGGGAGCACTTACGCTCACAAAGATAATCACTCTTTCGACTTGAATTTCAAAAGTACGTATGTACGGCTCAATAGTGAGTCACAACAATTTTCTTTCTAATTTCGTTAGATTGCATAGTGGCCTTACGGATGCAAAATGTTAAAATCGATAACACGGGTTTTGCAATTTTCTCGTAGCAAAAATGCCAATTCATTTCTCTTTAGTAGCATTTTCCCAAAAGGTGAGTATTAAGTTCGAGTTTAGCCGCTAAAATCGTCATTTTCCCACGATTACTTTTCTTTAATAATCCATTTTAAGGAATACAAACTTTGTGAAAATTTGCTTTGGGCTATTCCCCATCAAGTTATAGTGAAATCTGCAATAAATGTGTATAATTTTATGACTTTTTTACTGATTTACTTTTCACTTTAGTGAAAATTAGCGGCTAAACTCGAACTTAATACTCACCCAAAGTTGCAAATCGGGCTTTAAAATTCTGCATTTTATATAACAGGTTGACTGATAAGTCCCCGGTCTAACAAAGAAAAACACATTTTTTGTCAAAATTCGTTTTTATTATTCAACATAGTTCCCTTCAAGAGCGATACAACGATTATAACGACCTTCCAATTTGATAGTACTCCTTCGGTTTTGCCTCAAAATAGGCCTCAGTATCGGCGATCACCTCTTCATTGCAGCCAAATTTTTTCCCTGCGAGCATCCTTTTGAGGTCTGAGAACAAGAAAATGTCGCTGGGGGCCAGATCTGGAGAATACGGTGGGTAGGGAAGCAATTCGATGATGAATTCAATGACTCGTGGCACAATGCGTTGTCTTGGTGGAACAACCCTTTTTTATACCCTCCACCATAGGAGGGTATATTAACTTTGTCATTCCGTTTGTAACACATCGAAATATTGCTTTAAGACCCCATAAAGTATATATATTATGGGTCGTGGTGAAATTCTGAGTCGATCTGAGCATGTCCGTCCGTCTGTTGAAATCACGCTAACTTCCGAACGAAACAAGCTATCGACTTGAAACTTGGCACAAGTAGTTGTTATTGATGTAGGTCGGATGGTATTGCAAATGGACCATATCGGTCCACTTTTACGTGTAGCCCCCATATAAACGGACCCCCAAATTTGGCTTACGATGCCTCTAAGAGAAGCAAATTTCACCCGATCCGGCTAAAATTTGGTACAGGGTGTTAGTATATGGTCTCTAACAACCATGCAAAAATTGGTTCACATCGGTCCATAATTATATATAGCCCCCATATAAACCGATCCCCCGGTTTGGCTTGCAGAGCCTCTAAGAGACACCAATTTCATCCGATCCGGCTAAAATTTGGTACATGATGTTAGTATATGGTCCCTAATGGCCATGCAAAAATTGGTACATATCGCTGCATAATTATATATAGCCCCCATATAAACCGATCACCAGATTTGACCTCCGCAGCACCTTGGAAGAGCAAAATTCTTCCCATTCGGTTGAAATTTGGTACGTGATGTTAGTATATGGTATCCAACAACCATGCAGGAATTGGTTCCTATAAGTTCATAATTATATATAGCCCCCATATAAACCGATCCCCAGATTTGACCTCCCGTGCCTTTTGAAGAAGCAAAATTCATCCGATCTGGTTGAAATTTGGTACGTGGTGGTAGTACATTTAACAACCAAGTGAGTTGAAATTTGTGGATGACAGTCTTTCGTAGAAGTTTCTACGCAATCCATGGTGGAGGGTACATAATATTCGGCCTGTCCAAACTTACTACAAATTCCTTCGATAAACTGTCAGGAAATTATTATGAATATGGGCATAAGTTTTTATTGAATTAATAAAAACCCCATAAAATCAATTTTTGTGCGGCACATTCATTTTGGACATTAATGGGTTAAACCTAGTACGCAGCACCTGCGAAAATTCCTGTTGAGTGTCAATAACACTCAATGTATTCCTTATGGGTATTGGAAATTTGGTTAGATGTGCATTACATCCTTTGTGGGAGGAAATATACACAGAACGATGTTATCGTCCTAACGAAAATCGGTGCACTATCCAATGGTATTCACAATTGACCAACCCATTGCGATAGTAAAATGATATCGTTCAGGAATAAGTTTTGACACCACAAAGTTATCGTTTTCAAAATTTTTAATGGAAAAAGCATTTATCAAAGGCAATTAATGGTATTTATAATACCAAAAATTTCACTTTTTCGCGATTTGCAAATCAGCTTTCCTTACAAAAGCGCGATTTCACTATAATTATTGTAATAATTTTATCTTTCATTTCAATTTCAGAATATTTAGATGTCACCTCTATTATTCATAACCTGGATTTTGTTACCTTGGCCGCATTTGACTTTTCCTTGCCCCAGCAAACTCCCAAAAAAGCGTACTATATGGCTCCACTTTATGCCACTACCTATGATACGAAACACTATCGTAATTCGAATGTCCTATACGTTTTGAATCAATGGAATTCTAAGGTAGTCCCAAGCAAGAAAATAAACCTAGGCATTGCGGTTTTCGGCCGTACTTGGAACACAACTGAAACTTTAAAAGATCCTCATATGCCTATAACAAATCTTCTTAATGGACCAGCAGCTGGTGGACCAAATACTCGAATTCCCGGTTTATTGGCTTGGCCAGAAATATGTAGAAAATTGAAGAAAATTTCGAAAATCAACAACAGAGTTTATGGTAACTATGCATATCGACCAGGAATACCTAAAAGAGATGAAGGTCTATTAATTACCTATGAAAGTCCAAAGAGCATACAAGAAAAAATTAAATTTACCAAATCGAAAGGATTGCAAGGAGTTGCCATATTCGATTTAACTTTAGATGACTTTCGCGGTAAATGTCGGGGAGAAAAATATATGATGCTGAAGACTATTAAAAGGAATCTAAACTAGAGTGAGATATAATTAAAGCTAATCCAATATATTCCGGCGATTGTGGAACTTTTTAATACATCAAACATAATTTTTGTTATTATGAAACTGTTTGCGGAGAACAATATCCAAATGTCAGAAGAAACATCAATATTATTAGGGCTGTTTTCTTTTAGCACTGGATATGATAAGCCGTTAAGGACTAAAATAAAACAGAGTACTCGTTTATCCAGGACATCTCCAAAAATATACAACACTGTCATCAGCTGTTTAAAAACAACCATAGAAAAGAAGTGAAATCTTGCATTTTTAATGTATGAAATGCTTCAATTAGTAATAAACATTTACTGCTGTGATTATTTATGACACTGTATCACTTTGAATTTCATGTTTTTCGATAAAATAGTCACAATAAATTGCTATTGTGAATAGAAGAAGCGTCACTTTATCCAAATACAATCTGGCAACATCGGCGCGACTTGCACTGATGAGATGTTCTGGATAGAACACCAGTGCAACGATGTTCTGGATAGCCCATACAAATGTTACATCCACTGCAAAAAGAAAACAGCCCTATTGTCGTCCTATATTAACAATTTTACATGAGATTAGTTAAGCTTAAGTATTTTTTCTTAATTATTCGTATGTTTTCTAATTTTCAGCAAACAAAATACCGAAATGATTCTGATGGTTTTAAATACACGGATGATATTTTTGTAATAATAACAGTATATATTTTTTATTTATTTATTCATTATTAACTTACAATTAAAATTGAAAAACTTAAAAGTTCGACAGTTATCCCAAATAAGGTCTTAAGCCGTATAATAGCAACAGTATATAAGATTCACATTCACTAATATGTTTTATTTATTTATCCACAAAGTAAAATAAAAGCCCTAAGGCTTTTACCAAAGACAATACAGCTAAGGAAGGTGGGAAATTGGCATGCGTCACACCAAATGTTGCATTGACGGTGTTAAGGTAGAATTACATACCATGAGTTCAATTCGTACTATGCGGGTTCGGTTGGCAACCCTGAGAACAAGCAGACGTATATCTTAATAGCAGAAAACAATTTTTTATTTAATTTTAAAATATTTGGTAATATTGTTGACCCAGGCAATTCTACTGCAAATTCTGCAAAGAATATGCCTGGCCGTATACCACGCGACATGGAGTGTGATGTAGTAGAGGTAGAAATACCCTCATCAAACCAAATTCAACAAGTTGCCACAGCCGGCAACAATAACAATGAGCAGCAAATCATAACCCAATCTAATGACCGCAAAAGGCAGCGGCTTGAAAAAACAACACCATCTGATATTGTAATTCCCGACCTGTCGGAGAAATTAAAAAATTATAAACCTACTGACGAGAACAGGTTTGGTATCTTAGGAGTATTGGCAGATGTCAATATTGAATGTCCAGCACCAAGCACCAGCTCGCAAGCGTCAATTAAAAATAACACCAACAACAAAAATACACAGAAACCAAAATGGTGTCCTCCAATCTTCATCTACAATGTGAATATAAAAACATTAGTTGACACTCTCCGCAATACAATTCCAGCGTTTTCATTCAAAATTAAAAACATCAACAGAAACAAAAGCAAAATTTACTTTGCAGACACAAATGTTCATACATCGATGATGGCAATTCTAAGAGAGAAAAATATTCATTCTTATTCTTTCACACCGAAAGATTTGAAACAAACTTCTCTAGTACTAAGAGGACTTACATCTGACACTGAGATTGAAGAAATAAAATCTGAAATAAATAACATTGTTCCTGATACTGTGGCAAGCATAGTCAAATTTACAACCCCTAATTCCATTAAAAACAACATTGATACCGGCCTTTTCCTTGTATCTTTATTTCCAGGGAAAACATTGAGTGACATTTCCAAAATAAACAGTTTACAGAGCCAAATTATTCAATGGGAAAAGCCAAAAAGAAAAGGAACAGACGTACAATGTCGCAGATGTCAAAGATGGGGTCACACTTCAAAAAATTGTAACTCGGCTTACAGATGTGTAAAATGCGACCAAACTCATAACCCAGGTGAGTGTCAGAGAAGACGAGAGGACAACAATGAACCCTTCTGCAATAACTGCAAAGAGCCTGGACACCCCGCAAACTGGCGAGGTTGTCCAACATACAAAAAATATGCAGCGGCTAGAAAACAAAGGCTGGTCAAAGCGGCTGAAGAACGTACCTTAGCAAGAAACAATGTCCACAAAGCGATTGGCATGTCTAACGTTATCCCAGACCAAAGTTTTGCCAGTCTTTTTCATTCACGTCCGGTTCAACAAAATTCAACAACATCAAAACCTTCCATCATTGAACAATTTATGAAGTTGAGTTCAATTTTTCTGGAGTCTGAAGAGCTGTCAATTGAACAGGAGGTAAATATTTTCCTGTCTGAATACCCGAAGATGCAAAAATCTGAAGCCAAAGCCGAATTTATTCGTATTCTGAACAAAATTAAGAATAAATATGGACCATAGATCCATAAATTTCTTAACGTTCAATATAAGATCACTGGTTGATCGCAGTCGTCAAATCGACCTTAAAAATACTCTACTTCACAATAAAATAGATATTGGGTTCATTCAGGAATGTCACCTGAAAAGTAAAAAAAGAGTGAAATTGGATGGTTACAACTTTATATATGACTACTCACCATTGGGTGTTGCTGTTGTTTTAAAAAACACTTTTTTTTATGACAAAGTCTTATTAGACAATGTTGGCATCAAAACTTCTCTCATAAAAGTTGAATCGTCTATTAATAATTCCACAAAAAGATACTTGTTTGGGTCTGTTTATATACCTTGTAATCACCCTGCTCAGCAACTTGAAAATGATTTGGAAAATTTACTTCGGCTTTGTCAGGATTACGATGCTTTTGTACTTGGTGGAGACCTCAATTCAAAAAACCCCGCTTGGGGGGATACCATCGAAAACTCAAATGGCAAAATACTTTTCAATTGGCTGGAGAATAATACTTTAGATATTACCAGATTATGTGATTCATCGCCCTCTTATCCGAACGGCTCCTCATATCTTGACCATTTCTTAGTCAGCTCTCAGCTGATCAGTGGAAACATGACGAATCTTCAAATATCAACATTATCATCCTTTTCAGATCATTTCCCACTTAAACTTAATTTAAAACTGCAACATACTGACTTTCTCCTCAGAACTCCACGTAAAATTACATCATATAAAAATACAAACTGGAATAATTTTCGCCGTGATATGGACTCTGCCTCAAGTAGATTGCTGCCTCAACACAACAATAATCTAGAAAATACCGAAATCGACAATTTAATAAATGAATTCAATGAGGCATATAAGGTAGTACATAACTCACACTCACAACAAATAGAAATCAATGACAATAAATTCCCGTTGTCAGAAAGGACAAAGAAACTATTCAAAATTAAACACAATTGGCAGAAACAATTGAAAAACATCTTCCATCGTACAGGGAACAGAGTGAGTAGCGAATATATCATTATCTCAAAGCAAATCCAGCTGTTAAAAATAATAATAAAAGACTCTGTTAATATTGAGCAAGCGGAAAAATTTAATAAGAAATTACAAAATATCAAACCTGGTCCGTCCGCCTTTAAGGAAATATACCAAATAACGGGTAAAACAAAATCTCCATTTTGTAGCCAAATTATTATCAACAATGATATTTCAAAGAATCCCAACGAAATAGCGTATCACTTTCAACAATACTACAACACAGTCTTTCAGAGAACAATACCCATACAACCAGTTTCAGATTTAAATACAAAAGTACCCGCTTATATTGGCGCCACAACCTCACATATATACTCATTTGATGACGAATTCAGTGCA
Organism: Haematobia irritans; assembly: GCF_050003625.1. Taxonomy (NCBI): domain Eukaryota; kingdom Metazoa; phylum Arthropoda; class Insecta; order Diptera; family Muscidae; genus Haematobia; species Haematobia irritans. The sequence goes on from NC_134400.1 coordinate 180,569,115, forward strand.
TCACAAAATCCAGATAACCTCCATTTCACTAATATTGAGCGGATTGGAAACATTATCCAGAATATAAATAATAAAAAGTCAAGTGGGATAGATGAAATCTCAAACTTTATTATAAAAAAATTCCCCAGCTCATCAATAAAATTACTTACATGTATATTCAACCATTGTATCAATAATGGATATTTTCCTTCTGTTTGGAAAATTGCAAAAATCTTGCCGATTAAGAAAAAAGCTGATAGTGTTGAACCGGCAGACTTCCGTCCAATCTCCCTCCTGTCTAACATTGGAAAATTGTATGAACATGTCCTAAAGGAGAAAATAGAAAACGGTTATATAATTGATCCTATTCCAAATTTCCAATTTGGTTTCAAAAAGGGCCATTCCACTCAACACGCACTTTTGAAATTCCACAATGACATAATTTCAAATCTCAACAACAAAAAATGTACTATTGCTATAGCACTAGACATCCAAAAAGCATTTGATTCCGTTTGCCATACCGGAATATTGTATAAACTTGTTGAATTGGAAACAGACCCATTCATTGTAAAAATACTTACCAGTTACTTTGCGAACAGAAAATTCTCCGTAAACATTCAAGGGATATCCTCCAACCTAGGAGAAGTCAATAGCGGGGTTCCTCAGGGCAGTGTTCTGGCCCCATTACTATTCAACATTTTCCTGAGTGATTTTCCACACACTCATGCGGACTCACAGGCAATTCTCTATGCGGATGATTGTCTAATCTACGCCCATAGCACTTCTCCAGCAGATGCACTACGCAAAGCCACATATCACCTGCAACTTATCAGTGACTTCTATATACAGTGGGGAATAAAAATCAATGCTTCAAAATCTGAAGCGATATGCATACGAAACGCTTCTGGCAAATGCCCGAGGTTTGTAGTCCCGGAGAGCAAAACACTCAAACTGACATTAAATGGTATTGAAATTCCCTTTGAGACAGAAATAAAATATCTTGGGATCACATTTGACAACTTGTTGAAATTCAACACACATGCACGATCAACGCTGAAAAAGACGAAACGGGTACTTGGATCCTTCTCCTACATATTGGGAAATAAATACTTGCCTCAAAAAACAAAACTTCTACTTTATAAAGTAGCTATAAGGCCAGTATTGATATATGGATTTCCAATCTGGTTCACTATCTCCCCGACAGTGGCTAATGAATTGGAGATCCTTGAACGAAAAATATTAAGAAAATGCGTCAACAAGCATTACCAAAGCCGTGATAAAAAATTTTCAAATACTTACATTTACGAATTATCTGGAATTCAACCACTTTGCAAGTACGCCCTCAACATTCAACGAAAATTCATTGAGCGGCTTGCCACACATGAAAATGACTTGCTGAGCACAATATATAGCACTGACGAAAACTCAAATTGGTCTGACTCAAAATATCTCTCATCGGTTGCCATCATCAACGAAATTCTTGACAATGAACCAGCTAATCATAACTTGCCACAGTTCTACCAGAAGACGACTCCTGGAACACATAGAGGATAAATAATATATATAAATTAGTTTACATTAACCTAGTCATAAAAAAAAAAAATAATGATATGTTCACTTATACACTTCACTAGACGAATTTAAAAGAAAACAAATCCTCTCAATACAATGTACCTGAATACATTCTCGATTCAACTGTGATATTAATGTAGAAATACTTACCTTTATTCCCTAATTGTTACTGTATTAGCATTCGTCGCTAACATATAAATTGTTATCTCGTTTTAAGTGTTTTTTAGTTATAGTTTATTAGTTAACTATTTATTATTAACACAGACACTAACGCTCTGTAAGAAATCGTAAAGGCCAATGAGCAAGCCTTATCTCCATTCATCTAATGTGCAATGTACGCACAATCGATAATTTATTATGAAAGCAAGTTGCTATCTTACTAAATAACCGTGTATTAGAACAAGACAGATATAGTTCTAAGTTTACCATAACTTATCGATAAGTCAACAACAACAAATGTAATCGAAATGAAAAAGTCTCAAATAAAACATACTTACTTACTTACTTACTTCGTACTATGCGTCCGATCATTAGAGTTGAAATTTCTCTTTGAAATCAAAAGCTCGAATAGTCTGTCGCAAACAGAAAAAAATCAACCCTTCCATCAACGCACGGATTGACGCATGGTGTGTAATTCAACCTTTACCCAATAAACACAAACGTTTGAAAAATGCTAAATTTCAAAAATTTTTCAAACATTTTTTCAAAGGATTAGGGTAATATTCATGTTGAGAAATTGTTGAGAAAATCGCGTTCTCAACAAAAAACAGACATTACCCTCAACAGTGAAATTCAACACATTAGCAATAATATCTCAAGTGTTATCCTCAAATTGAAATGCATCGCTACTCAATAATTTCTCAAACAATTTTCGATGCGAGTCAAATTCAAAATTAACATCGTTGCAAATACTTTTTAACCTAAATTTGTATGAATGATATCCCCACTTCAAATTGAAAGTCAAAGCCAAAATTCTATGAATTTTGTAAAATTTATTCATTTTTATCAACATAAAATATATAATAATACACTACAATACCAATTGATAAATAATAATCTTATTAAACATATCAACAAATAAGAACAAAAAACAAAACAAACAACAAAACTTTAAATATCTTAAACATTATTAGTAAACACTTTTGCACTGATAATTCGATTTCCTTCCTTTTGGTGTCATAAAACAGAATTAAAATTTATTAACATGCGGGCAATTTGAAATTAGGAACGTACTGGACCGCGTGTTAGAATTGATTTCCAGCAGAAGGAATTCACAAAATATCCATTTTAAACTGATAATAGCATATGAATTAAACTGACGATGTGATGCACATTTTCATCCAGAAGTTGTTGATTTCAACAATTTATTGTTTTTAACAATTTTAATTGGTTGCACTTGTAATGTTTCTGGAAACTTTTTCTTGTCGATAAGCCACTCATTTTTCATTGGTCAGGTTCTTAATGTTTGCAAGAATGTAGCATCCAAAGATTTTAGTTTTCTGCAAAGAGATTTAAATTTAGTGACTTCTCTAAAGTGTTGATTTAATTTTTCATATTGACGTACCAATTATTATAAACTATTTGAAGCAGTTCTAGTTAATTGTCCACCATTTTTTCATCAGCTTTTTAATGTTTTCAAAAACGTAGAATCCATAATTTTAGTTTTCTGCAAAGGGATATACATTTAGTGACTTTCTTAAAGTTTTATTTCATTTTTTATTTTCACTTACCTATTTTTATAAGCTATTTGGTTATTTGTCTAAAATTTTCCATTTTTTTATTTCTTGCAATTGACCACGAACTTCGTTGCACAAATAAGTATTGAAAACCACATGGTTTTTTCGTTGCATTTTAGGGTAGTGTTTTGTCAAAGTTTTCTCATATTATCTTCAACTCCTTTTCAAAGATTTCATCAACATTTTGGCAAATTGGAAGTAATCCGCAAACAATTTGAAGATGTATTGAAGATGAGCTATTTCAAGTCAAGTTGAATTTATGTTGAAAATTATATTTACCCTCAAACTGAAAAGTTGTTGCATTTGAAAAACGCTCATCCTGTGTTTATTGGGTAGTTGCATACATGTTTGTATTTTTTTTTATTTGTTTTTCGTTTTTATTTTTTTTTTTAAGAAAATCTTAATTTTCTTAATGAAACAATGTTAAATTTTAGGCAACAACAAAAAAATACATTTTCCTCTTTATGGAGATTTATTTCCTGCACTTAATTTCTTTTTATTGGTATTTTAATGCTATGTCAATACTTGTCGCGTATACGACAAGTATAATTTGGTTCGATAAACGAAAAGTATAGAAATAACACCGTAAATGGTTTGATGTGCTCAGTATCCAATTTCCCATCTTCCTTATGTGTATTGTCTTTGGCTTTTACATAGCAAAACAAAATACCTGAATGTCTGAAACGTAGAAATGAATTTCAATTTGAGAAGTTGTTAAATTCTAAACAAAATACCTGAATGTCTGAAACGTAGAAATGAATTTCAATTTGAGAAGTTGTTAAATTCTACCATTGTGAGGTGCGAATAAAGGCGATTTCATACGAAATGCATTGTTATATATTTGCTAACGAAAATTCCGTGAAGCGTTATAATCGATTGAGCAAAATGTAAGCAGTCGATAACAAAGCTAGTTTTCTTTAGCAAATATAACTCTGCATTTGTAATGTGTAGGGGAAATATCGGTAGAGCTGCATGCAGTGCTTAAATCTTGAAAAACAAGTTTGAAAGCGTGTTGAATATAAGCATTTTTCCAATGTTTGTGTTTATTGGCTTGTATGACAAAGCCGATTTCAAATCTCGATAAGCCAGATTTCAAAAATAGTGAAGACGTAGTAATAACGCTACGCTAGACTAATTCGAAAATTTAACGATGCCGTATGCTAACCAATCCCTCTCCCAGAGCCAGAAAATATTTAACGGCTTTCAAGTGTTGTACATAGCTGACGCCGGTCGAAGATATATTTATCCGGCTGCGTTCTCTACAGAAGATTCAAGCACATTTTTTTTCAAGCAAAGTAAAGTTACTCGGTCGTGGATTGGACAATTTTCATATTTTTTTTATTTTTTAACACAGCGAAAATATGTAAAATTTACGGAAAAGGCGAGCCATTACAAAGTTAATGTAGAATGAACGCAAAAAAGGCAATATCTAGTAGATAAACACAGCAAGAAAATTCTATGGTCGTGAATACTACAAAGAATACATTAAATCATTGAACGCGAAAATTCACACGAAAGAATATGGTGGAATAAAAGAAGAAAAACGTGTAAAAAGTGGTGTTGCAAGAAATAAAAAGCCCTGTGTGTGTTACAGACGAAAGCCGAAAGTGCGGTAAAGATTACGAATTATGAAAATTTAGCAATTTAAAAATTAGGGATTTCTAAGGATCAAACTACACCAGACAAACCCCGGTCCACAGCAACAACAAGAGTTTCCCCCCAACCTAAAGGACGTTCAAGGAGATTTTTTTCTGGATGTGTGTTTGTGTGGCGGTGGTGGAGTATATGTACAGCAGCAGCACCACGAACAGTATAGAGAAATCAGCAATTGAAAATAAAAAGGAATTATCACAAGGAATTGCTGCAGTTGTTTTCATTACGTTGCCATCGTATGCGTGCCCCGCGTACACCTCACAGTGACTATAAAGTCAGGGCAATTTGTACGAGACTGCCACACAAGAATTAAAGCGGATTTGGATCTAATTTAAACGCTTCCGTTTTTCAGGCCAACAAACCGCACCCGTCGTTGCTGTGATTGCAATAGGTTATTGGCCATCATACTAATATAACCTCAAAATACAGTTGATTCAAAAAATTTATCACATTAAATATTACCAAAATTCCACCACAAACTCCTACATCAACCAACTCCATGCCAGTCTCAGTGGTTTGTGAGACTACGGCAAATGTGAATGCCGCCTTAAGGGAGGACTTGTTTGGCTCATCAGGCGGCGGTGGTGGCAGTAGTTGCTCAGCAGCTGCCAATGCCAAAGTTGTTGCTACGGATGAACAAGCCAATGGCTCTTCAGGGCCCACTACCGACGATGCTGAATCGCTACATGGCAAGTTAGTGGCCTCTGCCAAGCGTGTACTGTTTTCCAAAATCGAATACGAGGAAGTAACCAATTATGGACAATCTGTATTGGAGACATTGAAATCGAAATATATTGTCCTGAAACCAACATCGGGAATAAATAGTAATTCCTTGGAAAATGGTAGAAGCTCACCAGCTACCTGTAACAACAACAATAATGGCGCAAACGGTGATAGCAGCACCGCCGGTAAGCGTACGTGTAATATTTTCTCCTAGTTTTATCTTTTATTTCTATTGTCGATTTTCATATCGCCTTTTCATCATCTTTTACAAATATTGTATGTTTTTCTTTCATTATACGCTCGTTTATTTATACATGCATGTGTATTCTGCCCATCATTTTCGCGCGTACGTTTGTATGAGTGCGTGTTTATAAAAATTACAACACCGCGCGTCATTGTTGTTTTGACTGTCGCAAGAGCGGGATGGCTTGATTGTTATGTTTACCTCTTCTACTATTGCTTCTTCTTTTTATTGAAAAAGTGTCGGCATTGCCAACATCAGTGTTTTTATATGATAAATAAAAAAATAGCCCAACCAATAAACATTTGTTGGAAAAAGTGGGGAGGGGACAACAAAAAATATCCAATGACCGAAAAATAAACACGTTTTTTTTTTTTTTTGGAAAATCACGTGCATTTAGGACAAGAAATTTTGAGATTTTAATGTACTAATATGATTATGGCAAGGATGGATGGATTTTTAAACAATCAAACAATCTCATCTGGAGTCTACTCATTTTGAGGAAGAGCAGCGTAATTAAATACAAACAAAAAACAAAAGATATATTAATTTTAGGTGGGAAATTATTGTATTTTTTCAATTTTTATTTTGTTCTCCATTTTTGTTTTTTATTTGATCTTTGGCATTTCTTCATTCGCAAACAAAGCCTATGATTCACATATAGTTACTACGTCTCCTCTTACCAATAATTTTCATTCTTTAAACAAAACGACAACAAGCAAATTTAACAAAACATTTTTGCTTGTGTTTTATCTTTGGGCAAATTAATGTGTATCAGAGAACACAAAAGCATGGGATTTAAAATAAAATTGTAAACGGTATGCACAACAATGGGTAGATTTTTGAAATTGTGCGAAAAGAAAAGCAACGAATACCGTACAAATACCACGTAGGCATTACTAATAGTAAGCAATCGTCTGAATTATAGGCGAATGTATTTATAAAAAAATAGAAATAATTTTTACTGCAAGGTCTTAAATTCTAAGTGATGACCTTTCTTCAATTTCAATATTTTCACTATGATACAAAGACCTGATTGGAAAAATATTCCTCGGTATTTGGATTGCAGTTGATTTTTTTTTTATCAAATCTGTAGTCTCGTGGTTATATGATTATATTAATATACAGTTATCGTCCATATTTTCGACCTAATTTAAGGTATGGAAAATTACATATGTCTATGTTACAATATTTTAGATGTTACAATATTTTAGGAGAGCGAAATTTAAATAATATGGTACAATGTTTTAGAAGGAAGAATGTTACAATGTTGTAGATGTTATTGTAGAAAGTAGGTTAGGAATAACTTTGCCTCCAAAAATTATTTTTTCTGCTTCAATAATAGAAGAGAAGTGTAAAATTATATGGTTGATATCAATATACTCGCTTTTACATAAATGACATATTTCCATCGTCAAACTAGTTTTTGTTTCCACAGATTATTTGTGGTATTTAAAAAAAAATAGTTTAGAAATCACTTTTAAATAAATAAAATAAATAAAAAGTGAACATATATTCAAAAATTTTGAACAATTTCCATACCATGTTTAGCATGTCCTTCTTGCAAAGTGTTATGGCTTCAATCCCAGTTGAACCAAAAGCAAAACGTTTTCTGCGATGGTTTAGGTTAACCTAACCTAACTTCTGCGATGGTTTATTCTTGGTCTCATTTCTGAGTAGTTCAAAGCTTCTCGAAGTGGTTTCACCTTAGTGTGAAATGTATAAATGTATGCTATAAAACCCAGATCTCTTGTTATTGAACTAAACATAGTATAGCACTCATTGATTAGAAAGAAACTCACCAACTATGGTTTCACTATGAACTGAATAATCTAAGTGAAATTAAAATAACAAGCTTCCTCTGTAGCTAACCTATATCAATTCCGTTTAATTTTTGATAAGATATGACGATATGTTTGTCACTATACACGACAACTTTAATTTATGTCCTTAGGACTACAAAAAAAAGTGTCTCTAGGAACACAACACCCTAGATTTAATGCAAATCATGTCAACTATGAGAATTCCTAGTGAAAATGGACTTTGTAAAAGGAAGTTCCTATTTCGACCGAAATGTCGAAAATCATCAGATAACACAAATATCCATTGTTGAAGGCCTTAACGATATAAAATTTGGATATCGATATATTTAAGTTCTATAAACCTTCAGCGAATTAAAGAGCACTGGAATCTCAAACATTTATGCTTAAGTTATATGATGTCTATATAAAGGATCGTCGCCATATAAATGCAGATAAATACATCAAAATTCGTTATCTTAAAAAAAATCGGAAAAATTGAATGGAATTCCATATAATAAAATATTTGAAACACTGTGTTGATGCCAAAACCAACGCTAATTGCAATGTCAAAGTAAATTCGTACAAGAATCGTGGCATGTCAATGTTTATGAATTATTTTATCGATATAGGAAACAACAATATAAAAATAGAAATAAATAAACACCCGATTTAAAACCTGAAACATACTAAGTAATCCTATTTGTAAGACAAAATGTTTGAAATCCTATTTGTAAAACGATAATAATCCAACAATTTAAGATATTAATAATAGTTTCTCAACAATAGCCTTAACCCTCTAGCTCTCATTATTCAAAATCTTCAATCTTTCATTACCCATATTCATATTTATATTTCGAAAACACTTTTTACAAATTTAAAGGGTGGTTAAAATTTCAAGGGCCGATGTTGATTTTGAATAAAACACAAACTATTTAGGAAATTATTGTAATTTTTTTTTATTTTATTATGATATATTGGTATTACTCAATTACGTATGGAACAAAATATCGGCGCAAAAGAACCATTGTTTCGTTAGCTGTGTGGCAAGTGGCACCGTCCTGCTGAAACCACATATCGTCCACATCCATATCTTCCAATTCGGGCCATAAAAAGTTCGTTATCATCTCACGATAGCGAACACCATTTTGCCTGACCGGCCTCATTTTGGAAAAAATACGGCCCGATGATGCCGCCAGCCCATAAACCGCACCAAACAGTCACTCTTTGTGGGTGCATTGGTTTTTCGACAATCACTCTTGGATTGTCATTCGCCCAAATACGGCAATTCTGTTTATTGACGAATCCACTGAGGTGAAAATGTGCCTCATCACTGAAGATGATTTTCTTCGAAAATTGATCATCCACTGTTGCCATTTCTTGGAACCATTTAACACGTTGTTTGATTGTGTATCTCTCCATGGTTCAAATTGAGTAAGTCTGAAATAGAGAAATGTCAAATAAAATTCGGAAAAAAAACTTGGCGTTTAGGTGTGGTTCACATTCAACATCGGCCCTTACAATTTAACCACCCTTTATTTATTAATTTATTGAGATTTTTTCTCAGTAATGCGAACTACATAAAGGTATATACAAATTTTACATCACACAAATCCTTCCAAAAACTATTCTATTTCGAATATTTCGAAAATGGAAAAAAGTTCGACACTCATTTTAATCAAATATTTACATAGAATCTAAGTCAATCAGTATTTTCATTATGTTAGACACATTTTAACTAGGGCTGTCACCCGGGATAAATCGCGGGACTTTTTTTTTTAATCCCGGGATTTTTCGGGATCCCGAAAAAATCCAATTTATTAAATTTGTGGCTTTTTATGATAGTTTATTAATAAATTGGAGTCTTCATTCAGTGCAAACGGTCCTTTAATTTCATAACATCAAAAATGGATACCATTAAATATTGTTGAATCAAATTTGAGACTTAAAATCAAAATGTTCCTAGCCAATTATGATTGATCACGTCATCCACAATATTTGTCATGATGAAAAGATATGCTTCCATTTTTTGTTATTATACATGAGGTATACTATAAAAAACAGAATTTCACCAAAAACCGAAATAAACTATATGAACAATGAGTTCATTTAAAATAGAATTCGTGCAACATAAAATAAAAAGCAATGATAATACTTTTATAGCTAGGTTTTTGGAGTTTTCTTTACTACGAATATAATCATTGTTAACGCATTATCAACGGGTGTTCCATAACTCTAAATACACATTTGCAAGTCCTTTGGCTGGGGAGCCATTTTTTCAACGCTTAGTATGAGATATCTACTATATCTTAATATATATTTAACATTTAGTATTTTACTATTTATAAATATTTTTTTATTATAATTTCTATTTACTACACCATTGTCTTAAAGATTTTATCTAGTTTTTTTTTTTTATATATACCATTCTTGAAGTTTATATTTTATTACAATTTTGTGTGATGCAGGATTTTAGGTCTATTTATTGACTTTTGTATCACTTTGTACGATAATAAATGAAATGATAAAAGGTCCGTCGATAATATGGCAAGATCGTGTTTATTTGATAAAAATTAGGATACCTTTATATTTTTAAGAAGTTACTTAAAACGATGAAGTACAAAACGATTAACACAAGTGTACGAAAATATACCTACTCTAATCAAAATCCTTAGAATGTTTTGTTGAGTAAGATAGCGATATGAAATTGCTTTTTAATTTTTTATAATTTTATTATATTTATTTTTTTCATATTTTTAGTTGGAGGAAGTTTTCTTTAAGTATCACAGCAATTTGAAATTGCTTTTTAAATTACTCTTATGTTCTTTTTTTTTTTTTAATTTAATTAAGCTAATTAAACAAAAACAACTATTTTTTGGCGATGTATTTAAAGAATCCCGAAAATTTCGACATCCCGAAAAAATCCCGGGTTTCTATATTTTGTTGAAATACCGAATCCCGGGATTTATAAAAATCGATCCCGAATGACAGCCCTAATTTTCACGCAGATCACAAAATGGGTACCATTAAATATTGTTGAATCAAATTTGAGACTTAAAATCAAAATGTTCCTTAGCCAATTATTATTGACCACGTCATCCACAATATTTGTCATGGTGAAAAGATGTGCTTCCATTTTTTTTTTGTCGAGTTACGCCCGTAGAAGAATTATTTGATCATGCTTCCATTAGGGTTAATTCTATAGTAAGTTTTATTTCGCTCACTTTGAATTCGAGAAAACAATTACTTCTGAACGGACCTAATACCTTCAAATTAAATTTTGCTACTATTTTGTACAACTCTGCCTCTTTGTGTTTATATTCGTTGTTATGTTTTGATCATTATTCTTTGTACCAAAGACAATTAAAGAAGAAGACATGAATTGGGCTTTGATAGTGTTAGTGCTAAGAACCAGAGATTAGCCCCATACTTGTAGGAAAAGCGCTTCGAACTTACTGGTTTGATACAGACAATTTTTATTTTGCTATTTTCTCAAAAGTTCCTGCCAATTTCTGTGTCGTTTGCATTAAATTATTAATTAAATGTTTCATGAAGTGTTTTCGTTCTTTTAAAAGTTAAAAAAATTGCTAAAATAAGAGAATTAGGTTTTGTTACGAATGCAAAATGAAAAGAGAAACCGAAAAAAAGTTGCAACTTCTCAACGAACATGTATGGGGCTAATCTCTGGTTCTTGAGAAAAAAGAATAACAACATGCCCAATTCATGTCTTCTTCTTTAATTGTCTTTGCTTTGTACCAAAGACAATTAAAGAAGAAGACATGAATTGGGCTTTGATAGTGTTAGTGCTAAGAACCAGAGATTAGCCCCATACTTGTAGGAAAAGCGCTTCGAACTTACTGGTTTGATACAGACAATTTTTATTTTGCTATTTTCTCAAAAGTTCCTGCCAATTTCTGTGTCGTTTGCATTAAATTATTAATTAAATGTTTCATGAAGTGTTTTCGTTCTTTTAAAAGTTAAAAAAATTGCTAAAATAAGAGAATTAGGTTTTGTTACGAATGCAAAATGAAAAGAGAAACCGAAAAAAAGTTGCAACTTCTCAACGAACATGTATGGGGCTAATCTCTGGTTCTTGAGAAAAAAGAATAACAACATGCCCAATTCATGTCTTCTTCTTTAATTGTCTTTGATGTGAATCATAGGCTTTGTTTGCGAATGAAGAAATGCCAAACAAAGACAATTAAAGAAGAAGACATGAATTGGGCATGTTGTTATTCTTTTTTCTCAAGAACCAGAGATTAGCCCCATACATGTTCGTTGAGAAGTTGCAACTTTTTTTCGGTTTCTCTTTTCATTTTGCATTCGTAACAAAACCTAATTCTCTTATTTTAGCAATTTTTTTAACTTTTAAAAGAACGAAAACACTTCATGAAACATTTAATTAATAATTTAATGCAAACGACACAGAAATTGGCAGGAACTTTTGAGAAAATAGCAAAATAAAAATTGTCTGTATCAAACCAGTAAGTTCGAAGCGCTTTTCCTACAAGTATGGGGCTAATCTCTGGTTCTTAGCACTAACACTATCAAAGCCCAATTCATGTCTTCTTCTTTAATTGTCTTTGATTCACATATAGTTACTACCAAAGACAATTAAAGAAGAAGACATGAATTGGGCTTTGATAGTGTTAGTGCTAAGAACCAGAGATTAGCCCCATACTTGTAGGAAAAGCGCTTCGAACTTACTGGTTTGATACAGACAATTTTTATTTTGCTATTTTCTCAAAAGTTCCTGCCAATTTCTGTGTCGTTTGCATTAAATTATTAATTAAATGTTTCATGAAGTGTTTTCGTTCTTTTAAAAGTTAAAAAAATTGCTAAAATAAGAGAATTAGGTTTTGTTACGAATGCAAAATGAAAAGAGAAACCGAAAAAAAGTTGCAACTTCTCAACGAACATGTATGGGGCTAATCTCTGGTTCTTGAGAAAAAAGAATAACAACATGCCCAATTCATGTCTTCTTCTTTAATTGTCTTTGCTTTGTACCAAAGACAATTAAAGAAGAAGACATGAATTGGGCTTTGATAGTGTTAGTGCTAAGAACCAGAGATTAGCCCCATACTTGTAGGAAAAGCGCTTCGAACTTACTGGTTTGATACAGACAATTTTTATTTTGCTATTTTCTCAAAAGTTCCTGCCAATTTCTGTGTCGTTTGCATTAAATTATTAATTAAATGTTTCATGAAGTGTTTTCGTTCTTTTAAAAGTTAAAAAAATTGCTAAAATAAGAGAATTAGGTTTTGTTACGAATGCAAAATGAAAAGAGAAACCGAAAAAAAGTTGCAACTTCTCAACGAACATGTATGGGGCTAATCTCTGGTTCTTGAGAAAAAAGAATAACAACATGCCCAATTCATGTCTTCTTCTTTAATTGTCTTTGATGTGAATCATAGGCTTTGTTTGCGAATGAAGAAATGCCAAACAAAGACAATTAAAGAAGAAGACATGAATTGGGCATGTTGTTATTCTTTTTTCTCAAGAACCAGAGATTAGCCCCATACATGTTCGTTGAGAAGTTGCAACTTTTTTTCGGTTTCTCTTTTCATTTTGCATTCGTAACAAAACCTAATTCTCTTATTTTAGCAATTTTTTTAACTTTTAAAAGAACGAAAACACTTCATGAAACATTTAATTAATAATTTAATGCAAACGACACAGAAATTGGCAGGAACTTTTGAGAAAATAGCAAAATAAAAATTGTCTGTATCAAACCAGTAAGTTCGAAGCGCTTTTCCTACAAGTATGGGGCTAATCTCTGGTTCTTAGCACTAACACTATCAAAGCCCAATTCATGTCTTCTTCTTTAATTGTCTTTGATTCACATATAGTTACTACGTCTCCTCTTACCAATAATTTTCATTCTTTAAACAAAACGACAACAAGCAAATTTAACAAAACATTTTTGCTTGTGTTTTATCTTTGGGCAAATTAATGTGTATCAGAGAACACAAAAGCATGGGATTTAAAATAAAATTGTAAACGGTATGCACAACAATGGGTAGATTTTTGAAATTGTGCGAAAAGAAAAGCAACGAATACCGTACAAATACCACGTAGGCATTACTAATAGTAAGCAATCGTCTGAATTATAGGCGAATGTATTTATAAAAAAATAGAAATAATTTTTACTGCAAGGTCTTAAATTCTAAGTGATGACCTTTCTTCAATTTCAATATTTTCACTATGATACAAAGACCTGATTGGAAAAATATTCCTCGGTATTTGGATTGCAGTTGATTTTTTTTTATCAAATCTGTAGTCTCGTGGTTATATGATTATATTAATATACAGTTATCGTCCATATTTTCGACCTAATTTAAGGTATGGAAAATTACATATGTCTATGTTACAATATTTTAGATGTTACAATATTTTAGGACAGCGAAATTTAAATAATATGGTACAATGTTTTAGAAGGAACAATGTTACAATATTGTAGATGTTATTGTAGAAAGTAGGTTAGGAATAACTTTGCCTCCAAAAATTATTTTTTCTGCTTCAATAATAGAAGAGAAGTGTAAAATTATATGGTTGATATCAATATACTCGCTTTTACATAAATAACATATTTCCATCGTCAAACTAGTTTTTGTTTCCACAGATTATTTGTGGTATTTAAAAAAAAATAGTTAAAAAATCACTTTTAAATAAATAAAATAAATAAAAAGTGAATATATATTCAAAAATTTGGAACAATTCCCATACCAGGTTTAGCATGTCCTTCTTGCAAAGTGTTATGGCTTCAATCCCAGTTGAACCAAAAGCAAAACGTTTTCTGCGATGGTTTAGGTTAACCTAACCTAACTTCTGCGATGGTTTATTCTTGGTCTCATTTCTGAGTAGTTCAAAGCTTCTCGAAGTGGTTTCACCTTAGTGTGAAATGTATAAATGTATGCTATAAAACCCAGATCTCTTGTTATTGAACTAAACATAGAATAGCACAGCACTCATTGATTAGAAAGAAACTCACCAACTATGGTTTCACTATGAACTGAATAATCTAAGTGAAATTAAAATAACAAGCTTCCTCTGTAGCTAACCTATATCAATTCCGTTTAATTTTTGATAAGATGTGACGATATGTTTGTCACTATACACGACAACTTTAATTTATGTCCTTAGGACTACAAAAAAAAAAGTGTCCCTAGGAACACAACACCCTAGATTTAATGCAAATCATGTCAACTATGAGAATTCCTAGTGAAAATGGACTTTGTAAAAGGAAGTTCCTATTTCGACCGAAATGTCGAAATTCATCAGATAACACAAATATCCATTGTTGAAGGCCTTAACGATATAAAATTTGGATATCGATCTATTTATGTTCTGTAAACCTTCAGCGAATTAAAGAGAACTGGAATCTCAAACATTTATGCTTAAGTTATATGATGTCTATATAAAGGATCGCCGCCATATAAATGCAGATAAATACATCAAAATTCGTTATCTTTAAAATCTAATCTTTAAAATCGGAAAAATTGAATGGAATTCCATATAATAAAATATTTGAAACACTGTGTTGATGCCAAAACCAACGCTAATTGCAATGTCAAAGTAAAATCGTACAAGAATCGTGGCATGTCAATGTTTATGAATTATTTTATCGATATAGGAAACAACAATATAAAAACAGAAATAAATAAACACCCGATTTAAAACCTGAAACATACTAAGTAATCCTATTTGTAAGACGAAATGTTTGAAATCCTATTTGTAAAACGATAATAATCCAACAATTTAAGATATTAATAATAGTTTCTCAACTATAGCCTTAACCCTCTAGCCCTCATTATTAAAAATATTCAATCTTTCATTACCCATATTCATATTTATATTTCGAAAACACTTTTTACAAATTTAAACGGTGGTTAAAATTTCAAGGGCCGATGTTGATTTTGAATAAAACACAAACTATTTAGGAAATTATTGTAATTTTTTTTTATTTTATTATGATATATTGGTATTACTCAATTACGTATGGAACAAAATATCGGCGCAAAAGAACCATTGTTTCGTTAGCTGTGTGGCAAGTGGCACCGTCCTGCTGAAACCACATATCGTCCACATCCATATCTTCCAATTCGGGCCATAAAAAGTTCGTTATCATCTCACGATAGCGAACACCATTTTGCCTGACCGGCCTCATTTTGGAAAAAATACGGCCCGATGATGCCGCCAGCCCATAAACCGCACCAAACAGTCACTCTTTGTGGGTGCATTGGTTTTTCGACAATCACTCTTGGATTGTCATTCGCCCAAATACGGCAATTCTGTTTATTGACGAATCCACTGAGGTGAAAATGTGCCTCATCACTGAAGATGATTTTCTTCGAAAATTGATCATCCACTGTTGCCATTTCTTGGAACCATTTAACACGTTGTTTGATTGTGTATCTCTCCATGGTTCAAATTGAGTAAGTCTGAAATAGAGAAATGTCAAATAAAATTCGGAAAAAAAACTTGGCGTTTTTAGGTGTGGTTCACATTCAACATCGGCCCTTACAATTTAACCACCCTTTATTTATTAATTTATTGAGATTTTTTTCTCAGTAATGCGAACTACATAAATGTATATACAAATTTTACATCACACAAATCCTTCCAAAAACTATTCTATTTCGAATATTTCGAAAGAGCTACTGGAAAAAGGTTCGACACTCATTTTGATTTAATATTTACTTAGTATCTAAGTCAATCAGTATTTTCATTATGTTAGACACATTTTAACTAGGGCTGTCAACCGGGATAAATCGCGGGACTTTTTTTTTTAATCCCGAGATTTTTCGGGATCGCGAAAAAATCCAATTTATTAAATTTGTGGCTTTTTATGATAGTTTATTAATAAATTTGAGTCTTCATTCAGTGCAAACGGTCCTTTAATTTCATAACATCAAAAATGGATACCATTAAATATTGTTGAATCAAATTTGAGACTTAAAATCAAAATGTTCCTAGCCAATTATGATTGATCACGTCATCCACAATATTTGTCATGATGAAAAGATATGCTTCCATTTTTTGTTATTATACATGAGGTATACTATAAAAAACAGAATTTCACCAAAAACCGAAATAAACTATATGAACAATGAGTTCATGTAAAATGGAATTCGTGCAACATAAAATAAAAAGCAATGATAATACTTTTATAGCTAGGTTTTTGGAGTTTTCTTTACTACGAATATAATCATTGTTAACGCATTATCAACGGGTGTTCCATAACTCTAAATACACATTTACAAGTCCTTTGGCTGGGGAGCCATTTATTCAACGCTTAGTATGAGATATCTACTATATCTTAATATATATTTAACATTTAGTATTTTTACTATTTATAAATATTTTTTTATTATTATTTCTATTTACTACACCATTGTCTAAAGATTTTATCTAGTTTTTTTTTATATATACCATTCTTGAAGTTTATATTTTATTACAATTTTGTGTGATGCAGGATTTTAGGTCTATTTATAGACTTTTGTATCACTTTGTACGATAATAAATGAAATGAAATGATAAAAGGTCCGTCGATAATATGGCAAGATCGTGTTTATTTGATAAAAATTAGGATGCCTTTATATTTTTAAGAAGTTACTTAAAACGATGAAGTACAAAACGATTAACACAAGTGTACGAAAATATACCTACTCTAATCAAAATCCTTAGAATGTTTTGTTGAGTAAGATAGCGATATGAAATTGTTTTTTAATTTTTTATAATTTTATTTTATTTATTTTTTTCATATTTTTAGTTGGAGGAAGTTTTCTTTAAGTATCACAGCAATTTGAAATTGCTTTTTAAATTACTCTTATGTTCTTTTTTTTTTTTAATTTAATTAAGCTAATTAAACAAAAACAACTATTTTTTGGCGATGTATTTAAAGAATCCCGAAAATTTCGACATCCCGAAAAAATCCCGGGTTTCTATATTTTGTTGAAATACCGAATCCCGGGATTTATAAAAATCGATCCCGAATGACAGCCCTAATTTTCACGCAGATCACAAAATGGGTACCATTAAATATTGTTGAATCAAATTTGAGACTTAAAATCAAAATGTTCCTTAGCCAATTATTATTGACCACGTCATCCACAATATTTGTCATGGTGAAAAGATGTGCTTCCATTTTTTTTTGTCGAGTTACGCCCGTAGAAGAATTATTTGAGCATGCTTCCATTAGGGTTAATTCTATAGTAAGTTTTATTTCGCTCACTTTGAATTCGAGAAAACAATTACTTCTGAACGGACCTAATACCTTCAAATTAAATTTTGCTACTATTTTGTACAACTCTGCCTCTTTGTGTTTATATTCGTTGTTATGTTCTGATCATTATTCTTTGTACACTTCTTTAAAGAATATTGGCTAGTGTTGGAAAAACAAAGTTCATTTTAAAGTACGATTAATTTGCTGAACACATCACTGTCGATAAGCGCTACGAACAAAATTATTTGGATAATCATGTTGTGAAGTCTTAAGGTGGAATTACATACCATGCGGTCATGCAAGCGTACGTTGTACTCGAATGCATTAACGAATACGATTCTTCATTTGAGTTACACAGCATGCTTCGGAACACCAATCAATTTGCTGATTACATTCCTTGCCTCTGCGCATTTTATTATGTTTTTATATGCCAAGCACTTTTTAAAGTATAGGACTTTACTTTTTTTTAACTTCCTCAATAATTCCTCGTCCAATATTTAGATTGTTTTTGATTTGTTGATTTGTTTAGATGTTGTTTAATGTTGTCAAAACACACGAAAAGTTAAAAGTTCATCAACTTTATGCGTCACACGCGTACGTTACTTATATCGTGTAACTCAAACAATAGTAGTTCCCACATTTTATCTTTTTTTGACAATAGCATATAGCGTACGCACGCATGACCGCATAGTATGTAATTCCACATTTAAAAAGGAAGAACCCATGAAACAAAACATGAAAAACTCAATAATGTAGAAAATATGTGTCTGAATATTGCGATTCCTAACAATGCTACAAGTACACCCAGAAAGAGATAATAAAAGATATCAAGGTTTTTCAAACAAATCGCCTGATTTTGTGATTTCTTAAATTGATTATTTAATGGGTGGGTAAAATTTGTTATGTGACCTTTATGTCCAGAATAAAAAATTTTGAGGTCAGATCTCTGACCAAAGTAAAAACAATACTGTGCACAATACGAAATTTTCATAAAATTGTATGTAATTTAGATATATTTAGCTTCTATATAATATAGGCGTATAATTTCTCACAACCTATGACCATATTATAGTCATTTGTTTGATAAAAAAACATCGCAACGTCTAGCATAAAGTTTTCAATAACACCACTGTTTTCTAATTTTGCGTGGACTGAATTGAAATATACGTTAAAGCTTTTTGTCCTCTTAGTACTTTTCATGTTGTATTGTTCCATCACTGTTGACAAGTCACGAATGCCGTGTTATTGCGAAATATTGTTACAAGAGAAACAAAAACATTTTCACAAGTGTGTCCATCAAAGACAATTAAAGAAGAAGACATGAATTGGGCATGTTGTTATTCTTTTTTCTCAAGAACCAGAGATTAGCCCCATACATGTTCGATGAGAAGTTGCAACTTTTTTTCGGTTTCTCTTTTCATTTTGCATTCGTAACAAAACCTAATTCTCTTATTTTAGCAATTTTTTTAACTTTTAAAAGAACGAAAACACTTCATGAAACATTTAATTAATAATTTAGTGCAAACGACACAGAAATTGGCAGGAACTTTTGAGAAAATAGCAAAATAAAAATTGTCTGTATCAAACCAGTAAGTTCGAAGCGCTTTTCCTACAAGTATGGGGCTAATCTCTGGTTCTTAGCACTAACACTATCAAAGCCCAATTCATGTCTTCTTCTTTAATTGTCTTTGGTGTCCATAAGAAAAAAAGAGCGAATAAGAACAATAACAAGAATGGTTGATAGAATGACACGAGGATTTTGAACAAAGACAATTAAAGAAGAAGACATGAATTGGGCATGTTGTTATTCTTTTTTCTCAAGAACCAGAGATTAGCCCCATACATGTTCGTTGAGAAGTTGCAACTTTTTTTCGGTTTCTCTTTTCATTTTGCATTCGTAACAAAACCTAATTCTCTTATTTTAGCAATTTTTTTAACTTTTAAAAGAACGAAAACACTTCATGAAACATTTAATTAATAATTTAATGCAAACGACACAGAAATTGGCAGGAACTTTTGAGAAAATAGCAAAATAAAAATTGTCTGTATCAAACCAGTAAGTTCGAAGCGCTTTTCCTACAAGTATGGGGCTAATCTCTGGTTCTTAGCAAAGACAATTAAAGAAGAAGACATGAATTGGGCATGTTGTTATTCTTTTTTCTCAAGAACCAGAGATTAGCCCCATACATGTTCGTTGAGAAGTTGCAACTTTTTTTCGGTTTCTCTTTTCATTTTGCATTCGTAACAAAACCTAATTCTCTTATTTTAGCAATTTTTTTAACTTTTAAAAGAACGAAAACACTTCATGAAACATTTAATTAATAATTTAATGCAAACGACACAGAAATTGGCAGGAACTTTTGAGAAAATAGCAAAATAAAAATTGTCTGTATCAAACCAGTAAGTTCGAAGCGCTTTTCCTACAAGTATGGGGCTAATCTCTGGTTCTTAGCACTAACACTATCAAAGCCCAATTCATGTCTTCTTCTTTAATTGTCTTTGGTTCTTAGCACTAACACTATCAAAGCCCAATTCATGTCTTCTTCTTTAATTGTCTTTGATTTTGAACCAATCGCATATATATTCATAAATACTTCATATTTATGTACACACAAAATGAAGAACCCGTGAATATATTTTCTATTGAACTAAAGCAACAAAAAGAGAAGAAAAAACTAAAAAAATACATACCTATAGACGAGTACAGATGGAAATAATTTTCCCTAGGAACTAGTGCTATTGTATGAATTGTGAGGAAAATAGCTACATGCGTGCGTTTGAAAGAGTGAAAACAGAAAATTCACGAACATCTATATGGGAACAGAAAAGATGTAGAATTTTCAAATGCTAGTCCATTTAAGTGACTCGTGGAAAAGGATCTAAATAGTTAATGATTTAATTACTTTTTTATGAACTGGCAATGAAGCAAAACTGAACGCAAATTTGCTTATGGTCCTTTGTGATTTCATCTAATTTTATGCTGTGAATTTAAACATTTATTTCCTTATATACATATTACTACGACAGCTCTGCACCATACGTCGTACATAACACCCAATGAAACTGTGGAGTGCTTTGCTTTTGGAAACATTGCGTTGTATCGCATTGGACTATTTGGTTCTATGGCTTTTCTATCGTTTCATATTTAAACCAACCTATTATCAATTGAGAAGACTTTACTATTTTTGTCATAACAATTACAACAATGAATCTGATAACAAATTCTTCTGTTCTTCTTGTTCCACTTCTTCCGTCTATGAATGTGTTTGTGATATGAACCTAACAGATGCCAATGGTAATGGGACGCAATCAGCAACAGTAAATGGTGGAACGCCAGGCAAAAACAGACCACAACAGAATCCCAATGAATTGCCGGCGCCGAAACGTATTCTCTATCCCAGAGAGAATGTTCGCATTGGTTGGAAGGCCACCGGACGAAAATGGGATGTTGGTGTGGGCATGATGAACGTTGGCAATACGTGTTACTTGAATTCTACACTGCAAGCCTTATTTCATGTGCCCTCTATGGCCAATTGGCTAATGTCTGATTCAGCCCATATGGAAAGATGTGAATCCACTGATTCCGGATGTATTATTTGTGCAATGGCGAAAACTCTGCAGGCTTCACAAAATAGCCAATCAGCCATACGACCTTACTTCGTATACTCAAAACTAAAATCGATTTGCAAGCACTTGGTAATGGGACGTCAAGAAGATGCCCATGAATTTTTACGTTATTTGGTGGAGGCTATGGAAAAATCGTATCTTTCACGTTTTCGCAACTACAAAGAATTGGATCAGTATAGCAAGGAGACAACACCGTTGAATCAAATTCTTGGCGGTTACCTCAAGACGTCAGTAAAGTGTCTATCCTGTCAACATGTTTCGGTGACATTTCAGCATTTCCAAGATCTTTTGTTGGATATACGCAAAGCAGATACCATTGATGAAGCCTTGGAAGGTTATTTTGCTCGTGAACGACTGGAAGATATGGGCTATAAATGTGAGGCATGTAAGAAGAAGGTATGTATACAACATTAGTTAAGATAAATAGTCGGTCAAATTTTAAAAATCTAATTTAGACAAAACTATTGTCAATGTAATCTGAAGTTTCATGATGATTGTTTTGATGGACGGTATAGCAATAACCCTCATTGATATGTGTAATCTCCCCTCTTTAAAGGTTTCTGCAACAAAACAATTTTCCCTGGATCGAGCCCCCATTACTTTGTGTATACAATTGAAACGCTTCTCAATGCTGGGCACAAAGATTAATAAACAAATTACCATAAAACCTAGATTAGATCTAACGAAATTTGCTTCACGCAAAATTCCAGGAGAACAGCTAACATATCGGCTGGTAGCAATGGTAACACATTTAGGTGCGTCACAACACTGTGGTCACTATACCGCTATAGGTCTAACCGAATCTGGAACATACTATAACTATGACGATAGCTACGTTCGGCCGATTTCGATTCAAAGCGTATGTAATACAAATGCCTATATCATTTTCTACGAAATGGATACCCAACCTCCACGACAAGTGACAAGTACTCAAGTCAGTGGAGCTCAAAGCACCATTACTTCAAACTCAAAGGAACAACAGCCCCAAAAAGTGAATGGTCATGTTATGGGTTCGAATACACCACAGCGCATTATAGGTCCACAGTTACCACCAGGCTATAGTAATGGTAATGTCCCATCATCTCCTCTGGCGAATGGGGGCAACAAGCTTATTTTGAATCGTAATGCCGTTAGCAGTTCGCCTGCTTCAAACAGTAGCAAAATTATGATACACTTTAAAAATAACAATTCAACAAACACTTCCGTGAAAACAAGCGCTGCAACAAATTCTGTTGCTACATCTGCGGCAACATCGTCGTCATCATCATCGACTTCAAATAATTCAATTTTTGACACACTTAAGAATAGTAACAATAACAACTCCAACGGTCTCCATATGGCGGGGACTGGTAAATTTCAAGAATCTGCGAGCACGAAGTATTCATTGGGTGGCCCAACAAATAAAAGACAAATTAACAATGCTAAAAACGGTAACGAGAGTTCCTCCGATGACGATGACGAAAATGAGATTGTAAGTTCGTCCACATCAACATATAGCTCTAATGGAAAAGCTACACTGCCAAGTATGCCTAGATTGGGTGGAATGGAAACTAATAACAGCACTAGTACATCAACTACCACCACCACAACAACAAAACCCCTAACAAATGGATTTATGAAAAAATCACCTGCCCCTATAAAAAGTCTCGTTCCATATGGTTCAGAAACAGACGATGAAACAGACATACCCACAACAACAAATACCGGCTCGTCCGCAGGATGTGATCAGCAGAAACGTCTGGCGTCGAATCCATTAAAACGTCGCCAAAGTTCCTCATCTTGGTCGTCCTCCGATAATGATGATCCCAACCAGAATAATACAGCGACTAAAATAAAGAAAGCTGTTTCATCAACAATTATCACTACCGCCACCACATCAACAGATACTATGCCACATTACAATGGTAACAGTTCAAAAAAATCATCCGATACCATTGATGAAATTTTCAATTGCAATAAACGTTCCAATAACCCAAATGCTGCGGCTACAGCCACAAATGGTGTGTCATCATCACCCAAGAAAAAATCACAAAATCATCAGTTCACAGTTACCTCAACTACACATACTACCGAATCGTCTTCATCATCTGCCTCGAATTCCGATTCTGAAGACACAAAATCTTCAAAGCCACAATTTAAGCGATCACATTCAACGCCACCTTCACCGCCAGTAGTAAAAACAAATTCCGGCATTTGGCAAGTAACCTCATTGAATCCAATTACCGCATGTGTAAGCCCTACATCGGAAAAAATGCCTAAGAACCCCAAAAATCCATTTGCCGCCAGTAGACCAACAGTGGCAATGGATAACACTAAGCGACCCAAGAAAGATTTGTCTAACAAACATTTCATTGGTAATGGTTATCAGCGGGATTCGGCCAGTGATTCGGCTGTATCAGAGCTATTAAAACAATCGCATCGTGGTTATGGAGCACCTGTCTTAACATGGAATGGTCAGCAAAGTGAAATCGAAAGAGAGGTGAGTGTAAAACTGTATATCCATTATATTTTTTTATTATTTCAATTAGTATACATTTGAAAAACAAAACCAATTGATTTTATTTATGTTATTTGGCAAGGTAGTATTTAGTTCTCTTTGTATTTTATTATTGATTTGGGTCTATTTGTAATAATGCAAAAAAAACTAAAGTAAGATTGTTTTCTCCCTAATTTCCCAATATCATAGGAAATCGAAGAGGGTAGAATTGTTTGGAAGGCTACTAACTAATAGGTACCCTGAAATGATTTGCACTTTTTTACTTTTTTAATATTGAATATATTTTAAAACTATTTCAAATCTAAAAATATAATTTTTTCTTTGTCCAAAAAATGAATTTATTTTTCAATTAAATATTTGATCCATTCACAAATTATATTGTCCACTAATCTGTGGTCGAGCTTGTGACTTAAGATAGCATTAGTTTATAAATGTTAATAAAACTTTGTTATGGATCGCAAGAGCTATTAAGCAGAAATTAATTTCAAACAAATAGCTTAACTGCGGTTTGGAAGGCTACTAACTAATAGGTACCCTGAAATGGTTTGCACTTGTTTACTTTTTTAATATTGAATATATTTTAAAACTACTTCAAATCTAAAAATATAATTTTTTCTTATTCCAAAAAATGAATTTATTTTTCAATTAAATATTTGATCCATTCACAAATTATATTGTCCACTAATCTGTGGTCGAGCTTGTGACTTAAGATAGCATTAGTTTATAAATGTTAATAAAACTTTGTTATGGATCGCAAGAGCTATTAAGCAGAAATTAATTTCAAACAAATAGCTTAACTGCGGTCTGTACAAAAGGGTCAACGTTTATATCTGTCGATAATTATACATCGTTCAATATTAGTATTTTCCCTTAGTGAAAAGTGTATACATTTACATAGCCCATATCATAGGATGAGGATTAAAATAATTATGTGTTTCCGATCGTACGAAATATATCAGGAGCAGAGCATTATATGTATATGTATATATGTTTCCAACACTCGGAATAAGACGAGATAGACATATGCAACCTTTAGCAATAATGCTCGTGCCGACCCTTAGTCGATTTCGCGATGTCCGTCTGAGAAACAGATTCATTGATCCCTCCACCATATTCCAGAATAAAAACAAGTAAGGAAAGTCTAAAGTCGGGCGGGGCCGACTATATTATACCCTGCACCACTTTGTAGATCTAAATTTTCGATACCATATCACATCTGTCAAATGTGTTGAGTGCTGAATATATAGAGGTTTGTCCCAAATTTCTATAAATTCTATATACTCAAAATTTAAGTCGGCTAATGCACTAGGGTGAAACACAATGATAGTGAAAAAATATGGGAAAGATTTAAATATGAAGCAATTTTAAGGAAACTTAACTAAATCGCATTAAAAAATTGGCCACTGTGGTCATATGAGTGTAAATCGGGCGAAAGCTATATACGGGAGCTATATCTAAATCTGAACCGATTTCAATCAAATTTGGCGCACTTGACTACACTACTAGTTGTACTCCTAGTGCCAAATTTCAATCAAATTGGGCCAAACCTCTGGCTTCTAGGACCATATTAGTCCATATCGGGCGAAAGATATATATGGGAGCTATATCTAAATCTGAACCGATTTCAATCAAATTTGGCACACTTGACTACACTACTAGTTGTACTCCTAGTGCCAAATTTCAATCAAATTGGGCCAAACCTCTGGCTTCTAGGACCATATTAGTCCATATCGGGCGAAAGATATATATGGGAACTATATCTAAATCTGAATCGATTTCAACCAAATTTGGCACACATGACTACACTACTAATTGTACTTCTAGTGCAAAATTTCAACCAAATTGGGCCAAAACTCTGGCTTCTAGGACCATATTAGTCAATATCGGGCGAAAGATATATATGGGAGCTATATCTAAATCTGAACCGATTTCAATCAAATTTAGCACACTTGACTACACTACTAATTGTAACCCATGTGCAAAATTTCAACCAAATTAGGCGTAAACGCTGGCTTCTGGAGCCATATAAGTCCATATCGGGCAAAAGATATATATGGGAGCTATATCTAAATCTGAACCGATTTCAATCAAATTTTGCACACTCGACTATACTACCAATTGTACTCCTCGCGCAAAATTTCAAGCAAATCGGGATAAAATTCTGGCTTCTGGATCCATATAAGTGCATATCGGGCGAAAGATATATATATGGGAACTATATCTAAATCTGAACCAATTTCTTCCAAAATCAATAGGGTTCTATTCTGACCCAAAACAGGAACATGTGGCAAATTTGAAGTCGATTGGACTTAAACTGCGACCTAGACTTTGATCACAAAAATGTGTTCACAGACCGACGGACGGACAGACGGACATGGTTATATCGACTCAGGGAACCACCCCGAGCATTATTGCCAAAGACACCATGTGTCTATCTCGTCTCCTTCTGGGTGTTACAAACATATGCACTAACTTATAATACCCTGTTCCACAGTGTGGCGCAGGGTATAAAAAATTAAAAAACCGAAAACTGATTTATACAAAATGCGAACAAAAAACTCGAAAATTTGAAAAGTCTACGAAAAGTCCGAGAACAATCCCTAACTGGGAGAAGATAAACCTCCGACCGCAATTCGCATATCCCATGAGCCTATGTATAGTGTGCATGCTAACGATTGTCCACGATTATTGCAAAGGCTACCCTAATACAAAGTAGAGAAACTAAGATGTACCTCTTTAGCTGATGTCCTGCTTTGTTTGTTAAACATATATACAGCCCTGGAAAAACTGGCACATGTTAATCTAAACCAGTGTATAAGGTTGATTCAACAAAAAGATACAATTGAATTATTTCCATGGTAAAAACTGTACATTTTATTATTAAAATAAACTGATTGTCTATGTACGTATGTTCCAAGTTACCAATAGAATATAATGTTACAATGATAACTATGCAATCTAATACCTATATACACAACGTACGTAAAGCTCCAATTGAAATTTATTGTTATATACAAGCAACACAGAGCAAATGTGTTTTCTTCGATTAGTTGGTATTAACATAATTCTACCCTCTGAAAACAATCTTAGCTTTTCTATTGAAAATTGATTATAAAACATGAGTTATATATCTATCAAATTTAAAATGAAATTAAAACACCTTCGCAAAACGAAACAGTGCTCCTCAAAATTAAAAAGTTGTATATAATAAAATTGTCGTCTTCTATCAAAACGAAAAACAAAAACAACTCACAAACAAAACAATCGAAATTGATAAAGTAGAAAAAATTGCACTCGTCAACAAATATTACTAATATTGTACATTTTGGTATTTGAATGCTTCATCATGTTTACAAAAAAAGAATACTAAATTGCAATGAATTAGAAATGTTTAACATTTAAGCTAAATATGGAATCAAGTAGTTATAAGAAAAATTGTATATACATCTTCTTTTGAACATTTTAATATTCTATTTAAATAAAAACAGCCCTCGAGGGAGTTGATGAAACCAAAAAAGTTTACATTTATTCCTGCTAAGAGAATACTGTATATGGAGTTATGTTGCATTCATAACTACTACATAAACCAAAATCTCTAGGAATGGCTAAATGTAATATCAAATGATGTATTAGATTAGATTCGATTTAAGTTAAGTGAAACAAACAGCAGTCACTCCACTTGGAAATCATTGGTACATTGTAATCACCCGGTTTGTAGAATATAATAAATGGTGATAGCAAGTTTTTTTTTGTTTAATTATGAAAGAGAGACATTAAAATCTTTTCAATGTTCTAATGACCCATTTCATATCTGCAAAATTTTGGTGCCTCTTTGTTCCTAACATAAGGCACCTTTAAGATAGAAGTTTGACTGGTTCTATTCCATCTTGGTTCTCATACTGTAATTCAATTTTGACAATGGATACCTATAGTGATGTTAATCTCTATCTTACTGAGGCATAATAGGAAGCATTTTATATGTCTCTAGAACACGGGGCAGATGGCATGGACGTACTGCAGTGTTGCCAGGTTAGGGGTTTTCCCCCCAAATTTAGGGGGTTTTTCAAGTTTAGGGGGATTTTTAGGGGTAAAATTTATTTGGGGTATTTTTGGGGGTAAACTATTATTTCAGACCTTATAAAGTGGAGCAATTCTCAAGCAAATTCGGAACAATTCTAGCAGGAAAGTCAACAAGAAGATCCTAAATACAAACAAGTATGCAATAGCATTATTTTCGTTATCTTTTTTAAACTCTTCTATTGAAAGGGCATTTTTAATATTTGACAAATTTAAAAACAATCGTATTTTAACTTAGCAGCTGAAAGCTTTTTAAGAGTAAGTCCGCTTTTTAAATTGATATACATATTGTATTATTACATCCAAAGAAAAAATAATTTTCTCAGGGATGAAATTTTAAACAAACGAAAATCTCTTTTGTTTTAAAGTATTTTCTGAAATAGCAAATTTTATTTTATTTACTTCAAACGAAAATAAAAATTAGCATCAAAAGAAAACTTAGTTTGTCTAAAATTTCGTTCCTCAGGAAAGAACTCTTCTATCAGGATATATATTTGTGTTAAATTTAATTTTTAAAGTGTATCAGTACAGGATTTTTTTCACGAAATTTTGCGACCACTTTTTGTACTTTTTATGTTCTGAATTTTTTTGGGGGTTTTTGAAAAAAAGCTTAGACCAATTTAGGGGTTTTTTTCTTAAGATTTGGGGAGAAGAATCAAAAATCACCTGGCAACACTGATGTGCTGAACCTATTCCTCGATTGGTATATGCTTCTTGCCCTCTCCGTGTAAACCTTATCAATTTTGGCAATGTAATAGCCCATCGATTGTCTAACAAATGCATTGATTGGCATATAAATCGATTAGGAACCCGTTCAAACAAACTCGTCACATATTTCAGTTCGTATATTAGATCGTTAATACTCCCCGAGTTTTTAATCCATGATTTAAGGACCGACATAAATTGTCGCAAGTCATGAAAAGCTATCAGCTCCTATGTATCTGTTTTTTATAAAAATTAATAATACTCAATACAATACTGGCTCTTTCGAAATTTGAATTTTTTTTCGTGGTTACACTAAACCTTTGTTGCAATCTAACCAACCAAATATTAAGTTTTAGGCACGTCGTGCGAAATGTACACACATCTCGCACGACAAGGGTAATTTCATTCTCATATCATGATAGGAGTCTTGCGTTTGATACCATGCAACAAAGGTGAACTTTTTTCCCTGTGGCAGCACTCAGTGGCACGATTTCATGTTTTAGCTAAATCACAAGGAACCTCTTTTTTATAGACGGTACTAATTGCGTTGCACATTACGTTGCAACTGGTTAGAGATGCTTTGAAACACTCAAATGTGTCACCAACATTTCTGAGGGAAGTGAATAAAGTAGCCGAGAGACTTTTTTTGAAATTGAATCCGGACATGCTAAACATTGCATATGCGTAACTTAAATTCGCTTTTAAATTAAATAGACAATACTAGTTGAGAATGGCATTTTTTGTTCATGCTGTACTTCTATATCATTGCAATTTCTTTTTCGTAAACATAATAAAACACTCTTTAATTGTTTTCTTTTTGGTATAATTTTTATTAATTGGTATATACAATTTTTTAGTTTTTTTTTTCATATTTCTATTTCTTTGCTCTATATCACACTATTTATTTTTCGTATGACTTATTAGTTTTTCACTTTTTTTGTTTTTAATTAAAAAAAAAAACATACAAAATACCAAGTAAAAATTTACTATCTGAAACAAGAAGAGAAATTAGCATCATTATCCTATTTTCCACTTCCCTTCAATTTAGAATTATGATTTGTTTGATGAGAAACGGATAGAAGACGACAACCATAACATAGACAACCACAACCACAAGAACAACAATAACAGTGGCAATGATGATATAATAAAAATCGACGATATTGGCTTTGATGACAATCTTCATCCTCCTCAACATGATGTAATGGAGATGGATGATATCGAGGAAGACAACTCGAACTACCCAATATCTTCACCGTCATCACCATTAAGTCAACGACAACGTCGCCATCACCTTTCTATAGACCTCAAAATTAACAATAACTGCCTACCTCTAATTGAAAATGGTACAAATACAAAGGAAGATGATTGTACAGGTGATGAGATTGCAGAAGAATCGACGATATCCAACACTAACCACATCAGTAGTATCATCGATAATAATCCAACCACTACAATACCTTCAGCTGCAACGGATGAACAAACTACCGTGGATTCATCATGTAGTTCAGCTACTACAGCTACTACGGTTATCAATACATATTGTCTGTCACCAAATTCTATAGACAATGAGCCCACCACACCCACTCTCTCCACCACAATCAATGACATAATATTCCATTTTTCAGAGGATTCATTAGATAATCTGTAACAAAAATATTATAAAATCTATATTCTATAACAAGAATACCATATAATCTCATGTGTGCAGTATCATATGGTTTTATGATGATGGCAGCAGTTATGTGTAGATTTCCAGAAGAAATACATACAGTTCATTTTGACCAGAGTGTCCATATAAGTGTATCTGTAAATTTACGTAATTCATAAGACGAAACATATTTTGCCTAAATAGTCAATTCGATGGAGAGAAAAAAGCTTTTTTTTTATTCTTTTAATTTACTCTGATTATAGAATCAAAAAGCACTTCAAGTGCTTTAAAATAAAGTAAAAATATAGAATATAAAAGAAATCTATTCATGAAGATTAATCTAAATATGTTGAAAGAACATCAATTTATTATATACAAAATTGCACAGAAACATTTGATATGAATCTATTGATGGCTAAAGATGAGCTCTCTTATTATTGAATCAAAAAGCACTTCAAGTGCTTCAAAATGAAGCTAAAATATAGAATATAAAAGAAATCAAATCATGAACAAAATTTAAATATGTTGTCATCCATTTATTATATATATAAAAAAAATAGCACAGAAACATTTGATATGAATCTATTGATGGCTAAAGGGTGACATAAACCGTAAAGGAAGGGCTGGTCCTATGATACAGATACCTCAATGGGAAAAATACCATAAATTCTGGATTTTTGAAAAAGTTTTCTTTATCCAATTCTTCGCATACATGGGACACTGAAAATATGTACACACACACACACATGGTATATAGAAATGGGCTGATAAGGAATATTTTTAGGTAATTTTAATTTAATTTATTATTTAATTTCTTAGTTTTAATTTAATCATAAAACTTTGTATATTGACTATAATTTAATGACACTGTAATTAAACAAAAAACACAATAAACTATGCAAATGTATAAGTAATTTATTCATTATTTAACTTTTAAATACTGTTATGATGTTTGCTTATATTTTTTCTGAAGTTTGATAATGATTTTCATTTACTGTGAAATAATGTACAACTATGTATATTGGTCTAAAGGGATTAATTCTTTATGTAACTACTATGCTACGATATTAAAAGTATATTCTGTTTATATGGGGTCAACATAAATTGGGAATACAAGTCACATTCTTTCCAATCATAAATAATAGTTAAAATCTAATAATGGAAATTGTCAATATAGAGCAATGGTCTTACCTATAGATCCATCTAGAAATATTTGCAGTGGTGACTTTTCTATTAATGCTTTCAAATGGAGGTATGCGCGTGACTGAAATTTCACTCACACTCACGCACATTAACGAAGCAAAATGTTTATTCACGCACGATACGTGTGCAAGCCAATTCCACTCACGCACATTCACGAAATGAAAATCAGTACTCACGCACGAACTACTTTTAAAGACTCACGGTCATGCACGATTCACGACAGTTTACGTTACTCACGACATTTTCCAAACGGAAATCAGCAGAGGTAACAAAATTCAAAAATAGAATATAGTTCGAGAGCTAAATTAATTTCAGTTATCATACGAGTATGAATTAAGTTTTGATTTTTTTCGTGAGCGTGATTATGCAGAAATTTTTTTGGCGCACACTCACGAACCGATTTTATTTCTCACGCACGACATATTTATTTTAGTTCCATTCACACACGAGTTGCTTTGGATTTTGTTCACGACTCACGTGATTCACGCGTGCCACGAGAATTTCGTGTCACTCGCACACCTCTAGTTTGAAACATATTTTGACTCGTTCAAACTTGCAGAGAGAAAAGGAGATATTGAGCTACCCATCTATCTAGAGCAGTTTACAGAAACTAGAAGCAGTTCGTTTTTCGTCAGCGCTAATGTTGTTGACTACTGACTATATAAAACATGACTTTTTAGTAGATATGGAGAAGCGTGATGTGAGATGATGTGGGCATTTACAATATTTGACAGTAGATCTGTTTCATTTTTGTAACCAAATCGGATGTAATTCCATATTAATTAGATACAACAATTTGTCAAATCACGTCGGAACCAAATTTAGTCGGTTTTTTCAGGCTCGCTTATCTCTTAACAAAGAGTGCTTTCCGATTCTATGTTTTGCTAAATGACAAGGGATTCCGCTTTATAGTCGTGTCCGAAAAGAATTTCACATTACGGTGAACCCGTTTCAAGAAACTATAATACCCTTAGAAATGTCAACGGCATAAACCACCACTGAAAAACTGTTCGGTCTGGTATGAACCCATATCCCTTGGTGAGCAAGGAGGGAATGCTAACTATCATCCTAATCAGGAATCGATTCGAATATACAGTATATTCGCTTTACAAGCCTAAGACAATTCCACTGTGCCGTCGTATATGTTCATAGTACAAGACAAATTTTTTACGATTAACAGACAGACATTTTTTACGATTAATTACAGTTTTTGGAGCCGAGCTAAATTGTCGACACCCAATATTATTTTAAGTCGTTTTCAACTTTTGACGATTTTAATTTAATTTCGACTTTATTAGTAACATAGCCTCAAAGAGACCCAATATCGTTACAAACGGTAGATTTTGTTAGAATAACCTGATGATATGCCTATATAGGGACTATAGCCAAACATGAATCAATACGGATCATATATAGCGCATAATAGAAGCCTGTGTGTTGGCTACTTACAGGCATATGGTCGGTCATACATAAATCTCCTAAACAATAATCTATATATGGTCCAAATCGATACTTCGACGCATTACAAATGGAAGGAAATAGGGCCATTAGAAAAATAAGAAAATTTAGAATTTGGATTTAAAACCATTCCTTTGGCAAAATCTAACATATGGACCTATTTGGAAATCTGTGTTTACACTATAAGGAATGCCTATATATATTCCCTACTGCAAAAACAGCAGTAGGGAAAAAATTTTAAAAAATGTTATATTTATATTCCCAACGATAAATTGTATCCTAACCGCTAACATTGAAACTAAAACTAAAAAAGAAAATTAAAATTATAATGGTAATGGTAATGAGAATGAGAATAAATGTTTTTTATTTTATTTTATTTTTTTTTTTTTCAAAAAAAAAATTTAAAAAAAAAAATTAACCTTGAAGAAAGTTACTGGTTGTTATGGAAAATTACTAACTATACCCATTTGTATATCTGTTGCTGTGTCTGGATTAACTCTCAAAAGGGCCTTCGCTCACCTAAATTCTTTTTTCAAAATTTTACACACCTAACAATTGTGTATGTATGGTCTTATTAAACAAAGAAGAAAATTCATTGCTGGGCCGATGTTATATATATGTTAGGATCTTAACTGCAGAGGTACTTCATGACCGTAAATCCCATTTGAATAATATTTTGAAATACATAGGAAGCATTTCAATAGAAATTGCGCATTGTTTAAGCCTAACATTAAAAACATAAAAAGCAACACATATATGAAGGTTAAACAAAATAATAAAGTATTTTATTTTTTTATTCAATTTTGTAATTTAAAGCCGTAAGGCCGATGCAAGATAAATTACAATATTCATTTATGGACTGATATTAATCACAATTTGACCATACAATAGTGGAAGCGAGATATGTATAAAATCACTGTTTAACCCTTCTGTGCATGATGAGGTCCCGCTGGACCTTTTTGATTTTCATTCATACATAACATTATCTTTTATATAATTTGCAGCGTGATGGTTTATGACTTTTTCATTCATTGTATTAAATCCACTATTGTGAAACTACAAGTGCAAACAAAGTTATTTGAACTTCATAGAAATCGTGGTCGATCTAGGTTTTTATATTTCTATACATGTTCCAGACCCATCGGCTCCTGGAATTTGGAAAGATGTGCCTCAATTTGGAGCAACCACTATACCAATAATACTGCGAACAGTTTTTCCTTCAAAAATCCAATGTGTTCAGAACATTCAACTACAAAAACAATATATTGTTGCACGGTACCTATAAGTATACTTATAGGTACAAAGCCTGCGACAAACATCAGGGCCTCTAGAATACTTATCAAAAATTTAAACATTATCTGTATCCAATTAAAAACTAAATAATACAAAAATATCTATATTTGTGCGTCATACAAGAGTCCACCTACAGTAATTAATCGAAAAGTATCGTAGGGATAACCTCTCTACCATCCTTTTTTATTGTGGGACCCACGGGACCTCATTACGCTGGTATCGGTTATCACATACAGGAGGGTTAAAGACACCTTGACCCCAAGGTTACATTTGCTATTACTGTTTTTCATTAGTAGATTTTAATTATAAACTATATATATATATATATATATATATATATATATATATATATATATATATATATATATATATATATATATATATATATATATATATATATATATATATTATTTTTTAATTTCTATTTTTTTCGATCAGAAGTACTATCCAAATAGCTAGATAAATATAAAAAATTGGTTCACCATCTATTCGATCTCCTAGCCGGGAGAGCAAATTACAATAATACCTACAAACCTTTCCACACAAACAACGCTCTTGTCTTTTATAATTGCAGATATTGAGCGATGCACGCGAACAGCGCCAGCGCGACTGGGAGGATGATGAAGAAAATGAAATGGATCGTGGACGTCAAAAGAAAGTAAAAGCACCCAAGGATCAATATAACAATACAACTACACCCGGTTACAATCCATTCCAGGAACAGGAT
Organism: Haematobia irritans; assembly: GCF_050003625.1. Taxonomy (NCBI): domain Eukaryota; kingdom Metazoa; phylum Arthropoda; class Insecta; order Diptera; family Muscidae; genus Haematobia; species Haematobia irritans. Next base: position 180,604,281 of record NC_134400.1, read on the forward strand.
AATCAAAAACGCTGGAAACGTTATAACTACATGGGTGGTGGTGGTGGCGGTTTCCGCCAAAACTTCCACCGCAACAAATTCAAATTTCAAAGATTCCCACATAAATTTGGCAAAAAGAATATGATTAGCAGTGGTGGCATGAACAATATACACAGACGTCATGATTCTTAACAAAATAATTTTAATTTTACACAACACAACTCATTAGTATGAGTGTAAACTAACATAATTAGAAATGTACATGCTTTTAAACAAAATAATTGTATTTTTATTTGGTTTGTTTTGAATTAGAATAATAGTAATATAAATGATGAATATATTGGGATTCTAAGAATAAAAGAATATTTTAAAATTGCTTGACACGCAAAAAATATGTTTATAGCAAACAAACAGGAGTCACGTTAATATTTTTCCTTTGATTTGTTTATTTGTTTGATATATATACCACATTGGGTTATACAACTAATTCTAATTTAAAACAATTCCCATATATTGTTTTTTTCTTATTTTTGTTCAATGCAACGCAAATTAATTATTAATTTAGATTTTAAATTCTAGCACACAATTTTTAGTTGAAACTTTTTTGTTATGTTTATTAACTAATTATTGTTTTATTTAGTAAGTTCCTCGATAAGCAACAATTTACAATTTATTTATGGTCAAATTTGAGCATCTGTGAAACATAATATTGTTTTTTTTTTTTCTTTTTTTTTTATGAAAATGAAATTTACATCTACAAAATCAACCAAAACCCCTATTGATTCAGAATAAATATTTACCCACAAAAAATAATAATGAAAAATCAAAATAAACTTAAAAAAGATGTTTTTTTTTTTTATTTTATAATTTTAAACATAATACTTATATATACATTTGAAATACCCAATATTATATTCTAATATAACAATCACAAAATCTTTTGTGAATTACCTAAAATATATAGAAAAAGAAATGTTTATATATTTCTTTGAAATTTTGAATGAATGAAAATGCGTTTGATTCGCTTTATTAAAGTTAGTTTTTATAATATAGTTTTAACAGATAAGTTTTGTACATAATCGATTATATAAACTGAGCTATGTATAAAAGTAATGCTATTCAAAAACAAAATAAAAAAAAAGAAAACAACAAAGAACATCTAAAGTAGGGGATACAACTTCAAGTTTATTCTGTATACTCCCTCCCAAAATATTAAGAAGACTAAATAATCATAATAAAATGTATGTACGATACATAAAATCAATTTGCTATTTTATTGGGGGGAAATAGGAAATATTAATTTAATATTAATTTCAAAATTAAGCAAATACTGCTTATACAAAAACTTATTCAAAAAGTTAAATTCTCTCGAAAAATATTCATGCCAATATTTATCATGTGGATCATTTGATGTTTTCCAACGCTTAAAAAATTTATTTCTTTTATTCTTGATGCGTTTTAATCCATTTGTGTACCATGGAAGCTTATAAGTTCTGGGCTTTAAAAGAGTTAAATTCTCCTCACACAACTTATTCATAACTTTTAAAAAATTTTTATAACAATCGGATAGGTTATAATTTGCAAACAAACTATTCCAATCAATATTTCCGATTAATTTATTAAATAAATTAAAATCACATTTCTTAAAATCCAAAAGGCTACTATCATAAGCAATTTTAGAAAAAACATAAAACTCAACATGTAATTCCAACGCCTTGTGGTGCATATCAACTTTGGACAAGGGATTTAAACACTCATTAATAGAATACTTCAAATCCTTATCAATAAACACAAGATCTAATATTTTATTAAGAAGATTGAAAAATTGATTAATTTGCACTAAATTCAAACTAAAGAACGAATCAACTAGATTCATCTCAGATAAACTATTAACGTTATAAGGAATCATAACATTCTCAATAGCATCAAATGACCCTACCAAGATTAAAATCCCCAAAGACCAACAATTTACTACCACTCTCAGCTAGATCTAATACATTTTGAACATGAGCATTATACAAATTATCTGGGCTATTAGGTGGAATATATGAGACCACCAGATTTATAGTACCACTAACCCCAGATATTGAGACACATAACTGATCGAGTAAGGAATCTGAATTATGCAACACACAAAGCGATGAAATTAACTTTTTTCTTACAGCAATTAAAACGCCACCACCTTTAACACAATTAGATTTAATGTAATCCCTATCTTTGCGGTAAATGGTATAAATATCAGCATTAAATATTTCCTCATTATAAAAATCTGAGTTCAACCATGTTTCCACCAATACAAATATATCGACATCCCAGTTAATAGACCCATTAAAGACCATAGACAATTTAGTCCTCATGCCACCAATATTTTGTTAATATATTCTAAGCTTACGAAATTTAATTTGTTCGTCCTTTAAGACGATGCTTCTAACTGTATTGGTTTCTGAAAAAACTGAAACGGCCGTATTTTAACATCAGCAGGCCATAAAGAAGACGTAAAAAGCTCATTATAAAAACCTGCAGAGATTCCCAATTTAAACGAAATTTTGCTTAAACTATTAACATCAACATCTTTCTTAACTAGTCGAAAACATTCCAAATGGCTACGACTAATATTTGAGTATTTACAAACATATTCAATAATTTGCTCTGCTGTCACAGTCGGCTTAAACGCTGATATATGAATCCATTTTTTATTAGTTACTACAGCTAATTCTGCATTAATATTATCACCAAAAATAATACGATTACGTTTATTACGTTTGATATGATTCCACCCAGTATTGTTCGTTGGGCAATTAATAACTGAGTACGAGCACTAACAGCACTCAAAGCAGGAACAACTTCATGCGCAATAGTATTAGAGCCAAGACTATTGTGAAGAGAATTACTCTTATTAAAATTATTACCCATTGGGGCAACAACACATTCAGTAACAAGCAAATCATAAGAAGCCGTATCAGCAACCAAAGCATCAGAAAGAGTGGGCGCCAAATCATTATTTATATTGGCTTGTAAAGGTGCATTACAGATTACTCTTGCACTTGTCTCAGAGCTGTTAATAAAAGACGTAAAACTCAACTTCAACTCTCTCACTTCATTTGACAACAGCCTGACAGCAGCCACCAAATCTTTCGATAAATTTAAGCAATCATTGCAATTGTAAACAATATTACTCGACTGCTTCAGAATTTTAAACTGAACTTCATTCTCAATTCCAGCACAAAGTCTATGAAATCTTGAATTACAAATTCTGCATTTAACTGATATGCTTGCACTTAGAGATTCAAAACATTTAGCACAAACTGATTTAGTAGGAGACGCCATAGCAAAACAACTTGTTCGCACGAATGCAGAATGCTGACTGAAATGCCATTGTTTATGCAGTATGTCAGCCTACGCAGAAAAAAATGTCACGTTAATTTTTCTAATTAAAATTGATTCAACAAATGTTTAATTGAATCAAAAATCAGACGGGTAGGCTTAGCTGGGCAAGCAAAAAGGTGACGAGTGTCATGTGGCCCTTGATTACATATGGGACACACGTCAGCTACGCTGCTATCAATCACTGATAAGTATGAATTGAGGCGGCTGCACTTGCCTGATCTTAGTTGGGCCAAAACTACCCTTGTCTGCAGTGGGAGGTCTCTCTCCTCCGGTGCAATGGGCGGCGGTCGGACTCCGAGAACAGGATTAACCTTGTAGCTTCTCACCGCTTCAGCTAAAGTATCCTCATGAATCCTGTTCAGACCTGTCTGGTATGCTGCCTGATCTAGAGGCTCTCTTTTGTAACGCTGGATCTCTGGCTCTAGAAGGTGAAGATCAACCCCTTACATTCCTGGGTGGAGGTTGTCTATCCACAAGATGGTGATTCGGATGACAACTTCGATGGCAACCCAAGAGGTACTGCTTTGACAACATGTAGTTGTGTCGACGCACTGGGATGATCTTGGTCTCCGCATAAAGGTGATCCAGGGGTGTACTGCGGAGACATCCTGTTGCGGTTCTAAGGGCAGCGTTCTGACAGGTCTGTATGTTATTCCACTGCGTATCGCTCGTTTGAGGTGTCCACACTGGCGCTGCATAGTTTACCACTGACCGGCCAATTGCCTTATATGTAGTTAACAAGGTTTCTTTGTCCGCACCCCAAGTGCTGCCGGCAAGCGACTTGAGGACATTGTTTCTACCGCGGAGCTTATCACAAATTGCAGTGGCATGGGCTGACGACTTATAAATGCTGTCGAATGTGACCCCGAGAATCTTGGGGTAATTTGTTGTCGGAATTGTTTCGCCATCGACTCTGACATTCAAATGCCTGCGTACTTCCGCCGTCCATGTAGTGAATAGTGTGGCTGAGGATTTGGTGGGAGATATCCTCAAATTTCTTGCAGTGAAATAACTGGTAAGATCAGCGAGGTAGACATTTAATCGATCGCAAATGTCATCAACAATGGGCCCGGATGCCATGATTGTGCAATCGTCCGCATAAGACACAATCAAGACGCCGTCAGGAGGGGGTGGAATCGAGGACAGGTAGAGGTTAAACAGTGCCGGAGATATCACCCCGCCCTGGGGAACTCCCTGTTTAACTCTACAGGGTTTTGACTTCTTGTCCCTGAATTCCACGTACGACTGTCGTCCACACATATAATTCAGAACCCAACGTTTCGTTCCTGCCGGTAGGGACGTGTTCTCGATGTCCTCGAATAATGTGGCATGGTTGAACGTATCGAACGCTTTCGATAGGTCAAGCGCCACGAGGACCGTCCTATGACACGGTTTGGGCTGATTAAGTCCCCTATTAATATGTGTCGAAATGGCATGTAAGACTGTCGTCGTACTGTGTACCTTACGGAATCCATGTTGATGGTGGGCAGCTGGAAAATTCTCCACAAGGCTGGGGAGGAGTAGTGCCTCAAGTGTCAGCTACTGGCGAGAGAAGGGATCTTCCATACATCGGGTATAATGAGTGATTCCAAGGACAAATTGAGGAGTCTGGTCAGGTACCCAACTCCCAGTATTCCCAGATGCTTCAGCATTAGCATTGAAAATCCGTCGGGGCCCAGCGCCTTAGATGGTTTCGTGCTGTTGATGACATTGGTAACTTCGGCTGCGGTAAATTGTGATGTGTCGTCAGCTCGGAGACCACGTATGCGACGAGTGGCTCTCCTTTTCGCTCTATCACTCTCGGGATGCTCGACAAACAGTCGGTTGAAGTATTTGGCGCATCTCTTCGGATCAGTCACAGTCACGTCGCCAAAGGTGACTGAAATCCCATCAATCAAAATCAATTCAATCCCACGGCGGCAGGTTCTGTGTACCGGATTGACCCGATGGACCCCATCCATTGGCCAGCGGCTGCCACATCAGTGTACGTGTTGTATTGACTTTAAATAATTTTTTTAATTGATATTACCATTTCTGTGATTGAAGACATTTCGATTGAAAAATTAATTGGAACAATTAACTTGGAGATTGAATCAGAAAAAAATTATTTTGTGTGTAGGCTATTTTTGTATACCTTTTAGCAAAGGATTGCTTGCGGATGTCCTGAATGTAGCGAGACTTCATAAAGATTTGTTATACCGTCAACCATAGGATGATCATTCCGTTTGTAACACATCGAAATATTGCTCTAAGACCCCATTCTTCTGGGTCGTGATGAAATTCTGAGTCGATCTAGCCACTTCCCTCTGTTGAAATCACGCTAACTTCCGAACGAAATCATCTATCGACTTAAAACTTGGCACAAATAGTTGTTATTGATGTAGGTCGGATGGTATTGCAAATGGGCCATATTGGATAACTTATACGTATAGCCGTCATATAAACCGATCACCAGATTTGACCTCCGAAGCCTTTTAGAGGAGCAAAATTCATCCGATCCGATTGATTGTTGTAAGTATAAAGACTCTAACAACCATACAAAAATTGGTCCATATCGATTGATAATTATATATAGCACCCATATAAACCGATCCCCAGATATGACGGAGTCTCTTGAAGGAGCAACATTCATCCGATCCGGTTGAAATTTGGTACGTGGTATGTGGTCTCCAACAACCAGTCAAAAAATTGGCCTACATCGGTACTTAATCATATATAGCCCCCATATAAACCGATCCCTAGATTTAGTTTTAGAGCCTCTTGGAGGAGCTAGTTTCCGATTCAGTTGAAATTTTCTGTTAGTATATGGATCCCCAGATTTGATCTCCGAAGCCTCTTTGAGGAACAAAATTCATCCGATTTGGTACATTGTGCTAGTATATGGCCGCTAACAACCATGTCAAACTTGGTCCATACGCCGTCATAATTGTATATAGCCCCCATATAAAGCGATCCCCATATTTCAATTCCTCCTCTCTAATTACCGCGCAAAAGTTCCTATCGGTTCTAATTATTTGTAGATTTCCCTATATATGCCGGTCATGAACTGAATTATATACGTATTTAATCTGTCTTTTTTTGTCTAATATATTCCACGTATGGACTAACTTTGAATTTAGAAGACAATGTCCAGAAGCTTTACGATATCTTGGTAAGTATTACCACAACCCAAGTAATTGGATTGTTGATGACAGACTTTAGTAGAAGTTTACGCAATCCATGGTGGAGGGTACATAAGATTCGGCCTTACCGAACTTACGGCCGTATATACTTGTTTTTAATCTGTTCTTCTTCAATTTGAAAGCCTGACATTAAAACGGACCCTAAACCAAAAAAAAAATTTTTGATTAGATATAGCCCTCATATAAACCTTTCCCAAATTTGTGTATTGATAGTCAGTCCTTAAATTCTATTGTTTACACGATTCGCTCTAAATTGATTACGCTAAGTGATCTAAGATCTCCAGTAACTATAAAATAATTGACCCACATCATGCATCTATCAATCCCTGTATTGGATTTTCTGGAATTTCTTGAAGGTATTATTTTATTCGATCCGCGGTACATTATAATAATCACACAAAGTTTTTCCATATCGACCAATAATTTGATATACAGTCGAACTTCTATACAATGAAACTCTCTCTATATAGAATAAATTTCAAAAACACAGCTTTTTCTTCCCAAGATTCATTATAGGGAAATTCGACAGTATATCCCATGTATGATATTCAGATTTCCAGTCTTCTTAAGCAAATTTTAAATGATTGGCGTTATCTATATGACTTAACGACACAAAATTGGCCCTCATTGATTCATAATTAGATGTGGAGTTTTATAAACAGCCGAGTCTTCTCGAATTATTGGATATCCTGAAACTTCTTTTATTCGAAAGGCATGCAATACGGTAGGAATTTTTGTAGTCATTATCAAATACATTTCAACAACGTACAATTCTCACTAGAAAAGATTTAGCAAAAATGCTTCTCCTAATACGGGGAACAAATAACTGTGGATTCCTTGACGAGCGCGAAAAGGAGAAGAAAGAACCTAAAGATAAAGGAATAGAGGAATATATATCTTTATGTAATCAAAAAAAGATTCCGATAGTCAACAAAATTACAAAAGGAGAGGCCAAGAAAACCCCTTACGTAACCGGAAATAGGATCCCTCCTTCGAACAAAGCGCACAATCACATTCACAGTCCGTCTGAGCATCGCAAAAAGTTGTGCAGAGAAGCCTGAGATAAGTTCAAGGCCATAAAGAACTTGAGACATTAAGAGCGAATGAACCAATTTGAGCCTGACATAGAGAGGCAAAAGTAAATTCGATGAATAAATCCTACGCAAAGTAGACACGATCCTTCCAGACAGAGCATCAAGTCGAGTCGAGTGCAACACCCAAACAACGATGCCTATCATTCCCAAGGAACAAATCAGGCAATTGAGAGTGCCCCCTGTTCGACCTAAACAACAAGGCTTTCGTCTTAGCCACATTAACCATCAAACCATTCACCAAGACCCTATGCCTAAAACGATCCAACCCGGCATTAAACTCGCCCTCAAAAGATAAAAGATACCTATATAAACCGAGTCCCAGATTTGACTCCATGAACAGCCTATATTCCTTATCCTCACATTATTGAAATTCACACAAGGTTCATATTGGTAGATAATTAGGTTAGATTAGGTATGGTGGCAGCCCGATGTATCAGGCTCACTTGGACTATTCAGTCCATTGTGATACTACAATGGTAAATTTCTTTCTTATCACTGAGTGTGTTTAGCTCAATGACAAGGGACCTCCTTTTTATAGCCGAGTCCGAACGACATCTCACATTGTGGTATCACCGTTTGTTAGATAAGTTATAGCCTTCATATAAAACGATAACCATTATTAATATCTGGAGCGTCAATTTTTTTCGATGCGCTTGAAACTTACTAGATGAATATGAATCTGTTGCAATTAGTCATATAGGCTTGTAATGAAACAAATTGCTTATATGACTTCTATGGCGACCAAGGATCTATATGAAATTAGTTTTCAAAACGGTATATCATTTTTAGTTCGCATATTAACTTGCCAAAATTATAAAACTTATCGGTCTTCCGTACTACTTTAAGGTCTCAGAGTTTAAGATATTTCCAACCTTTCGTATAGAAAATATTTTCAGTTACCCCCTCACATATTTCTTACCATGATGGATACCCTGGCATTTCCTAAAATATGCGAAACATAGTTGTTGTATTCAGTAAATTTATTCAATTCTTTCATTAGCTATTATTTTTTCGTCTTAACTGCTTTCTATTCATTAGTCGTCCCTTATTATATGGATTCTTTTGGAATTTCTTCTTTTTTCGCATATGGGCAGGTATACTTTTTAGTGAGTTGTTCTTGTCCTTTCTCGCTTTCTTTTGATTGGCTTTTTTGTCAAGTTGTTCCTTCATCTTAAAAACTTTACTTTTCTTTATTTTCTTCAACGTTTTAACTTTTTTAAAGTGGTCCAGTTCTTTTTTAGTTTTCAAATCTAAATTGGGCTTATCCATCTTTGGCTTCTTTTTTCCTGTATCTGTATTATTTTCTTCATTATCGGAATATTTTCGCTTCCTTTTAGCATTGATGTCAAAGTCCATGCCCGGTATGCGATTAGAATTATCCTCTTCATCATCCTCCTCTCCCTCATCAACACTTTCGTCTGTATCCTCCGCTTGATTTTGTCCAAGCATACATCTTTGTGCAGCTAAATCTCCAGTGGACAATTCAACAATCTTTACTTTGACATCATCATCTTCATATTCGTCTTCATTGACTTTATCCGCCTCTGTGATTTCCTTTAAGGGCTCATAAGATTTCTTCATATGTTTTATGCCATCCTTAATTTCCAGGCGTATACGTTTCCGTTCTTCTTTCAAATTTCTTTCCAATTCCTGTTGGGCTCTTTTACGTCTTTCATTTTTACGCTTACGAAATCCTGTTAGAAACTCCCTATTTTAAGGGCATGCAGATTTTTAATGATCAATATCAGTAATTTATCTCCATTGCGTACTTACTTTCTTTTTTGTGGATCAAAAACAATTTCTGTCTTCTTTTTAGGCGCTTTCTTTCTGGTCATTTTCCAAATAATAAACTCTCACATGGAGTAATGTCACGTTTGAATATAATTAAGGATGCACAAAATACAATGTTTGTCAAAAATATAGCAGTGCGACTGTTAAATGGGGCGCTTATACGATGTTCTAACCAAGCATGTTTTGGGGTTTGAAATGTTTTCCCTTTATAAGCACTTCAAAACGAGTCGTTTTCGCCATACTAAAACACAAGTTTTCCTCCAAAACACGTCAATTTTAGAATGTGAACCCACCTAATTTGGAATATACCCCGAATAACATACCCTATTCAAAATATCCCAATAAACACAGGATGAGCGTTTTTCAAATGCAACAACTTTTCAGTTTGAGGGTAAATATAATTTTCAATATAAATTCAACTTGACTTGAAATAGCTCATCTTCAATACATCTTCAAATTGTTTGCGAATTACTTCCAATTTCCCAAAATATTGACGAAATCTTTGAAAAGGCGTTGAAGATAATATGAGAAAACTTTGACAAAACACTACCCTAAAATGCAACGAAAAAACCATTTGGTTTTCAATACTTATTTGTGCAACGAAGTTCGTGGTCAATTGCAAGAAATAAAAAAATGGAAAATTTTAGACAAATAACCAAATAGTTTATAAAAATAGGTAAGTGAAAATAAAAAATGAAATAAAACTTTAAGGAAGTCACTAAATGTATATCTCTGTGCAGAAAACTAAAATTATGGATTCTACGTTCTTGAACCGTCGAACGGAACGGACGTGTTTTTTAATATCGGATAAAATCATCGTAATAAGTACCTACTACTAATTTCAAGTGTGGTGGGATATTAGGCCACCATGCGGAGAAATTCAAAGACATCCACTGGGTTGCTAACTTCAGGGCCCAGTGGACGAGTATCGACTGGAGTTATAGATTTGGGCAATGACCAAGAGTTAGGCCCAATTAGTCGACCTGTAGACGGGTCGACAGGTGGCGACAATTTGACAAGTCGGACCTTTTCCAAGGTAACGGCATCAAAAGGAGGTAATCCCTCACGAAAGAGATTCAAAGAACGCAGAAATGCTTTGTTTGTCCTAAAGAAATTAGGATCAGTCGACCCAAGCACGTTGTCGGCTAAACAAAGCGATTCCTTAAAATGGGCTCAAGGAATTCTTGAGGCTGGAAAAAGGGAACGATCACCGGATGAGCTGCCATCCTCCAAAAGGGATCAACGATCGTTTGCCTCAGTTGCTAAAGACAGCCTTGTGATGGATATCATTAATAAAGGAGCATTGGACGGTATGGTTCCAAAGCAAAAATGGGGGGAAATTGAGAATGCTTTGTCTGGCGTCTACTCACAGGTGCTGGAAAAGTTTCCCGGCCCAGATCCTCGACACCAAGAGGCTGGTTGGTAGCAAGGACGATTTAAGCTAGTCGCATTTGAGGACCAGAGGTCTATAGAATGTTTTAAAGCTGCTCTGATACTAATTGGTGAAGTTTGGGAAGGAGCTGCTCTAGAGTTAGTCGAGAAGAAAGACATACCGGCTAGACCAAGAGCACATGCGTGGATACCTGCAAACCCTCCTGACCCTGAATCTATTTTAAATAGACTGAAACAATGCAATCCAGATCTTCCAACAGCTGATTGGAAGGTTGGCCGTTTGGATGAAGTGGATGGGCCAAGACGGCATGCAGTGTTTATATTGAACACTCAGTCTTTGCCACATCTAGCAAAGTCCCAGGGCCGTGTATGTTATGGCTTTCATTATATCCAAATGAAGGTGTATAAAAACGATCAGCTAAAGGATTCAGAAATGGACAAGCCTCTGTCTGAATCAGAAGTAAGCGGATCCTCTTGCGAAGTCGAGGGGGATACCAAGACATTTGAAGACATGGATAGATACCGTATGCGTGAGGAGGCTTCTACTGCCTCAGAACTCACCAAAGTTGAACCTATGGTTATTGCGAGAGTCACCGATATCTCTGAAGAGGACATTCTTGATGACTCGATTGAAGCGGCTGATGTGACGGTTTTTGAAAATCTCGATGGTCCTACGGATCCTCCAGATAAATCTTCATCATTGTAAGGCTGCATGTGCTGCCTTAAAAGTTCTCCTGATGAAAGGGGACATAGATATAGTTCTTATTCAAGAACCATATGTTTATAAAAACAAAATATGTGAATTAAGTACTCCGGGGTTCAAACTATTGCAGTATAGTGGTAATGATGTAAATCGAGCCTGTATAATTGCTAAAAACGAGCTCAACTTGTTTCTGCTTCCTTCAATGTGCAATACAGACACTGTCGTTGCCAGTTTAGAAATAGCCAAATGCAAATATTGGGTATCTTCGGTCTACATGGGACATGACAGGGAGATGCCTCCATATGCCGTTAAGACCTTAGTGGAGGAGTCACGGAAAACAAAGACGAAACTCATTATGGGATGCGATGCGAATGCACATCATAGTATATGGGGAAGTAGTGATACTAATGCAAGGGGAGAGTCGCTAATAGAGTTTATTTTGCGTACTAATCTGGTAGTTTGCAACAATGGAGATGTCCCAACCTTTGTCACTAAAAACAGGCAAGAGGTTTTGGACATCACCTTGGCCTCGCAAGAACTGAATGAAATGATATCTGAGTGGCATGTTTTAAGTGAACACAGCTTCTCAGATCATCGCTACATCAGTTTCAAATTTGATGTTCATACCACCAAGACCATATTTCCGCCAAATGCAAGGAAAGCTGACTGGAATAGGTATAGGGAATCGTTCAATATGATGATACCGGAAATACCAGAGACAAATATGAGAAATGTGCAAGATATCGAATACGCAGTGGAGCGGATTACTAAGGCCTTCAACATCTCACTGAAAGCTGCATGCCCTAGAGGAAAGCCAAGGGGGAAACATCGACCACCATGGTGGTCTACGGAATTAAGTAATATGAGGAAATCCTGCAGGAAGCTCTTTAACAAGGCAAAGTCCACCAGAGCTTCTGAGGACTGGGACGCTTACAAGAAGATTCTGAGAGGATACAAGCGAGAACTGATAAAGGCTCAGCATAACTCTTGGAATGCTTACTGCAGCAGTATTGAGAATACGTCCGAGGCTTCCAGACTACGGAAGGTTCTAGCATCCACCAACTCCGCTCCAGGTTTCATTAAAACATCGGAGGGCAATTGGACAACGTCCAGTGAGGAGATGCTGGAGGTACTATTGGACACACATTTTCCTGGAAATCAGACGGTTGAACCATGTACTGGCGGTGCCACAGTTGCTCAGCGGTCGTTTCCTGTCGAGGAAATTGTATCGGAAACTAGAATAAGATGGGCGCTAAATAGCTTTGGACCATTCAAATCCCCTGGACCTGATGGAATTACTCCGGCGGAGTTACAAGCTGTAACTGACAAAATTATCCCCTGGTTGTCGGTGATATATAAAGGATGTATCAACTTATCATATATCCCAGGAAAGTGGAGGGAAACAAAAGTCGTCTTCATACCTAAAGCGGGAAAAGCCTCTCACTCAAGGGCGAAGGATTTCCGACCAATCAGCTTATCCTCATTCCTACTTAAGACTCTGGAGAGGATGATAGATATTTATCTTAGAACTAGCATCGATTCAAGTTTGTTCTCGAAACGACAGCATGCATACTCGAAGGGCAGGTCTACTGAGACCGCACTACATGAACTAGTCAGCTTTATTGAAAGCTCACTATCTGTCAAAGAATATACAATCGTGGCGTTTCTAGACATCGAAGGGGCGTTCAATAATGTCCATCCGAGCTCGATATTAAATGGACTGACAACTCTGAATGTTGATCCATGTATACTCAGGCTGTTAGACGAACTGCTAATGAAGAGACGTATTTCAGCCACACTAGGACAAGCAAACATACAAAAGTATGTGAACAGAGGCACTCCCCAAGGAGGAGTTCTATCACCTCTTCTTTGGAATGTTGCTATAAATAGCCTTCTGGTTACTCTAGAAAAAGAAAGGATAAAAGTGGTGGCATACGCAGATGATGTAGCTCTGGCAGTCAGGGGAAAATTCCCATCCACAATCAGAGATATTATTCAGAGGGCCCTCCGGATGACTGAAAAATGGGCGAAAGACAATGGTCTTGGGGTAAATCCCGCAAAGACAGAATTAGTCATGTACTGCAAAGATCGCAAAACTCCCACGGTTAGGCCTATTTCCTTAGGGGGTATTGAAATTCCCTTTGGTGATTGTGCAAAATACCTTGGCGTTATTTTGGACAGGAAGCTGAACTTTAAGCTTAATATTGAAGAAAGGGCGAGGAAGGCAACTGTAGCTTTGTACTCGTGCAAAAAGGCAATAGGAAAAAAGTGGGGACTAAAACCAAAAATTGTGCATTGGCTATACACGGCAGTGGTTAGACCTATAATGCTATATGGTGTTGTAGTCTGGTGGCCGGCACTTCAGAAACCGACTGGTTTAGATAAAGTTCAGCGCATGACGTGTTTGTGTATTTCAGGCGCATTCAGCAAGACAGGAACAAATTCCCTTAATGTCATGCTGCATATATTGCCTTTAGACATTTTGGCCAAACAGTCAGCTGCAACAACGGCTGTGCGGTTGCGCGAACTATCGCTGTGGTCGGAAAAAGGTTACGGTCACAGTTCTGTCCTCAAAACAATGTCAGATGTGCCTAACGTAGTGGATTACACTTTGGCGAGTCCACTTTTCGACAAAAAGTTTGAGACTCTAATCCCCAACAGTGAGGCGTGGTGTACACAGACCCCGGGGAATAAAGAATATATAGATTTCTACACTGATGGCTCCAAATTGGATGGACAAGTGGGTTTCGGAGTATATTCTAATGATTTGGAACTTCAAATAGCGAAAAGATTACCTAATCACTGTAGTGTTTTTCAGGCTGAAATATTAGCAATAAGAGAGGTGGCGAATTGGCTGAGAAGTAATGTTCCAAAAAATGTGGGCATTAATATATACTCAGACAGTCAACCTGCAATAAAATCCTTGGACTCTGTGTTCCTCAACTCGAAAACGGCCATCGATTGCCGCAAATCTCTCAATGAGATGGCTGAGCAGTACAATATTCACCTAATATGGGTGCCTGGCCATAGGAACATACCGGGGAACTGCGAAGCCGATGAGTTGGCAAGGCTAGGGACTACCTTACATATTCCAGGGGAACTAGAATTTGTTGGTATGCCCCTAGCTACCTGCAAGCTCATGCTGCGTGAGAAGGCTGTTATGGCAAATGTTCGATGGGAGAATTGCAAGGGTTGTAACGACACCAAGCAAATATGGCCCCATTTCAACTTAAACCGCACACTAGATATGCTAATGTTCTCGAGACGTCAGATATCACTCCTGATATCTGCTATAACGGGTCGCTGCCTGATAGGAGATTTTGCAAAAACTATTGGCGCGAAGTATAATGACTATTGTATGAGCTGTCATGATGCGGAGGAAAAAGAATCAATTAAACACCTCTTGTGTGAGTGTCCTGCATTTTGTGTAAAGCGCAAGCAACTTTTAGGAGCATATAGCTTCAGATTACTGGCGGATCTGGAAAACGTTAACTTAAGCAGTCTGCTAATGTTTTTGGAACAATCTGGTTGGTTCAACAAAGAAAAATAATCAAGAAGGTTCAGCGGTTAAAACTAGAAGTGCCCATATGTAATAGGTACTTTTAGTTAATGTGGTATCACAATGGACTGAATAGTCTAAGTGAGCCTGAATCTTAATCGGGCTGCCACTTTAACCTAACCTAACCTACGTTCTTGAAAACATTAAAAGCTGACCAATGAAAAATGGTGGACAATTAACTGGAACTGCTTCAAATAGATTATAATAATTGGTACGTCAATATGAAAAATTAAATCAATGCTTTAAAGAAGTCACTAAATTTAAATCTCTTTGCAGAAAACTAAAATCTTTGGATGCTACATTCTTGCAAACAATAAGAAGCTGGCTAATGAAAAATGAGTGGCTTATCGACAAGAAATAGTTTCCAGAAACATTACAAGTGCAACCAATTAAAATTGTTAAAAACAACAAATTGTTGAAATCAACAACTTCTGGATGAAAATGTGCATCACATCGTCAGTTTAATTCATATGCTATTATCAGTTTAAAATGGATATTTTGTGAATTCCTTCTGTTGGAAATCAATTCTAACACGCGGTCCAGTACGTTCCTAATTTCAAATTGCCCGCATGTTAATAAAAGGAAGGAACCAAAAGGAAGGAAATCGAATTATCAATGCAAAAGTGTTTACTAATAATGTTTAAGATATTTAAAGTTTTGTTGTGTTTTTTGTTCTTATTTGTTGATATGCAAGGCATATTAATTAAAGGTAAAGTCACGAGCAAACGTGTGTACACCCCATGATATTTAGAAAGTCAAACTAAAATGGCAGGTCACTTAAGTTGACATTTTGTGTATGTGTAGTGTTGTTGTATTGTAATATTTATGTACACAAAGAATGTAAACAAACCTACTAAACGTAAACAAAGCCTTTGACAAGATGAATGTCGATATTAGTCACCTGGTTGCATGACTTTACCTCTTTAATATGCCTTGGTTGATATGTTTAATAAGATTATTATTTATCAATTGGTATTGTAGTGTATTATGTAGTGTATTATTATATATTTTATTTTGATGAAAATGAATAAATTATACAAAATTCATAGAATTTTGACTTTCAATTTGAAGTGGGGATATCATTCATACAAATTTAGGTTGAAAAGCATTTGCAACGATGTTAATTTTGAATTTGACTCGCATCGAAAATTGTTTGACAAATTATTGAGTAGCGATGCATTTCAATTTGAGGATAACACTTGAGATATTATTGCTAATGTGTTGAATTTTACTGTTGAGGGTAATGTCTGTTTTTTGTTGAGAACGCGATTTTCTCAACAATTTCTCAACTTGAATATTACCCTAATCCTTTGAAAAAATGTTTGAACAATTGTTGAAATTTAGCATTTTTCAAACGTTTGTGTTTATTGGGTAGCAGGGTTTTAATAATTTGACATTTATTTGGAAAGGAGTGTTCAGTCAGAGTATATTCCAAATTAGGGGCATTTACATGTTTTGGAGGAAAACTTGTGTTTTGAACTTGATTTTTTTGTATAGGCCGGTATGCACCTCTAGCGAAATTTTCGGTAGCAAAAATTTATTTAAGTCTACAACAAAAAAACAGGGCTGTGTACACAAATTTTAAACCAGCTAATCGCTTTTAAAAATTGTTAATATATGTTCCAAATATTCCTCAAATAAATTTTTTATTATTTACAGACCCTTTAAAACTTGTACGCACACAATGATTGTAATAAATTAAATGTATGCTGCCAAAATATGCTTTTGACAACCCTGTTATTTTCATTAGAGGTGCGTACCAGCTTACGAAATTGAACGCTACCGAAAATTTCGTTAGCATAAATAGCAATGCATTTCTTATGGGAATGAAATTTTTCGCTGGAGGTGCATACCGGCCTTATGGGGAGAACGACTCGTTTTGGAATGCTTATAAAACAACATTTCAAACCCCAAAACATGCTTGGTGAGAACGCCATATAACTGGACAACGAAAAAAACAATTCATAATGGGGAAAATATTTTAAACCACAAAATATTCATACATAAAGGTGGGTATTTAGTCATCGCCGACAAGTCGTATCGATCCGACACACTGTAAGATTCTTTATGCGCTTTAGAGACTATCAGTTATTCCGGACGGAATGTCGGTGTTTGTAAAGAATCTTACAGTGTGTCTGATCGATACGACTTGTCGGCGATGACTAAATAATCGGTAAATGTGTTATCGATCCCATAAACATGCAGCAGTATCGATTATCCCTTCAGACTTAACTTATAATGTGCACAATCGATCCCATAAACATGCAGCAGTATCGATTATATCTTCGGACTTAACTTATAATGTGCACAATGTATGGGATATGTTCGACACGAGCACTGTCGTCCGGAATAACTGATAATCTGTAAAGCGCATTACAAACACCGACATCCCGTCCGGAATAACTGATAATCTGTAAAGCGCATAAACGACAAGTAATGCGCTTTACGGACTATCAGTTATTCCGGACGGAATGTCGGTGTTTGTAAAGAATCTTACAGTTTGTCGCATCGATACGACTTGTCGGCGATGACTAAATAATCGGTTAATGTGTTATCGATCCCATAGACATGCAGCAGTATCGATTATGCCTTCGGACTTAACTTATAATGTGCACAATATATGGGATATGTTCGACACGAGCACTGTCGTCCGGAATAACTGATAGTCTGTAAAGCGCATTACAGATTATCAGTTATTCCGGACGGAATGTCGGTGTTTGTAAAAAATCTTACAGTGTGTCGGATCGATACGACTTGTCGGCGATGACTAAATAATCGGTAAATGTGTTATCGATCCCATAAACATGCAGCAGTATCGATTATGCCTTCGGACTTAACTTATAATGTGCACAATATATGGGATATGTTCGACACGAGCACTGTCGTCCGGAATAACTGATAGTCTGTAAAGCGCATTACAGAGTATCAGTTATTCCGGACGACAGTGCTCGTGTCGAACATATCCCATACATTGTGCACATTATAAGTTAAGTCCGAAGGCATAATCGATACTGCTGCATGTTTATGGGATCGATAACACATTTACCGATTATTTAGTCATCGCCGACAAGTCGTATCGATCCGATACACTGTAAGATTCTTTACAAACACCGACATTCCGTCCGGAATAACTGATAGTCTGTAAAGCGCATAAAACGGCAAACTACTGCACCTTGAATGGAAAAGGCGAAAAATAAAATTGAGTGTGAACGTAGTCCAAGAGCCACAAAATGCAGAGTTGTATCATCGGTATAGCGGATATAATGAAGTTGGTTGCAGTGAACTATGTAAAATTAGGTAATGAAGTAGATGATTATCAATGTTCTCCCTCATTTCTTCCTGAACCGGTAACGCGTCAACATTGGGTTATAAAAGTGATAAACCATGGAAAGTCTGCGTTAATTTAGTACAGTCTTCTTAGAAAGATATTGAAATCTGTGTAATCCACACGCATCTTGTCATTATAATGATAAAAATTGTTTTAAAATAGAGAAAAGGTAATTGAGAAGAAAAGCTTAATTGTAATATTGAATATTTTTATGTTTTGGCACGACGTATCTCCAGAGTCGTAGAAATTGAAAACTACGTTTTGGTCGCATTTTTTTCGTGCAATAGTAAAGTTTCTGTCCATTTGCATCGTTAGGTGATACTGCATTTACCATACTATCACCTTGGAATTACAAGGGCCGCATAATAATCTCCAGACAGACTGATGTTCTTCATATAACCTCAAATAAAAACGATACCTAAGGCTTTTTCTATTTTTCATTTGTCATTGTAGATATGTATTTATATAACTTAACTCTTCAAAAGGCTACGGGTATTACCCACGCCGTCCATGGTAACTTTTCCGGCGGAAAACAGCAGGAGGTATTGGTCTCTCGTGGTAAAACATTGGAGTTGGTTCGCCCTGATTCAAATACCGGCAAAGTTCATACCATTCTTTCCACTGAGGTATTTGGATGCATTCGATCATTAATGGCATTTCGTTTAACGGGAGGAAATAAAGGTGTGTATGAAATTCCTATTTTGTTTCATTTTCTGTTTAGAGAAGCACAAATCCCTATTGAAATTTTGAGTTTCGGTTTCAGAATATCAATAAGTCTTTATTGAACGACTATGTGCTAGATAATATTGTAAATCTTGGCGTCGCATTTGATGTGGTTATTCAATGTCATATCGAACTGAAACTCTGAGATACAATAGCAATGTTTAGATGTTACAAATTTGTATATTAGTGGTGGCAGTAATCTTAAGAGACTGTTATAATTAATATTAATTGTCATAAAGATATAATAGGAAACACGGCTGAACTATAGTTTATAGATAATTTATTCGAATTTTTAAAAATGTGTATTTATTTCCCTTCATAGATTACATTGTTGTTGGCTCCGATTCTGGTCGCATTGTTATTTTGGAATACAATCCTACCAAAAATTGCCTAGATAAAGTTCATCAGGAAACTTTTGGAAAGTCTGGTTGCCGTCGCATTGTTCCCGGTCAATATTTGGCTATCGATCCTAAAGGACGTGCTGTTATGATTGGAGCGGTTGAGAAACAAAAATTAGCTTATATACTCAATCGGGATGCACAGGCACGTTTGACTATTTCTTCGCCTCTAGAAGCCCACAAATCGAATACATTCACATATCACATGGTTGGAGTTGATGTGGGATTTGATAATCCCATGTTTGCTTGTCTGGAAATTGACTATGAAGAAGCTGATAATGATCCAACGGGTATGTAATTGCTTGTAATTATTTTTTTATAGATTAAAGTGAAAGATCATAAACATAAAGCGTTGAGACTTCAGGAGATATGTGATTGTTCTTGTTACGATAAATCTGATACTACAAAGAATAAAGCACGGAAGAAGGCGGTTTTGTAATAGGTTAGGTATAGTAGTGGCCGGATATTTTAAGCTAACTTACGGTACGGTCATACTGGGTAAATATTTGATAGAAATCAAAAAAATAATTCCTAGCCGCAGTCTAACCAGTAAATCTTTTTAGCTCATATTGGGTATATAACGCCACAATGGGAGAATTTTCCAAAAACGGTATCCAGTTATTTCTGGGAAAATTTTGATCAAATATTTGCCTAATGTGGCCACAGCTTTATGATATTCAATCCATTGTCATACCACACGTAGTGAATTTTGAATCGTAATCAAATGACATTTTACCCAATTTAAAGATTATTGCAAAGTCTTGGATTATTGATAGGGAAACTAACTTTACAAAGCAAAAATATATGCTCTGTACAGACGCTTCTTATGTCGAGCTCTCCGCTTTTAAATTATAAATCCTCGAACGTACCCCTAGTAAGTAGTGTATGAAAATTCTGTTTGCCTGCCAATAAGGTTTCTTTTTTTTTGCTAGTTGATCCTGATGGGCTGAAGATGTAAAATATCGATACCATTGGCCGTATATATATGGGACAATTTTCCAAAAACGGTATCCAGTTATTTCTGGGAAAAAGTTTCACACTAATTTTGATCAATATTTGCCTAATGTGGCCACAGCTTTATGCTATTCAATCCATTGTGATACCACATGTAGTAAATTTTGAATCGTAATCAAATGACATTTTACCCAATTTAAAGATTATTGCAAGGTATTGGATTATTGATAAGGAAACTAACTTTACAAAGTAAAAATATTATATGCTCTGCACAGACGGTTCTTTTGTCGAGCTCTCTGTTTTTAAATTATAAATTCTCGAACAGACGTCTATTCTAGTTTTTTTTTTATTCAAATTCATTTTAATTACAATGTGTAAGGAATGTAAAAAATACACTAACCCCCATTTTCATAAAGCTCCGTTAGTGTTCCGTTAACTAACCAACTTTTAAACCGTATTATAGACGAAGCTGTCATCTTGGCTTTATATTCCATAGGCCAGTTAGGAACTTGACTGATGAAAATTTTTCAGTTAAAGTTAACCGGAGAGAAGATATTTGCAATTTACTTTCTGTTAACTGGCAGTTAAAGCCTAACGGAGCTACATGAAAATGTCCGTAAGGGTGATACATTATCGATCTTTCATACAGAGGTTCAGGTCATGTCTATGTCTATACTGAGTACTAGAAAGCTATAATCACTCATCATATTGTATATCAAAGATTACTGTAGTGATATACGCGTTGAAATGAGATTTCCTATATGTTTTAGTTTTCCTATTAATTTTCTGATGTACCTCTTAAATAAGCACTTAAAGACATGCCCGTTTTTCGGATATCCACCGATTAATTGGCTTTGGCTAAGATGCTAGAGCAAGTTTTTGCCTCTGAACCATTGGTATTTGTATTATTTTTATTTGCAAATACTTCACTGATATGTGGCTAACAGATCACCATATTCCTAAAACAAATGTTTAAAATATGTATCCGAAAAAAAATAATAATTTATCATCTTTAATTTTTTCCTCTTTACAGGTGATGCTGCAGAACGTACCCAGCAAACATTGACATTTTACGAATTAGACTTGGGACTAAATCATGTTGTCCGCAAATATTCGGAACCCTTGGAAGAACATGCAAATTTTCTCATCTCAGTTCCCGGTGGCAACGATGGGCCTTCTGGTGTATTGATTTGCTCTGAAAATTATTTGACTTATAAGAATTTGGGTGATCAACATGATATTCGTTGTCCCATTCCTCGCCGGCGAAATGACTTGGATGATCCTGAACGTGGCATGATATTTATTTGTTCGGCTACTCATCGTACCAAAAGCATGTACTTCTTTTTGGTGCAAACCGAACAAGGCGATATATTCAAAGTTACTTTGGAAACCGATGATGATGTGGTCTCAGAAATTAAATTGAAATATTTTGACACAGTACCACCAGCAGTATCAATGTGCGTTTTGAAAACGGGTTTCCTTTTTGTAGCCTGTGAATTCGGTAACCAGTAAGTATAGAAAGCAATGTCGAAAAAAGGACTTTGTTCAAACAGTCACAATTTTCTTTGCAGTTATTTGTACCAAATTGCACACTTGGGAGATGATGATGATGAACCAGAGTTCAGTTCGGCCATGCCTTTGGAGGAGGGTGAAACTTTCTTCTTTGCTCCACGTCATTTAAAAAATCTTATAATGGTCGATGAATTACCGTCGTTTGCGCCCATCATTTCTTCACACGTGGCCGATTTAGCCAACGAAGATACACCACAATTGTATGTTTTGTGCGGTAGAGGTCCTCGCTCGTCATTGCGTGTACTGCGCCATGGTCTTGAGGTTTCTGAAATGGCCGTTTCAGAACTTCCCGGTAATCCAAATGCCGTATGGACGGTTAAAAAACGTATTGACGGTAAGTCACTTATTTAGCACTCATTTTGTCGAGTTCAAAACGTGTTTTTATGAAATGTAAATAAATTGAAATGTATTTTTATTTCAATTTGTTTGCATTTAAGCCTATATTTGCTGTGATTGATGCTGTTACACTCTGTGTGTACATCGTCGTCATTATATCCTCTTTAAATTTTGTTGAGGCATCTTCGCTAATAAAAAACTGGTGAATTTGATTGGCGTATCATCATCCATTACCCTCAAAATTGAAATTTACAACAACCAATGTGCCAAAAAGTAGAATCAAACACCAGTTCTTTTTATTGTTTCAGGCGTTTGAACACCTGTTGTGTGCTGAAAAAGACGAGTGCTTTTGAGATTTGTTTGAAATTGTCAAATTGATGATGATGCTAAACACAACAAACTCTAAATTGAACAATGACACAAGCACAAAAAGTGTAGTGTTTCTATTGCACACAAAACTTCTACCCCTCCACTTGTCTCTATATTGAAATATTATAAAGTCCCAGTTACTCAAATATAGGTAAGGCAACATTTATGAAAATTAATTTAACATAAAATCAGATTTAAGCTTTGAATTGATACAAGAAAGATACAGATACTACTACAAAGGGTCATATTCAATTTCCTCAACAATGATTTTCTTCTTCAATATATGATGTGATTTTATCAACCGTGTTTCAGCTGAATTTATTTGATTATACTCTTTTGATAACTGATTACTATTGAGAAGGAAACATTGTAAAGGAAGAAAATGCTATGGAAATATTATGAATTGTTAAATAGTTTATTCAAAACGTTATTTTTCTTTTTGTTCTTCTTTTGAATTTTCTTGCTACAGACGAATTCGATGCTTATATCATTGTGTCATTCGTCAATGCCACATTGGTATTGAGCATTGGTGAAACAGTCGAAGAAGTTACGGACAGTGGATTTTTGGGTACAACGCCGACGTTGTGTTGTGCCTCTTTGGGAGAAGATGCATTGGTGCAAGTATACCCCGATGGTATACGTCACATACGTTCTGACAAACGTGTTAATGAATGGAGAGCACCCGGAAAGAAATCTATTACAAAATGTGCCGTCAACCAACGACAGGTGGTGATAACGCTGTCTGGACGTGAATTGGTTTACTTTGAAATGGATGCGGTAAGTTGAAAGAACAAGACATTTAAATATTGAAATTATAGTAACTATGATGACAAATCACGAAAAAGAACAATCGTGTTGAGACACTTTGTGTCCTGCAGTGCTGAGAATAAAATAAATTAATTTTCTTTTGTTTTACAAAACTGCTTCCAAAGCTAAATCGAATCATTTTTTCTTATTTTTTCTCACATAGACGGGTGAACTTAATGAATACACTGAACGCTCCGAAATGCCCGCTGAAATTATGTGTATGGCACTTGGTACAGTGCCGGAAGGTGAACAACGTTCATGGTTCTTGGCTGTAGGTTTATCAGATAACACCGTTCGTATTATTTCCTTGGATCCAAATGATTGCCTAACACCGTGTTCCATGCAAGCTTTACCCTCTCCAGCTGAATCTTTGTGTCTCGTCGAAATGGGTCATACCGAAAGTTCGACCAACCCAAATGATGAAAGCGAAAGACCAAATGCTGCATCCACAAAGGGAACCATTTATCTTAATATTGGTTTAAGCAACGGTGTACTACTGCGCACGGTATTAGATCCCGTTTCTGGAGATTTGGCCGATACACGAACGCGATATTTGGGTTCAAGACCAGTCAAACTATTTCGCATACGTATGCAAGGTTCTGAAGCTGTATTAGCTATGTCAAGTCGGTCGTGGCTGTCCTACTACTATCAAAATCGTTTCCATTTGACACCACTTTCCTACGAAACGTTAGAATATGCCTCAGGATTTTCCAGTGAGCAGTGCAGTGAAGGCATTGTTGCTATATCGACCAACACCCTCCGTATTTTGGCATTGGAAAAATTAGGAGCGGTTTTTAATCAAGTTTCGTTTGGTTTAGAATACACTCCACGAGCATTTGCGATACATCCAGATACCTCTCGAATGATTATTGCCGAGACTGATCACAATGCATATACAGAAGACACGAAAAATGCCCGTAAACAACAAATGGCTGATGAAATGCGCATGGCAGCAGGAGATGAAGAGAGAGAATTGGCAAATGAAATGGCAAATGCTTTCATAAACGAAGTATTGCCAGAAGATATATTCTCAGCTCCCAAAGCTGGGCTAGGATTCTGGGCTTCTCAGATTAGAGCAATTGATCCAATACATGGGCAAACGTTGTTCAAAATACCATTAACGCAGAATGAAGGTATTATGTCAATGGCTATTTTGAAGTTTGCAATAGCGCAGGATGGTCGCTATTATTTAGCTGTTGGTATTGCAAAAGAGCTCATGTTGAATCCTCGTATCACAAATGGTGGCTTTATTGATGTCTACAAAATAGATCCAACCTGCTCGTCGTTAGAGTTTATGCATCGCACCGAATTGGATGAAGTTCCAGGGGCTTTGTGTGCTTTTCAAGGCAGATTACTAGCTGGGTGTGGCCGCATACTACGTATTTACGACTTTGGCAAAAAGAAGCTGCTACGCAAATGTGAAAATAAGCATATTCCATATCAAATTGTAAATATACAGGCCATGGGGCATCGAGTCTATGTATCCGATGTCCAAGAGTCTGTGTTTTTCCTGCGTTATAAGCGTGCTGAAAATCAACTGATCATATTTGCCGATGATACTCATCCTAGGTGGGTGACAGCAACAACTTTGTTGGATTATGATACCATAGCAATAGGTGATAAATTTGGCAACATGTGCATACAACGCTTACCACATTCCGTTACCGATGACGTTGATGAAGATCCAACAGGTACAAAGTCATTGTGGGATAGAGGTTTACTATCGGGCGCATCTCAAAAGTCTGAGAATATATCAACATATAATGTTGGCGAGATTATTATGTCATTGCAAAAGGCCACCCTAATACCGGGAGGTTCGGAGGCTATGATCTATACAACTCTTAGTGGTACAGTTGGAGCTTTTGTCCCGTTCACCAGCCGTGAAGATTTTGACTTCTTTCAACATCTTGAAATGCATATGCGAAACGAAAATCCACCTCTTTGTGGACGTGATCATCTAAGCTATCGTAGTTCATACTATCCAGTTAAAAATGTCATTGATGGCGATCTTTGTGAACAATATCTATCCATTGATCCATCGAAGCAGAAAACAATAGCAGCAGATATGTTCCGTACACCCAATCAAGTGTGTAAGAAATTGGAAGACATTAGAACACGTTATGCATTCTAATGAGACAGAAAAAGGAAACCAAACTATATAAATGTAAGTAATATTTTTAATGTACATATATATTTTGTTTAAGTGATGACTTTATGATTTACCTTGGGACACCTATGAATATTCGTTGATTAGTGTAAATCGTTAAAAATCTGATGCCATCTATAACTATAATATTTAGTTGGACTTTATGGAATTCCAAAGGAAATTAACCTGTGTATTTCTTTTCTTTTCAGTTTGCGTCTAGCTTGGCTCAATTATTGCTTTTATTTTACGTTTTATTAGGTGAGTAAAATTTTCATATGATAACCATCATAATAATCAATAATAAGTTATCCATTATAAAAATTGGATCGAACAAAATTATTGTTACTCAATATCGCATGTTTCATGATGAGCAACATTTTTACCTTGGGACACCTATGAAAAGTTCTATGATTTGTGTAAAGTTATTTTAAACTGAAAAATACTTCAAAACACTCAAAGGCGAAGATATGATTGAAAAGTAAAACTTTTTGCTATGAAGCAAATGAAGAAATTCCTCTGCTAGCGCAATATTCGCTAGCCCGATATGGGTTGTCTTATCGAGCAGTAATTTTCGCAACATCTGCATCCGATTTAAAGCTCTAAAGCACCAAACTCTGTGCAGTTGGAATGCCAAAGTTCATATATTTTCTTAAACCCGTGAAACCATTATCGAAATTGAATTATTTAAGGACATTTCAATGTTTAATAAGATTTATAAAATATGGACGTACATCGAGAAAAGTGACTCCATTGTCTAATTGCATGATTTGACGTCATTAAATTGCTTATAACTTTGTCATTTTTCGGTCGATTTTCTTCTTGTTGGTCTTGTTACTTACGTTAGAGTATCGTCTATACGACCATGAAGAGAAAAAAAATTATTAAAATTGGTTTATACTTTTCTAGCGGAAAAGGTCCTTTGTAAAACACGAATTTTTCGAAAATTTTGAATTTTCGCATTGATATTTTTTGAACCACTTAACTTATATTGCACACGATTATTCGTAATCTTATAACCTTTCATTTAAGTATCAACAACGTTATAATCGGACGCTTCTAATTCGAGATATATTGTGTTTAGTGAAAAAAAAGAGCGAACATTTAAAAATAACGGGATATCTCAAAAACCGTTCCATAAAATTTTTATTTAAAATTATTTTCGAATTCAGCAGCTCAAAATACATAAGAAAAGTTGGTTTTTATCAATGGTGTATGATTTTTTTTTTTTTGTAAACTAGTGTAATCAATGATCAACCTTTGAGTGTCTTTGACTATTAAAAATTAAAGAAAAGAAATATATTCTAACTTAACTGTAATTAATGAATGTATTCTTTTGTTTCAGATGATAAATTTAATAGCAGTATACATATTTGGAGGATTTAAAGCTAGATTGACTGAAAAGGTAAACATTTTATTTTTTTAATTGGATTTTCTATCTATTTTTATGATGAATAAACCTATATATATTAACTTTCGTTCTACTGAAAAGAATAATGAAGAGAAAAATTTCTGAAACTACAAATTATAGCCAAATGTGCGCAAGATCTATCAAGGCTAAATCTAATCTTTATCTTTTCGTTTTTTTTCTTTTTCTTTTTTATTTTGAAGGTCACTTAGAAGTAGAAAAAGAAGAAAAGTTACTGTATCCAAATAATTAAGGTAAGTAAAAGAAAAATAATGCAATGTGAAACTTTAATCTACCATGATGTTTCTATAAAATATGTTAGACTAAAGAATTTACTTTGATTAAATCTTTATAGCTGATATTTTTATAACAATTAGTTTCAGTCAAGTATTGCTGCTGATTTCCTAATGTTTTGTTATTTCTCCATTTCAGATTTTGTTTTCTTCCACACTATTTCGTCACTCCATTATATTTAAATAAAGGTAATTTAATATTTATTTATTTTTTTTTTTTTCAAATAAATACAAATGATGTTTTCTACATAATATGTTAGACTATGATTATTGATTGATTATAAAAATTGTAGCTGATTTATATCTATTGTCAAATTATATTGAATCTTTAGATGTCATTGTTGACTGACAAATTTTTTGTTTTTGTTTTCAGATGGGTTCCCATGCATATTTTCAATGTACTGATTATTCACTTAAACAACCGCATTTATGACTGCCAACACTTAATATTAAACAAAAATAATAGATTTAATTTTAGTTATAATACGTACACACACTATTTAATACAAATAAATACAAAAAACAAAAAATCATTACGTCTTTAATTTAGCTAG